>NC_133454.1:22410333-22728166 GCF_048565385.1 Saimiri boliviensis | reverse complement strand
TTTGCAAAAGGGGTAGGGGGTTTCATTTCGCATCAAAATAGAAAGCTTGGACAGGAGTTTGGGGCAGCTTAAAAAAGGTGCTGACCACCACCATGACATTCCCTGGAGCAAGGTGAAGCCATCTATGGTCCTCTGGAGGCACAGAACACGGTGAGAAGAAACCCAGCACTCTTCCGCGGGAGCCCGGCCAAGGTGCGGCAGGCCCTCCCAGGCCCCTCGGAAGGTGCGTTGTACTGGCCCGTCACTCCCTTTACTCCTGCCCGACCCCAGTTGAAGAAGAAAGGGTTGCACAAGAGACAAGTTAGCACAGACATTCATGTCCCACATCACACTGGGTACCCAGGGACAGACGAGGACACACCCCAGGAGATGCGTCTCAGAGAGGAGATACACACCCCAAACGACAAGGGAAGAATCCTCAAGGGAAAAGGGAACAAACGACAATCGAGTTTTCATTGTGATCACACTACAGAAAAAAATACCTCCTGTTCTTTGCGAAAAATGTGCGAAGGCCAAATTTGTGTTTCTCTTTTCTAAAAAAAAAAAAAAAGGATGTTGCGTGAGTTACAATGCAACCAGTATCTTTTTGTTTTCTGCACTTGTTAAAAAAATCATTTTTTAAAAGTACAACACAGTCAGGTATGTGGCCACAAAAGAGTAGCTGTCTTTGGCAAGAAGTCCAGGCCTTGGCCCTCTCTGTCACCTCCGGCCCATCTCGCTCTGTCTCATGAAGTGGATGTTGTTGGCGCTGTCCGACAGTTCTGGGTACTGCTCGACAGAGATCACGAAGAAGCCGTCGTAGCCCTGCACCCGCCCTGTGCTCAGCACCTGCTGCTTCTCCCCCTCTGTCCAGGCCCGCAGGCCTTCCTCCCCTTCCCGCAGTCTCTGCTGCTCGCGGGCCCACGCCTGGCGCACGGCTCTCTGCCGGGCCAGCTCCAGGACCCGCGCCTTCTCCTCGTCCAACGTTGTCCCGTAGCGTGTGTTCAAGCATAGTGCCCCGTACTGGAGCTGGATGTCTGTGTAGCGTCTAGTCCTGCCATTAAGCATTGTGTTGATCTGGGACACAGTGACGTTGACCCCATTCTCCAGGGTCCGCCGCCCCCCACTGAGGCCCAGGATGGCCAGGTCACCTTCTGAAGGCCCTGGTTTCACAAAGTAATGGGTGTCCACCCCATCAACAGTGAAGTGCAGGTTCTCTAGGTAGTGGGCATTGTTCAAGACGGCAGCAACCCTTCGCCCATCCTCGTTGGCCACACTGATGATGTCTGTGGTCACTCGGCCATCCTTCAAGGCGAACTTAACCCCCTTGCCAAAGACTGAGCCACTGGATGCAAACTTCTTGGTCTTTGGGGCCTGCTGGCAGCTGGTGATCGTGGAGCCATAGAGCTGGTCAAAGCGTTCTAAGGTGACAAAGGCCTTGAGCTGCTTCTGTACTTCACACTGTACCCCGAGGATAGACTGATGGGGGAGAGTGAGAGACAGAGTAAGACAAAGGGGAAAAACCCTGAGAGCCTGGAGAATCAGCTTAAATAATGAAGTCAAAACCACACATATTTATTAACCTGTGGCATGTAGCTCTACTGCTGACCACCAGAACATCCAGGTGGTCACCAGAAGGTCAGAACATCTGCTGACCTTCATCCGTCCATGTACCCACCCTTCTATTTAGAAACTGTTCATGGGGCATCTAATCCATGCCAGATCCTTTTCTGAGCACTGGAGACACAAAAATGAATCAGACATCATCCTTGCCCATAAAGAGCTCATCATTTAGTGGAGAAAGGCAGACATAACAACAATAATCACAGTCAAATGTGATCATTGGTGGCCTAAGAGAGGAACTAGTAATAACCATAGCTAACATTTCTTGATGTTTGAGCCAAATAATTACCACGGATGATCTCAGTGATCTTCACAATCACTTTATACGGTAAGTGCTGTTATTATTCCAATTTCAGGTCTAAGGAAACTGAGGCTCAAAGAGGTTGTCACTGGTTCACATACAACTAATGACAAGTCAACATGCAAACCCCGGTCTGTCCAGTTCCAGAGATTCGGTTTCAAGGGCCGCTGGAGCAGGAAGGAGCACACAAGGCTGAGAAGACTCTTGGCCTGAAGGTGGAGGAGGTGAGGATGGAGGCTCAGGCTTGAGTTAGGACCCGAAGGATGGGTGGGGGTGGCGGGGTGCTGTCAGATGGAGGAATGGCAAGAAATGCAATCTCGGCAAGAAGGTATAACACGGTGAGAGGCAGGGACTGGGTATTAACCCTCCCACCCTGCTTCACTGCGCTCCATTGCATTTACATCTCAGCTCCAAGGAGGGCCTCGGCCCCACCGTGCTTCCTTGGGGCTCCTGGGGTCCTCCTCCTCTTGGCTGCTTTGGGGGACAGGTTGGGCCCTGCCAGCTTGGTGTATCATCTACCTGTCCCTCCTGTGGCTCAGGGAGCTTGGAGAAGCCATACTCAGGAAGGCTCCAGGGCCTTATCAGCAAGTTAGGGAAATGGCTTTAGCAACAGGCCCATCGGCTTCTCCCTGAAATTAAGTCCTCTTTATAATTAATAGAACCCTGTCTGTGAACAATTATTTCCTAGAGTTTCACGAAAGCTAGAGTGCTCAACAACAAAGATCTCCGATGCTTGCCAAGGGCAGAAATCAATAATTCATTGACAGGCGAGGTTGGCAGACAGGCAGTCAGAGACTGGGGCTCTCTGGAGTGCAGAAAAGAGCCTGGTGGGGGAGGAAGAGCTGTGCTGCAGTGCTCAGCCCTGGGAAGAGCGATGCCCGGACATTTGGGTGGGGCCTGGGGGTGGTGGGAAGTGGGAGGGCTGGGGCAGCAGAAAGATGATGGGCTATGGGGCCAGGCCGACGGGTTCTCCATCGCATTCTGCTGCTTTCCAACCCTGGTCCCCTTATCTGCGAAATGGGGAAATGTCTGGGCTGTTTACTTCTTTCAGCCATTTATTTATTTAGCAAAAGTGTTCCATGCATCTACTGTGTGCTATCCTGTATGCTGGGTACTAAATGAGACCCAGTACTTACCCTCTTGGGGCTCATAATCTAGAAAGAGGCATTCAAATACAGTGTGGGAAGTGCCACCAGCGTACAGGGGAGCAGAATCCCATTCTCCAGGGTCTGTTAGGAGATAGTTGTGTGCTGAGGCCTAAAGGAATCAGTCTGGAGTAAGAAATAGGGATGTGAGAGCTTCTGACCACCAGCAGCATGCCATCTGGCAATGCTGCTTTTCTCCTTAGTCTGTCATCCCCTGGGCAAGCATCCCTTGAAGGCTTGGTCTCTGCCTGATTCATCCCTGTGTTCACTGGGCACAGCATGGGGCTTGGCACAGAGCTGGCTTCTCATAGAGAATTCATGAATGGATTGGGGTAGTGGGGAGGGGAGAAATGAGCAAATGAATGCATGAAGTGAGCGGGTGGGATGAGACTGTTTTTAAAGACCTTTCCAGCTATATAATTCTGAGTCTCTGAAATTGGGTGTTATAAAAGCAAGCAAGAGAAAGTGAATCTTTCTGAGCACCGACAGTATGCCAGGCACTGTACTCAGCTAGAGGACACAGACAGGCACACCTGGGTTTGAATCCCAGCTCTACCCCTTACTTGCTGTGTGGCACTGGGAAAGCCTCAGGCACCAATCTGTAAAATGAGAACAATACGGCTGTGGGATCTTTGTGAGTTACATAGAGTAACTCACATAAGGCCAGGTGCATTGAAGTGCTCGGAAAATGTCATATTTTTATTTAGAACCATCTTCTCTCCCTGCGCTTTTGTTCTGCAAAGTGACAAAGGCTTATTATTTTTGTGGAACTCCAAACTCAGTGTAACACACAAAGCTCCTTACTGCAGCTTGTAAGTATCTGTGTGTGGTCATGGCTGTGTCCCCAGCAGCTTCCTGGTGGTGGGGTTACTAAGCAGTTGTTCAACAGTCTGCCAGGCACTGTGGAGGCACCACAATGGTATCTATCATTGGCCCACGCTTTTCTGAAAAGCCGAAGGGACCCCCTCCTGTAACGTCTGAGCGTCCTGAGGAGTGGCAGCCTTGCACGGGAATTACCTTGCTGTTGTCCCACTCCTGGGTTTTCATCTGTGTGTGGATGAGCTCGTAGGAGGGTTCCATGGCATCCATGTCCGGTTTGGGATAACCAGGGATCACGTTGTGCAGCTGGAATCCAAAGGTGAGCAGCCAGCTGTTAACATCTAGATGGGAGGGAAGCAGAAACGTCTCCATGGATTAAGTGGACCTCAGATGCCACCCATCTCTATCACACAGCCTATAGTTAGCTGCAGGGGGTGGACTGCTGCTAGTGGGAGACTCAACCGCTATGTACACTTTGGAAAATAGTTTCACTCTATGAAAGCCAATGTACTCCTGGGACCCAGCGATCCCCATCCCAAGTATATACCCAAGAGTGATGACACTGAAATAGAACCTAGGTTTCCAGATTTCCTTTTCTTTTTTTTTTTTTTTTTCTGAGACGGAGTTTCGCTCTTGTTACCCAGGCTGGAGTGCAATGGCGTGATCTCGGCTCACCGCAACCTCCGCCTCCTGGGTTCAGGCAATTCTCCTGCCTCAGCCTCCTGAGTAGCTGGGATTACAGGCATGCGCCACCATGCCCAGCTAATTTTTTGTATGTTTAGTAGAGACGGGGTTTCACCATGTTGACCAGGATGGTCTCGATCTCTCGACCTCGTGATCCACCCGCCTCGGCCTCCCAAAGTGCTGGGATTACAGGCTTGAGCCACCGCGCCCGGCCCAGATTTCCTTTTCTATTTTCACTTTAACTCCCAGGACCTCTGGCTTCATACCCAGGGGCAGCTGTTGACAGATGAAGATCCCTCCCTTTCACCCCAACATCCATAGGAGACATTTAGAAAGGACATCCAGACCCACCAAAAGGAAAGATTTTCATGATTGACTTGTAAAGAGACAATTCACGTTAAGAAACACTCCTCTACTGTCCCACCCCGGTGCAGTGACTAGAGCTTCAGGGTCAAAATCCCACGGGTCACAGAGATGGCCTAGGCTGAGCTCAGAGAGTCTTCCCTCTGCTTCTACCTTTTATTTACTCTGACAGCCCACGGATGCCACAACCTCCCTGTGCCTTCATTTTCTCCAAGACATGAGGAAATGAAGAGGGCCAGTCACCTGGCCCACTGGTGCTGAGGGTCTTCTATGTGCCACGGACTGTGTCATTCAGACCCTCATCTTGCATACTGAGAACCCTGAAGGAGAGACGAGACATGGGCACGAATAACTTCGATACAAGGAAAAAGATCAGAGGAAGGCAGAAGCCTTTTATTTAGACAGGCTGACCAAGACCACATGCAGAAGGTGGCATTTAAGCCAGACACTGAAAGCTGTGCCATTTTCGTCAGGCACTGGCAGAGATGAAGTGGGCACTTCAGGCCAAGATGACTGTACAGGGCAAGGCCTAGAGAGGAAAAGTGTGGGGGAAGGGGGTGTTCAGTTAACCAGAAAGCAGCTCGGCAAGCTTGAGAAAGAGCCAGAAAGGACGACTGTGGCTGGAGCAAGAAGAGCCTCAGATGGCAGGCGGGAGCAAACTGGGGCCAGAGGGAGCCAGCCAGCCCGTGTCCCAGCGTGGATCGGCCGTCCTCAGAGACGCACAGCTGAAGACGCCAAAGCAGATGTCAACCAGGGACTAAGAATCCAAAGTCTTGGGAGGCAGGATTTTGAGTTCAGCCTCAGAGCCCAGCCTGACTGTGGCTTCTTTCCACTGGAGGTAGAACTCTGATCCCAGAGGTCCTGTTTGGGTTCTAGGCTGATGCAGTTAGAATATTTGTCCCCTCCACATCTCATGTTGGAGGGGGCCTAGTGGGAGGAGTTTAGGTCGTGAGGGCAGGTCCCTCAAGGATGGCTTGGTGCCCTCCCCGAGGCAATGAATGAATTCTTGCTCTATTGGTTTATGCAAGAGCTGGTTGTTTAAAAGGGTGTGGACCTTTCCCTTCCCTCTCGCTCCCTCTCTCACCCTGGCCACACGGGCTCCGCTTGCCTTTTGTCATGAGTAAAAGCTTCCCGACACTGAGCAGGTGTGGGTGCCATGCTTACACAGCCTGCAGAACTGGGAGCCTAGTAAACCGCTTTTCCCGATAAATTACCCATGCTCAGGTATTCCTCTACGGCAGCATAAAACAGACTAACACACAGGTATAGGCAATATTGCCACCTGCCACCCACTGAGTTCATCCTATTGGTGGGAATGGTCTATGTCCCTGTCACCACTGGCTCCCATGTTGCTACCCTGTTCAAGACCCTCGTGTTTGCCTTTGTTTTTGTTTTGTTTTCTGGTTGTCCCAGGCAGGGCCCCTCTCCTGAGTGTGCAACCTGGTCGCACTGAGGTGGAGTGGTGGTAGAAAGGGAAGTTCGGAGCCAGATTCTACTTATTTCAGCCTTACTAGGCAAAATCATAGAAGGGAAAGACACCGCAGCTGAGGCAAGACAAACCCAGGTCCAAATTCTGGCTCCTCAGCTTACGAACTGTGTGAACTCGGGACAGTTTACTTAACCTCTTCGAGATGTAGTTTCCTTATCTGCATATTGACAATAGAAATGTTTTTAACCATACTTTTTTTTGGAGAAGAATAAAAGTGTTACCATTTGGGGGCAGTTCTCATGTGGCAAGAACTATTCTAAGCTGCTACCTAAATTACTGGATTTAATGTTGCCCAGGTTGGTTTGGAAATCCCGGGCTAAGCAATCTGCCCGTCTTGGCCTCCCAAAGTACTGGGATTACAGATGTGAGCCACTGCGCCTGGCAGATTGAATGTATTTTGAAGAATACAACTCAGTCAGTGCCTGGCTCACAGAAGATTTTCTCTATTTTCCCCCCAACCCATGATTCTACATCCCAGGACCTCCATTTTCTCATCTGTAACAGAAGGAGCTTGGAGTAGCTTTTCTTCAAAGTCCCTCTTCTCGCTGAGTTTTTAAGAGTCTTTGATTCTATAAATCTTGGCAGGTGGTTCTTTGGGAAATTAAAACAAACAGAACAGGAGGAAAAAACACCCAATAAAGCCATTTGGCCTGAGGCTAAGAACTTGCATCTGAATTTGTAGTTGCAAAGGAAAGCTTCTATCAGGAATACTGCGAATTCTCAGGAAACTGGGGGGCTGAGAAGAGGGCTGGGCCTTAATTACAAGTGATGGAAGGTGGAAAATTTTCCACTTATGCCTTTAGGAAAAATGCTGAAAATGAATTTATTCATACATTTTTCTACAGTGTTCTGAAGAGCTGGGAATCTTACTCGTCCTTCTTACCATATCAGAAGTAGATATTTCCCTCAAGTTAAAAATTCCTCTTTACCAATTCATCATAGAATTTGGTGTTGTCATAGGTAAGTGATAAAATCTAAGTAACAATAATCTCTTTCTTTCTTTCTTTCTTTTTTTTTTTTTTTGAGCCAACGTCTCATTCTGTCATCCAGGCTGGATTGCAGTGGCATGATCTTGGCTCACTGTAACCTCTGCCTCCCACGTTCAAGTGATCCTCCTGCCTCAGCCTCCTGAGTAGTTGGGATTACATCACGCCCAGCTAATTTTTCGTATTTTTAGTAGAGGTGGAATTTCGCCATGTTGGTCTTGAACTCCTGGCCTCAAGTGATCTGCCTGCCTTGGCCTCCCATAGTGTTGGGATTATAGGCATAAGCCACTGCACCTGGCCAATAATCTCTTTCATGTATGCGGTTTTGTTCTTTACAAAGTGCATTTGAATCCAAGAATGAGGGTTTGGGGATCAGAGCGGAGTTCTAACCCAGCCTTGCCAGTTGTTAGTGGGCCATTTGCTTAAGCTCTGTGAACCTCAGAACCTCACTTTCCTCCTTTGTAAATGGGGTCAGAGACCCCATCCCACAAGCGTCAAGTAAAGATTGAGTGCAATGATGTACACGATATATCTGTAGTAGACATTTTTTGGTTGCCTTCCCAGCAACCCATTCTGCCTTCTCTTTCCTTTCTGGAGTATTAATATAATTTTAGGGAAGTTGACTCCACCCAAGGGGTTAACATGTGACCTAGGCTAAGCCAATCAGTGCATTCTTTCTCTCCAGCCACAAAGTGCTTCCGGGACTGTCCTGTGACCTAAGCCTGTCTCAGTGGACTACATCTCAGGACCCTCGAAAAATTTTTGGGAAAAAGAGATGGTCTTTTGTTATTGTTGCTGGATGTGAATGAAGATGTAAGTAGTCCACCTGGATGCTAAGACGTAAGGTTTGGTAAGAAGTAATAGTATCTTGGTTCTTATTAGTGATTGTAAATCTTTTCACATTTGCTAAAAACTTAATTGCTTATATGAAATCTCTTCTTTGCACACCATGAGTTTTCTAACTGTGGGATATGACCCACTGTGTAGTGAAATCAATTTTGTGAATCATGACCAGCATTTTTATTGAAATGGAACAGACCAGACTAGAAAATGAGTGCATCACACTCAAGTATTCCTTTCCAAATCTTTTGTCTTAGTATTGTACTGCAATGGAAAATCTTTCTTATGGTGGGTTCACAGTCAAAGAAATTTGAGAAAAACTATCTTGGACCCTGTGATCTATGAAGGTGGGTATTATACCTCACTCCTCTCTGGATCCTTATTACAGGTTTGGCCTGGACTAGGTATAATTACTATTTGCTGGATTTAACTGACTGGAATATAGAACCCAAAAGGAAAATGTCAGGTGCTCCTTGGTGGTTGGTTACTTTGTTAAAAGCTGCCTTTGGGGGCCAGCCTGACTGCAGGAGGGTGTTCTGGAGTCGGAGGGATGTGGATTACAGTCTTAGCTCCATGGTTATATCTGTGTGACTTGGGGCAAACCCTTCATTGGACCCTCAAACGGCATTTGGAGTCTCATCTGCAGAGCGGAGATAATGATGGTGATCTCACAATTGTTGCAAAGTTTAAAGGAGAGCGTATCTGCTAAGTGCCAGATAGCACAGAGAGTTAGTCATGATGGTGCTATTCTGGAAAGAGACCATATGTATATGGTGGTGTACAAAGAAAATGGAGGAGGGAGTACTATTTTGGCAAGATGCAATGATTTTTTTTTTTTTTTTGATAGAAAAGTACATTTCCTATTGCACCATATTTTTTTCAGCTACAGTAACCTGCCAAGACATCTCACAGGAAACTCATTGGAGGGTGAGGCAGGGGGTGTGCTTAATGCAGACAGATGTAATGGAAATGTCATCTCAATCTGTCAAGTTTCTCTAGAACTAGCAGCCAAGTTGAGCATGGTGAAGGCTGTGAAACACTGTTAGGATATTCAGGTTTACCCAAAGGCCCCAAGTCTGTTTTCATCACACCTGTCCACCACCTTGTTCTCCCTTCTTTCCTATGCTTCGGATGCCTGCTCTCAACATGTGACCATGTGGAACTCTCCTTGAAAAAGGAATCCTCCTACTGCTGTCAGCAGAAACAGGGTCCAGGTAGGGGCCACCAAGTTTGGGAGCTGGGAAGCCACGTCCGTAAGGGGCATTCGCGTGAGCTGTCATGTTGCCCCTTTACACTTCTATATTACATGTGCTGCCTTCTCTCTTTGCAATGCCTTTCCCCCCCCCATTACCTGGTGAACACCCACTCAGGAGCTGGCCTCAAATGTCAGCTGCTTTGTGAAGACTTCCCAGAGCTCCCTGGCAGAGCAAGTGGCTTCAGTGGCCATCTGTGCAAACCTTTGTCATGGTCCTCCCCTCTCGAAAGCAGCTGCCTGTCTTCTTTTCTTTCAGTGAGAATTCCTGAAAGGTAGGGATCATCTTTCTATCCCCAATGCCTATAACAGTGGTGGAAACTGCCAGAAAAGAGGGCAAGAGGATTGAATCACAGGCAAAAGAGGGGAGAGACTACTGGCTTTGCAAGTCGGGAATTTTTGCCTGCCACAAACTCTTACGTAAAAAGTGTGGGCTTTACCCAAACCCCCACCCACTTTCTGTGGGGTTGGGGGCCTCAGTGGCAACTTGGGACTAGCTGCTTGCTGGGAGGGCTGTGGCTGGTGGAGACATCCCTGCCTGTGGGACCCTAGGACACTTTATACTCAAGTTGGCTTCACCGTAGTGGAAGGCAGAGCTCACTTTTCCAGTCTGAGGGTAAAGGAAAGGGAACCAGCATGAGCCAGGCGCTGGGATAGGAGCCTCGTAACATGTATTTCATTTTACCCTGGCAACCACCTGCCAGGGAAGTAGGTGTTGCTTTCCACTGTTCCACATGTTCCTTGTTCTTTTTTCCCTCTGTTCCTGCCCGCTTTGGATTGAGTATTTTCTCAGTCTTCCATCTCACCTCCGCTGTTGACTTATTAGCTGGGACTCAATTTTTAAGTTATCTTTTTAGTGGTTTCTCTAGGGTTTATAATACACCTATTTAACTTACTGCAGTCAAGGTAGATATTCTAACTTCAATTTACATATCAGGAAACTGGAATTCAGGGCAGTTAAATAATTTTTGCAACACGTCACAGCTTCAAAATGGTAGATCTTTCACTTAGTTCTTACATCATCCCAAATTGAGAACTATTTTTTTTTTAAAGGCATACCTTAGCCCAATTTATCAAGGACTCATAAACAGCTTGATCTGTGTGTCATAAACTCCTGAAGTACGATGCATGGGATGTATCCAATGAAATATTAGGATTTCATGGTGATAAAAGGGCGTTCATGGTCAAAGAAGTTTGAGAAATAGTGGGTAAATACGTTAAATAGTCCATCATTCCAGCACTTCCCAGATCTTATCATAAACTGGAATGTACTATGAAAATGTGATATGCTGGTGACCCTGACAAATATATTTGATGCTGGAACCTTTTTTCCAGAGTATTTTTTGAACTAGTGTTTCTTCAAATGGACTTTGGAAAATGCTGCTCTCAGAGAAAGTCAGTTTCCTGTCACCTTATGCCAGCTTCCTCAAGGAAGACTAAGTCTTGTTAGGTAGCCAGAGCACTTCATGGGGTCCCGCCCCCTGAGTGAGTCGTGAGCCTTACCTGTCATGAAGCACTTGATGTCCTGAGAGTTGCTGATGGGGTTGTTGTTTTTAAACATATAGAGGTTAAAAGGCATAATGTTGCTGCTACTAAGGTGCTTCCACAGCTCGTGGTCTGGGCTAGTCCAGCGTCCAGCCAGCACATCGTAATCTCGCCGGCCCATGTGGACAAGCTTGGTGAGTGGATCATAGAGGCCACCGTGGTAGCCTATGATGATTTGAAAGTTGGGGTTGGTGTCCATGTAGATCTCCCCGTAGGCTGTGTATAGGATCTGCTTGATCATCAAACCTGTTCCACTAAAGACAGCAAGAGGAGTCCCGATGTTGTCACAAGCTATGTAAAACTCATCACCGCTGCTCAGCTCCATGGCAAAGAGGTGTCCTTGCAAGTCATAGTAGAGGGAGGTGATCTCAGAGCTGGAGTGGTTGTAGAGGTGGGTGACCTTGGTGGGGCTGGTCAGGTCTGCATAGAAGAACTGCAGGTGGTGGCCGTGGCTGCTCTTGCTGGACACCCGTCGCCCCAGGCCGTCGTAGCGGTACCTGACACTCCAGCTGCCAGCCCGGTTGTAGGCCTTGATGAGTAGGCCGGCTGAATTGTACTCAAAGACATCACCACCCCGCTGCCTCAGGAAGCCATCCTCGTCCATCTTGTACTGCACGTCACCCAGCCGAGTGATGCGGTCACGGAGGTCGTACCGTAGTGGTGTGAGCCGTGCACTGTTCCCAGGGCTCAGTAAGTGCAGGTTCCCATTGAGGTCGTAGCTGTAGCGCCAGAGTGGTTTGTCATTGATGGAGACCGTCTGCAGCTGGCCATCAGCATCGTACTCATAGGAGTAGCGGGTGGTATTGGCGTAGGGTCCTACCTTCAGCTCCTTCTTCACTACTCGCCCCATGTTATCATACTGGACAGTCATCCAGTACATGAGTGAGCGGAAGATCTCATACTGCACCTCCTTCATCCTCCCATAGGCATCAAAATGCTTGGTGTGGGTCATAACAGCTGTGGTGATGATCTGGTTTATGTCGTAGTAGATGACACCAAACTTCCCAAACTGCTCTGTCTTGCCTGACACATCATCATAGCGATAGAGATCGATGGGCAGTGGGGTCTCGTTGATCACAGCCTGCATGCTGGTCACCCGGAAGCTGTTGTCATAGTTGTAGTCAAAACGGGCGTTGACCATGCCTTCCTCGGTGAAGCGGAAGATCTGCCGGTCGATCAGGGGCCCGATCTGACGGTAGCGGATGGTGCAGGTGAAGCCCTCGCTCTGCAGGTTGATGGTCTTCAGCATGCCTGCCGTCTCGTCATAGGTGAAGCTGACCTTGGTGGTGTCGTACAGCGTCTCCGCCAGCTTCGACAGTTTGCCATACTTGTATATCACCCTACGGCCGGTGCCCAGGTAGAAGGTGTGGAGGAGGTGCCCATCCTCAGTGAAGTCCTGTATGACTGAGGCATTGCCCTCAGGGGGCTGGTAGATGTTTCTGTAGTAGCCTACTGAGCGGATGGTCTCCAGCGTCTGCCGCGCCACGTTGGGCATCGTCACAGAAGAGAGGCGGTCATTCTTGTCGAACTCAAAGATATACTGCCTCTGGCTGTGTAGTAGCAGCACCACAGACTGGAGGGAGAGGAAAACCAAGAGATGAGAGGAGGGTGGTGAGGAGGAAGGGTAGGGCTACATACCTGAGACTTAAAGGGAAGGAATGAACATCCGGGAAGAATCTAGAGTTTCCATGGTTCTCTTGAGTTACGCTCCAACAGGAGCATAACTTTCCAACAGGAGTGCCACAGGATACTACAAACAGGTTACAGATGTGCTAAGATGAGGCTTTCTCTCAGCCTTTGGCCCTGGCAAGGCCTAGGCCTCCAGATACTCAGGCCACTTGCTGTCCTACGGTGAGTAGCCTCATGCGTTTGCCCCTTTGTGCAATACAGACCTGGTTACTTTCGTGTGTGGCGGGGCGTGAGGATGTTCGGGAAGCCTTGGCCTGAAATATGTACAGCAGTCTCCCTCCTGGCTTCCTTGCCCCAGACTTTTCAAACCAATCTTCCTACTCAGATAAGAATGAGCTCCCCCAAACACAGTCTGACAATTTCTTTTACAGGCTAAACAGCTCCTGCTGACTCCCTGTGGCTTACAGCATGAAGACTATTTTTGAGAAGGGCATTTAAGCTTTTGCACAATGACAGGTTGTATGCCTACTCTGGGGTAGGGCAAGCTGTGATGGGAATGGGAGAGCCTGGTTTCTAACAATGGATTTCTTGTTTGGCCCTTGGAAAGTTCTTCCCCTCTGTGGGTTTGGCTTTTCAGTATGCTGGATGGCCTCTAAGGTCTCTTAGCACTAGCACAGAACGTCACTTTTGGGGATACTCAGCCAGCACTGGGTAGGGGAGATTCACCTCAGAGCGAGCAAAGCCTAGGCCCTGGATGGGTGACCAGGGTCAGGAAATGAAGCAGGGATCTGGGTACTAGAACCGGGCATGCAGTGCACTTGTTCTCAGGAAAAGATCAGCAGATAACAGGCCTAGAGGCTTTATGCTGAAAAGCTACCATTTTCTCCAACTGGAGACCAACTTTTGATTTTGGGTCATTTCCGATTCATAGCCCCTGGGATGCAATGCGTTCTGACCTGTAGCAGAATAGATTTACTAAGGCCATGCCCAGCTCTTGAAGCTCAGGAGTAAGTGCCTCGTGCCTAAGTGCTGATTTCTAGGCTTCTGCCTGGTTCTCCATGAACGGATTGTATCATGTGCCCTAGACCTGGAAGCAGACCCTTGCCCTGGGTCTGAACCCTGAGTCCTGCTCTGCAAGTCCAGTGAGTGTTTGGGCCTCTACTCTTATCAGGCAGGTCTTTCATGTTCTCCTGCCCTGGGACCGCCACCTGCCATGTCACTACCATGGTCCATCCAGATACCTCTTGGGACCTCCTGCCCTCTGTGGCAGATTTTCCTGAACATTTCCTTTTGGAGAAATGGGTCAGATGTAGCCCACTGAGGTCACCAGGCTGGGCCTGGCCATGAATGACTGGCCTTCTGTATGGCATGGCCAGAGACGGAGGGAGACGGACACCTGCCTTCTCTAAGTATGTGTAGCTCCACGTTTTGCCATCAGCGAAGATCCTGGACGTGAGGCGGCCCGCCTGGTCGTACTCCATTCTTTCAGACATGATGCCTCTCTGGATGCCAGCAATGTGACCCCCAGGGGAGTATGTCACATTGACACCATTCAGCCTGCTGCTGGGTGACCAGAGGCTGGGCCGCCCTGCCTGGTCGTACAGGATCCGAAGGGTGAACTTGCGGTGGTCATCATAGATCTTCTCTGTGCGTGTTACGCGGTCAAAGTCCAGAGACAGGAGATTTCGGTTGTGAACCTGGAGAAAGGGTAGGAAGAGAAAATTAATCTGGACCATGAGAAGTTTGGTCTGATGGTCCATGTGGCTCTCAGCTCTGCTGGGAAGCTCTTGAGTAGAGGCAGGGGCACAGGTCGTGTGCAGCAACAGACATGGGTTTGAGTCCTGGCTCTGTCATTTTTCAGCTCTGTGAAGTTTCCTCACCTATAAAATGGGAACAATAATGCACAGGGCTGCTGTGAGGATGAAGACGGTACGTACGTTGTGCAAACAGTAGCTGTGACCAAAGAGGATCTGCATGTTTTCTAATGTGATTCTTCTAATGAGGGCACATTTTAAAAGGCAGATCCTCCCTGCTGAAAAGAGACCCATGACGTGAGCCCAGCAAATAAATGATCCATCTATTCCACACCAGACACCGAGGAGACCAAAGCCCAGGGAAGTGAAGGGATTTACTCCAAATCACAGGGCTGGTGAGTGACGGAGTCTGGACTTGACTTTCACCCCTGCAACGTGACACCAAACACTCAGTGGTCCTCTGGGCAATTCCAGCCTTCTGGGGGCTCTGGACTTCCCAGCTCCTCTGGGGTGTCTCCTGCCTTGCCACTGTAATTAGGGCTTCTTGACTGCCACAGTCAGTACCCAAGACATCTTCTTCCCAGAGGTGCTGGGAGGCAGTGAGTGTTTGACACTGGGGTGGCTCTTCTGGCTGTGGGCTGAATGGGGACACAGTCCTAGCTCTGAGGCACTTTGTGCCAGCCTTCAGGATAGGGAGTGCCTTGTATAAACTCTACCTGGGCTGCTGGGTCAGCACACAGTTGAGTTTCCTTTCAGAGTCAGACACAGGGCTCCCACAGACATAGCGGTAAGTCAGAGTTCTTATATTTTAATAAAGAAATATACTTCAGGGCCTGTTTCTATATTTGGATCTGCCCTGTAGGCATTGGCTGCCCCTGAAACACTGCCAGGTATTCTGGAGCTAAAATAATGGTTCCTGCTAATTGGTATCTGGCCTGATGGGACATCTGTCTCTTATGGCACATTTCCTGTCTCTTCCACTAGTCACTGCCTAAGTAGTAAGGAAGGAGTAAGTAGTAGGAAGGAAGTAGTAAGGAAGACCCAAGAGGAAAGCAGATAATTAGGTCACATGATGCAAAATGGCATGTGTGGACCGAGGCAATGAAAGGCCCTCTGGGGCTCTGTGTGGTTAAAAAAACGGGTCCAGGTCTAGGAATGAAGGCCAGGATTCTAGCTACAAACTTTGTGACCAACTTTTCTATTGACCTTGAGATCTCTGAGTCTCAATTTCTTACTCTGTGTAACAAGAGTCGTTGTGAAGGTTGAAGAAACTTAGTAACTATCAGTGGAGTGCTAGGCACATAGAAGATACTGAAGAAATGGCTGGAACTATTTCCGTTAAATGACAGCAAACAATCATGGTCATATCCCAGGAAGGTGAGATGTGTGTGTCTTACCCTTCTCCCATAGAAATTCTAAGGCCTTGAAAATAAAGATTTATAATGAAGATGCTGACTTTAGCAGTGAATGGCCTGGTTATAATAAGGTTCCCTTCCCTGGGGTAATCAAACACAATTGCAGAAGCAAAAGCAGTGTGGCAGATGATTCCCGTGAAAAATCAGAGGCGCTGGAGGCTGAAGCTGTGTTCTTTGCAGAGAGGGCACAGGAAGATACAGGGCTGTGCCACCAACAATGACAGAGGCATTTTTTAAGTATCTTTTGGAAGGTTCCCTTATAACTCCCTCAGGGTGGTGCCACCCAGCCAGCCAGCTGCCCCCCTTTACCCCTAGAGGATCTCTAGTGAAGGGGAGCTGTACCTTTTTGGAAAAATTAATAAAATTAAATTAAACAGCTCACTGGGGAGCCGCCTAATGCATCCTGTGCTTGGCAGTGGTAGCAATGAGATTGTTGCACCTCTTTCTTTATTAAAAAAGTTCCCAGTTTTATAAAAGGTGAGCTCCATTATGGGGAGGCACACCCGGCAGACATTCTAATTCCACCTGCCACCACTGTGGGTGGCCATTTATTTGGGAGGACACGTAGACGTGGCCACCCAACTACAGCACCATCGATCTCAGGCTGGGAGAGGGACCAATTAAAGCCTGGGAAACTTTTGGTCCAGTTCCCACAGCAGAGAGGAAGTCCTAATCATGCTAATCGCTGCCATTTATTGAGCACCTGGAGTCTACAGCACTGGGCTAGGTGCGCTGAATGTATTATCTTGTTTCTGCGGAGGCACCCGAGGCTCAGAGAAGCTGCTCAAGGCTCCACATGGCACAGGCAGGAATCAAACCCAGGTCAAACTTCCCACTGAGGACACTGCCTCACTTAGAAGTGCATGCAGGGCTCTATGGTAATTCAGACGAGGAGGTGACGTGGGTGAGGAGGGTCGGGGGGCAGGCGGGGGCTCAGTGAGGCCGCAGAGGACAAAGACAGGTAGGCCTTCCTCAGGGAACTAGTGCGAGGCTGTTTCCCATAGTGGATAGTCACTAGACCTCTTGGCTGTTGAGGGAACAAACGAAGCCTGGTTTTCTGGGTTCTAGTTGTATGATATTGGGTAAGTCACTTAATGTTTCTGTAGCCACCGGGGGCCTATTTTCTAGTCTTTTTTTGAGACTGTCTTGCTCCGTCGCCCAAGCTGGAGTGCAGTGGCGCCATCTCGGCTCACTGCAACCTCTGCCTCCCAGGTTCAAGCAATTCTCCTGCCTCAGCCTCTTGAGTATGTGGGATTACTGGTGCCTGCTACCATACCCAGCTGATTTTTTGTGTTTTTAGTATAGATGGGGTTTCATCATGTTGGCCACGCTGGTTTCAAACTCCTGATTTCAAGCAACCTGCCTGCCTCAGCCTCCCAAAGTGCTGGATTACAGGTATGAGCCACTGTACCCGGTCTATTTTCTAGTCTTTACCACCACCTCGCCATGTGACTCTGGAGAAATTGTTTACTCTTTCTGGACGTCAGTTGTGTCATTTGTAAAACAGGGGCTTCAGCGAACTTTCTTTGCTGAAGGGCAGGGGACCTAAGAGACACTGAGCTGTGTTGCTATGAGGTCGCTTCTGGAATGTTAGGAACATGTAGCTCAATTCTGTAGCTGGTTTCAGCTCAGCAGGTATCACCTGACCACCCATGGTCTGTAAGGTGCTGTGTTGAAAGCCACAGCTAGTTCATTAACTTTCTCTCTGCCCATCACCTGCCTTTCTCAAGCTGGAGGGAAAAGAAGCTGGCCACTCAGGGATGTGAGGCAGACAAGGAGCTGGTTCAGGGCATCCACATACTCAAAAACACTCTGAATGTCAGGCCATGATGCCGGCCCCAGCAGTGATGGTTTGGGTGAGGTCATTTTGCTCATTTAGGATGGGTAACTCTATCTGGAACTAGTGGAGAATGTAGCTTAGGTTCAAAGTAGCTGAACTGAATTTTGGGACATGTTAGCAATAGTAATAATAATAATAATAAATAATAGCAATAACAACACTAAGAGTAGCTATTTGACCACTTGCTGGAGTCAGACTCGAAAATGCTTAATTATATTACTTCCAATCCTTATAGTGACTTTTAAAATTTGTCTTGTTCTCCCCATTTTATAGATGATGAAATTGAGGCTCTAAGATTACTAATCGGCCCAAACTCACTCAGGGAATAATAGAAACTGGAAATTCAACTCAGACCCGTGTAACACCAAAGCCAGAAATCTTTCCACAAGTAAAAACTAAAAAGACATACAAGGGCCTCTGATCACATATGGTTCCCTGCTTTAGTTCTCTCCTTTTGCAGGTGAGTAAACTGTGGTCCCAGGGAATTTCAAGAACACAGCCCAGTTCTCCAGATTCACCCTCCTCCTCTCCCGCTAGGACGCAGCCGCCTCCAGAGGCCTTGCTCACCCGCAGCCGGCGCCCGAAGACAGTGACCTGGCCCCGAGCCTGCTCCTTGCGCTGCCTCCACTCCACCAGGTTGAGGCCATTGTCAATGGGCAGTGTGACATTCCTCTTGCCCACGGTGGGGTTGACAGTGCCAGCCAGTAAGTGGGGCTCCGTCTGCAGTGCCACCTCCATGCCGTTAGCCAGCAGCAGCCGCAGGGAGCCATCGGCCCCGATGTAGTAGCTGTTCCGGACTTGGTCTGCAGGAGAGGACAGACACACACTGCTCAGAAGGAACGGAGGTGGAGGGAGGTGTGTGGACAGCAGAGGCGGCGGCGGGGACTTTCAAGGATGCTTTTCCTAACTCTGAAAGCAATATGTCATCACTGAAGAAAACGAGGAAAATACATGGAGAAGACCATCCAGAATCTCAGTATCCAAAGAAAACCACTGTAAATGTTTCATATATTTGTAGATTTTAAGAAATTTCCAAACGCCCTTACAGTTTAAAATAGATGAGTTTTAAAACAGAGTTTTCAGTGATCACTGCATTATGTCACTGATTATTTTTCATGAATATTTTTCTTAATGACCATTCAATATTCTACTATATGAAAATACTACAAGTTATTTAACCAAGCCTCAAATAGATATTCAATTTGATTCCAGTTTTCCACAATATGGTTTCCAGTTACACCACTGCATATAAATATAGTTTAAACATTATGCTAAATGAAAAAAGTCAGATGTAAAAGGCTACAAATTGTCTGACCCCACTTACATGAACTGTCCAGAATAGGCAATGATCTTCAGAGACAGTGGTTGCCAAAGGCTGAGGGGCAGGGGGAATGAAGAGTGGCTGCTAATGGGTTTGGGATTTCTCTTTGGGGTGATAAATATGTCACAGACATATGACAATGATTTAAATATAGATATGATTTTAAATTTGAAATTTGATTTAAAACATTTTTACTTAGATTTCTTTTTTTTTTTTTTTTGAGACGGAGTTTCGCTCTTGTTACCCAGGCTGGAGTGCAATGGCGCGATCTCGGCTCACCGCAACCTCCGCCTCCTGGGTTCAGGTAATTCTCCTGACTCAGCCTCCTAAGTAGCTCAGATTACAGGCATGTGCCACCATGCCCAGCTACTTTTTTTTTGTATTTTTAGTAGAGACGGGGTTTCACCATATTGATCGGGACGGTCTCGATCTCTTGACCTCGTGATCCACCCGCCTCGGCCTCCCAAAGTGCTGGGATTACAGGCTTGAGCCACCGCGCCCGGCAGTTTACTTAGATTTTTAACTAAAGGAAACTTCTGGTGAAAAAAGTAAATTTCAGCTGTCAAATGCATATAGAGTCGCTTTCTACAGATGAAACTACGGTCTCTGGGTTTGCGCTACACTCTCCTGTCTCTGGCCCTTCCTTGGCTGTTTCCTCTGCACCGCACCCCTCTTCGCTAAGTGCTGGCTTCAGACTCCCCCCAGGCTCTGCTAAAATGTCATCTCTTACCAGAAGCTTCCCCTGTTCCACTGGCCAGAATGTATGACTCCCTGTCCTGTACACCCCTCAGCCTCTCCATGGGCTTCCTCAGTGGTCTTGCAGCTGAGGCGTGTGAATCACTGCTCCGTTAATGAACACATTCTCCAATATTTGAGTGCGTGCTGTGAGAGGCCCTATGGCACAGAGATTAAGAGCTTGGCTTTGGAGCCAGGCTACTTCGGCTCAGGTTACAGCTCTGCTGCTGCCTTGCTGTAAGACCTTGGCCAAGTTCTTAACCTTCCATGCCTCTGGTGCTTCATCAGTACACTGGGACAATAATTGTACCCTGCCTTGCAGGATGCTCGGAGGGTTGAGTGAGATCATGAACATGAAGAACTGAGAACTGTACTTGGCATATAGTGTTATATAATTGTTAGCTGTCACTGGTTTTATGTGCCTGGCACTGTGCTAGCCACTGTCGTGTGTGTTTCTTGTCCCTCCTGTATCTCCACCATCCCGTTTTTTTTCTCTCTCTCTCACACATATATACACAGACACACACTCACACACACACACACACACACACATCAGGGTGAACTTCTCTAGTCCTGATCACGGCCCTGCAATAGGGCCTCCTTGCTTTTAGATTGGCAGTCAAGGGATTAGGTTCTATAGAGCCTGTTTGTCTGGGTCCAAATACCCGATTAGGTGCATGACTTGGGCAAGCTACTTAACCTCTCGGTGCCTCTCACTTCCTTCATTCAGAAAAGGGAGACAGTAGTAACTACCTCCTAGGCGTATGGTGTAATGTATGAGGTGCCTTATGAGGTATTGCTTAATAGGACAATGTAAGATGCTGAGAATATGCTTTGTAGTTAATAAGTGCTCCAAAAATGTTAGCTATCATCATCATTAGGATTGTATATGCTCTGTAAATCTTTGCTGGATGAAACCGGTAAGTTCCAGGCTATGCCAAGCACTAAAGATAGTTACTAATCAATAGTTTCATGGGAAAGCCTCACTGAATCTTTTCTGCTAGAACGGCAATAGGCTCCCCTTTCTCTTACTCCCTTCCTTTTCCATCTTTCTCTCTCACACACGCAACATTCTACAATCTGCCTCAAACTTGCTATGCATTATTCACTGACAATCTCTATTTTTCTTCTTTTAAACACTGAAAAAGCCAGTGTTGATTTTTCCTTTAAAGCTGCTCCTTGCTGAATCCACATATGTCCATTAATGGTGACTTGGAGGGAACAGCATCTGTACAGGCCCATCTCAGATGATCCCATTTAATGTGGGCTGTGACTTCCCAAGGCCGCTGCTCATTAGCAGCCACTGCTTATTACTTCCCACAGTTTAGACAGAAGATGAAACTGAAAGATCTTTTCACAAAGACTCTAGTGAGGCAGTTGCAAAACTGAGCCTGGTACTCAAGAAGGAAACAGCTTGGCAGAGTTACCAAAGAGGAAAAACAGGTACCGTGTTTCCTGGATTCCAAGAAGTGCTTTTTCTTTTCACATTTTAATGGTTTTCTGAAATTGGAATGTGTCCATGAATGCCTTTTGAGCAGTGCGACTTTTTTCCCTCTGCCTAAAAAGTTGTTATTAAATTGATGTTACATTTTAAAACTGAGGAATGTGGCACTTGCAAATTTTAAAAAGTTGCCCAAATATAAAAAAGCCTGCATGAACCTTTGAGAAAAATATTCACAACCAGTTTAGCAGTATGGAATGGATGGATACTTCTTAATCACAGGGAAGAAAACAGGCCTGAAGGACAAGATGTCAGAGTAATTGGTGGTCCCTGGTCAGGCAAGATCTTGGCTGCTTCAGAAGCTATACCTTCTCTTGGTAATAATCCAGTCAGAGCACCAATCCCTGGGGTTTGTCCCAACCCACTTGTGATATGATGATTCTATATCCACAGTTTCCGGCTCGTAACTACTAAAGCCCTTGTTACAGTCTTTTGTTACAATGTTGAGGCACTTCAAGACCCAGAAGCAGGCCTTAGGAAACCATCTCTCTCCCTTTCTCTCTGACCTTCTGCCCTCCTTTCCACCGCAGGACTCTAATCTGACTGTGGGTCATAAGACCCACATTTCAGAGGGGATCCTGCCTCATACCCTGGAGGAAGGAAAGAATGCTGCACAGAGAGGCCAAGAAGAATCTGAAGAGACAGGCCTTGCCGGGTTTAGATCTTACCAATTTTGTCCAATCACATTTCCACATGGTTGTCAAACACACCTATCCAAGGAAGCCTCCGTAAAAGGCCCAAGAAGACGGGGTTTGGGGAGCTTGCAGACAGCTGAACACATGGAGGTCATGGAGGGGTGAGGGAGACGCGCCTGTGGAGGGTGTGACAGCTCCGTACCCCTTACCCTCTATCTTGCCCTACATATCTCTTCATCGATATCCTTGGTAAGGTCCTTTAGAATCAACTGGTAATGTAAGTATTTCTCTAGTTCTGTGAGTTGTTCCAGTAAATTAACTGAACTCCAAGAAGCAGTCATGAAAAACCTTAAGTAGAAGCCAGTCAGATGGAGGTTGCAGAGGCCCAGACTTGCGGCTGGTGTCTGAAGCGTAGAGGAGGCCGGGCAGTTTTGGGGACTGAGCCCTCAACCTGTGGGATCTGAGGCTATCTCCAGGCAGTTAGGTTGAAATTGAATTGAGGGACACCCAGCTGTTGTCCACTGCCGAGCTGATTGCTTGCTTGGTGGTGAGGAGAACCCCACCCCTGCCTACATTTGGTCACAGAAGTCTTCTGTTGATGACTGTTGTGTGAGAGCAGAGGAAACGTTGAGTTTTCCTCAAAAACCACAGTTAAAGGTGCTTGGTGGAGAAGGAATCCCCCTGTGTGGTTTCTTTCTTTAAGAACCTTTATTGTTCTTGGAACTCTTTGAAAGGCAAAGGACTAAATTTGGGAATAAAAGTCGTTGTAAGAATATACAGATATTTATTTTCTTATGGTAAGTTAAATTGCTTGCTAATTAATTAATTACTTAATGAATCCAACAGTACTGCTTATTGAGCAAATACTATGTGCTTGGCTCATGCTAGTCACGACACTGTCTAGAGAGATCATATGAGCAGCCCTGTGGGGCAGGTACTAAAATTCAGCCCCATTTCCCAGACCCAGAGACCAAGGCTCACGGAAGAAGAGTGACTCCAGCAAGTTCCCACAGGCAGGAAGTGGCATGGCAGGCACAGGGCTCCGAACTGTCCACCCAGACCCCCTGCTCTTCTCATTGCTCCACCCCATTCCACACAGCTTCCACTTGCTTTCTTTTTCAGGAAAAGAAACCAAGGGGCACGGTGGGCGATGTGGTGGCAGAGTCAGCACTAGAACTTGCGCCTCTGACTCTTAGTCTAGGCTCCTTTCGCTGCTTTGTGTGAAAGCCTTTGGGAGTACAAGGAGCCATACAGTCGGCAGGAAAAAAATCAGGCAGAGCTTTCCCTGGCGATGGCTTCTTTCTTTTCAAGCTTACTAAAGCCTACAAAGCTGCAAGCCCGCCTGGGTCACCATATCCGATGGGAATAACTGAGGCAGATAACTCACAGCAAGATTTCATCGTCGTGAAATCTTTCTACATGAAGCTAAAAGAGCAACCCGTAACAGGACGATCTGAAGATGCAGAGAAGAAGGGTCTCTTTTCTACGAAATTCCAGAAGAGGGACAAACCTTCTCACCTGGGCTTCAGGAAGGACTTCTTCATAATCAAATCCCTTTCATAATTACATGTAATTATCCTTGTCCTTTGTCCTCACCTACGCCAGTGTGAATGTGTCTGTTAATCTGGGAGTCATTAGGATGGCAAATAGTGAGGTCACCTGGATTAGCAGCTCATGAATTCTCTACCGCTTGTTCTGATGATAACAGGAGAGGACAATAAAATATTATTCTGAAACTTCTGAGAGAGAATTTTACTTGACTCAGGGCTGGTATGTTTTGCACATTAGGTGATAATACACAGAGTCGCAATGCTTTCCTGCTCTTGGGCAGCTCCAGCAGTAGCTTGTTTCTTGTGCCATCCTCCTCCAAAGGGGTCTCCCCACCCCTCTGCCTCAAAGTCCCCTGGTTCCCACCTGACTTACCTTGCAGCAGTGTGTAGAAGGCACCTGAGGCAGACAGGTTGGTGGTTATGGTGACATCATCCTTGCTGGAGGTCTCTACCTGGACATGCACTGAACTGTCTGTATCACTTCGGAAACTGCTCACCTGGCCAGTAGGGAAGGTCACATTTGTCAGGCGGCCAAAGCTGTCGTACCTGGAAACCAAGGGGTGGCACTGAGTAGTAGAAATATAATGGTGCTCTAGCTGGAACGTGGTGCATTCTACCTCATGCCATGGTTTTGCTGTGCTCTGCTTTCCTTTCTGGTTGGATATATTCCCATGTCTCCCACATCTCTTGCACAGGACCTGGTACAGAGATTTCAGGATGCGACTCCACCTGCTGATATCCAGCTGCAGGAAAACGACTGACCCATCTGAGTCTCCCTTCCCTAACCCAGACAGTGGAGATGATACCACTGACCTGCCTACTGCCCAGGAGTGCAGCTATACACTGGAATTCAATTGTGAAGGGGTGAGGTGATGGTGGTCATAATGCGATGGCTGACCCAGAATCTTAGAACTGGAGGACTCCTCAGAAATGATGTAGTCAAGCTTGATGCCTGAATACCTTCTGAAAAGCCTGCAAGAACTGGTTACACAGGTTTTTCCTGAAAAACACTAGAAATGGGAGCTACTACCCAGGGCTTTCTACAAATTCTGAGGAAAGGGGATTCTGAATTCAAACCAGGACTCAGCCTAGATAAATGTTGTCTTGCAACACCTTCCATTTAGATTTTACATCTGGCACTAAGCATTTTTGTATCTGCAACTCTTAGAACCCCATAGCTTTGCTCAGGCATGGTCTTTCTAAAGCTTCGTAATTGAATTTTAATACTCTTTACTATTCTCCTGATAATAATAAAAGAAATACCTACCATTATTGAACACCTCCAATATATGAGGCACGGTGCTAGTTGCTTTTCATGCATTTTCATGTAATCCTCATTTAATACATTTTTCATGTAATCCTCATTTAATCCTAGTCTAAAAGGTATGTATTATCTCCTTTCTGGAGGATCAGAAATTGAGGCTTGGAAAAGTGAAGTCACCTGCTCAAGGTCATACAGCTAATTAAGTGTGGGAAGAATAAAAATTCAAACTCAGATCTATTTGCTTCCAAACTGCCACCTGCCTCTCTGTCTTCAATGAACACTTCTGTACCATCCATTTGCAAGTATTCATCACATGCACTCCTCCTGGCAGGAGTGGGCTATTAACATTTTAATTATTGTTTTTAATTAGGGGAGGCTGAAGTGTAGACAGGCAGGCTTAAATAACCTTTTTGCATTTGTGTGTGAATGGGGACACACTTCTTCCTCTACACAGCAATATTCCTGACTTCCAGGACATGATTGCCCTTGTGTACTTTGGGTCTCCCTACTGGCCTTTTTTTTTTTTTTTTTTTTTTTAACTCTTTTGTTTTTACTTCTTGCGTAAAGCTGGCCCCTGCATTCTTGTGAAGGTTTTCACAATGGGGAAATAAAAATTCAGAGAGTTCAGATCTGTCCAGGCTCTTCCTTCAGGTGGGCCTGGCTTCTTGCTGGGATTCCTGGGTCTGTAGTTTCTACGGTTTCAGAGAAGACTTGGTGGCTGAGATTAGGCAGGCCTTTGCTTAGGAATTCTCTGCCCAGGGTCAGACTTGGGTGCTCCAGTACAGACTCTGTCATTTGCCAACTGTTTCCGTGCCTGCGCCTGGCACAGATCACAGCACTCTACACTGAATCTAACAGTCCCTGGCACACTCTGCCACAGAGGAGGTATTGGTAGAGATCTTCTGAATAAATCACCCCTGTTTTGGGCTTAAGACCAATTCTGGGGGAGGGGCCAGTGGCCTTCAGGGAAGTTGGATGCTTCTGCAGCTGAGGCCTTTCCAGGATGGCAGGCAGTGCTGTGGCCTCGACTACACTCCGTGGGCAGGGCTGCAGGCAAGGCTGTGGCTCTATCAGAGGCTTTCCTGTAGGTGTTTAGAGGGCTTCAAAAACCTACGTCCTGCCATGGTTTCTCCTTTCTCTTCCTAGTACTGAGTCAGGCTCTTCCAGGAAAAGGTCAGTCTGGCCTAGCGGAGGCTGAAACCTGGACTGGGTGGTCAAAGGGGTGGAGTGCCCCACAGAGCTAAGTGAGCGGTAGTTCTGAGATGGTGGCTAGGAAGGAGGGCATCTTAGGTAAAGATCTGAGATGCACGTCGCAAGGCTTCTATCACACTGAGACCCTCTCAGAGCTCTGCTCCCTTCAACGCTAACAGAGGCTGGGGTTCTTCTTAAACCTTTGTGGACACTGGAAAATTTGAAATAGAAAGGAAACATACAAAAATATTGACTGGTTATTTCCAGGAGGTAGAATTACAGGTGATTTTAATTGCTTATTTATAGATATGCATCCATGATTTTTAAATAATAAACATGGATTATTTTCATAATCAGGAAATTGTGACAAGCCAGATAAAACCACATGTAAGAGCTCATGAGCATAGCCATCCTGGGGAGGCAGATGCCTTAAATTCCAGGCTATGCATAGGAGAGTCTCCACTTGCGGGGCAAGCTGTCAATAACAATTTCTAGGCTTTTTTAGCAAAATATTACTAGGGTACTCCAAGTTTTTGAGCTAAAAATCAAGACCCCCCCCAAAAAAAAACTGGTTTTTCCCTGGTCATCTTAACTCTATCTGTGATTCATGATTAAGCTGGGTCCAGTCAGATCCTGAGTCATCTTTTAAATCAACAGGAAGATTCATTTAGTCCAGCAGTTTAATGGGATAGGGATGCTGTTCTAGGCTGATTCTCCGAACACCTGTAAGCCCTGTATATACTCTCTATTAAAATAAGACTATTCACTCAGACTGTCTACTTTCCCAACTTAACCACATGAAAAAGATTTTATAATACCATGCAAGACACTGCAAAGACAGCTGTGGAATCTTACAGATAAGAACTGACAGATTGTTAAGTAGGGGTCAGATGTCACTTTGACATCACTTCTACCACAGCCTCGCTCAAATGCCACCTCAAAAAGCTTTCCCTGGTTTCTCCTGTCCCTTCTCTGAGTGATATCCTGTACACAACTCTAACCCGGAATGCCTCCCCTGCACACAGTGTTGATGTACACATTGTCCCCCTCTTTGGACTGTAAGTGCTTGAGGTCAGAACAGATCTGTGGAGTCTGTGGACTGACGCCACCTGGATTCTGCCACCTGCCAGCAGCGTGACCCTGGAAGACCGACTCTCAGTTCATCTCTGCTTCACCAGCAATGGAACTGGCATAGACAAGACAGGCAGGCAATGTTAGCTGAACAAATACATGAATGCAGGATTGGATGTGCGAGGCCTCTTTCCTACTTTGTGGGAGAGGAGGCACCATGATTCATTCACACATTCCCTCCTACAGGACTCGGCACAAGCCGGACACACAGTAGGTACATGATAAACACTTGCTGAATGCCAAAATATGCCAAAATATGATACTCTTGCTACCACAGAGTATCATTTAGTGAGAGTATCATTCCACTCTCACTAAATGAAACTCTGGCAATCTCCCTAGGCATCTCCCAGAGTTTTAGTCTTGAAGACAGAAAGAGGCTTTGTATAAAGGCAGACAATTGCAATTATTATTGAAGGTAGCATGTAATGCATAATTAAACTGAGCCTGAAGAAAATACAATGAAAAGGTCCTATGCCTTCAAGATCTGGTTTTCGTTTTATATTAGATGGTCAAAAACCAGTAATTTCCACTCTTCACATTTTCCATGAGAAGGAATGACTGTCTTAATTAAATGAACATCAAATAGAGCAACCAATTTATAAAATTTTCTTGTCTCCTATTCATTCATTTTAGTACCTTCCAGAGTTTGAGAAATGACCTGGATCTCTTTGCTGCTGGATCGATATCTGTGATTATCCGACCAGAACTGCTTCTTCTGACTCTGTAGGGGAAGAAGTAGGGTTACCCATCCTCTGGGCCCTGCATACCTTGCCCTGTGGGCCACCTTTACAGAACCCTTTCTTCTCCACCACAGAGCTGCCAAGAGCTGCCCCAGCAAAGTGCAGGGACCTGGAAGGGGCAGTTCTCTGAACTCTCTGGGCTCCAAGTGGCTGCTTCAAGTCCTGGCCCCATGATTGGGTGGCATCTGGACAATGGCTTAGTTACATCTGTGTCGGCTTTCATTATGGGAACCCACAAAGCACTGGCAAATTTTCTTTCTTTCTAACCAAGAGGAATGAAATAAATAGTTTTTTGAAAAGGTCTCTGGAGCCAGATGGTCTCGGCTTTGAATCCTGGCTCTACACTTGCCAGTAATGTGATCTGGAGGACAGGCACTTGGTTCTGTGTTCCTCCCAACCATCAAGTCTCCACCACAAATGATATAATTTCAGGCAGGCTATATATTATAACCTTGGTGAGCTTCTGTTTTCCCTTCTATAAATGGAGATAATAATCCTATTTCATAGAGACACATGAAGATCAAAAGAGGTAACATATTTAAAATGAAAGGCAAACTTATTCCCAGGGCCCCAGGACCCCAGGACCCCAGGAGATTGCCCTCAGTGGAATGTTAATTCCCTGAGGTCAGGGACTTCATTTGGTCCCTGTTGTATCCCCGTAATGCAGAGTGTCTGGCATACAGTATGTGCTTCCTGATGTCAATGAATGTTGGCTGCATGACCTGGCTCCTTCCTGCCTTTCTTTCTGACTTCACCCGGAACCTCACTCCTCCACATGTCATTGATCTCCCTGTATCTGCTTCTGGTCCCCAAACATGCCAAAGTCAGTGCACGCTGGGGTACTCATGCTTCCTGCTCCCTCTGCAGAAACGCTCTTCCCTCCAGTGTTGGTATGGCTCATCCTGTCATCATTCATGTTTCAGATCAAATGGTATCACTTCCGTGAGGTCTTCCCTGACCACTGCTTCTACGACAGATAAGGCCCCCCAATGTCTGTATCATATTTTCTTATTGATCTCACTATACTTATTATGTATTTGTTCTTTGTTGTTTGTCTTCTCCTAATATAAGTTCCATGAGGACAGGGACCTTATCTGGATTCTTAGTGCCCAGAGGAGTACCCAGCAGGTGGACAGTACTTGGTACATGTTTATTTAATGAATGAATATGTAAGTAAATAATAGATATTGTTGATTCAAGACGTGGACTGACGGCAAGTAAGAACTTCATTTGCTTTAGCTTTCCTTGTCCAAATGAGGAGGGAAAAGGTGCTAATATTCACATGGTACCTTTTAGGTATCAAGCACCAGGCTCATCATCATCTTTTGATAGAGGCATTATTATTATCATCATTTCACAAATGGTGAAGAGTAGGCTCAGACAGGATAAGTAACTTGCCTAAGATCACACAGCTGGTAGAGGAGGAATAGAAATTCAAAGTCAGGTCTTCTAATCTTAAAGAATCTGTTTTTCGGCCGGGCGCGGTGGCTCAAGCCTGTAATCCCAGCACTTTGGGAGGCCGAGGCGGGTGGATCACGAGGTCGAGAGATCAAGACCATCCTGGGCAACATGGTGAAACCCCGTCTCTACTAAAAATACAAAAACTAGCTGGGCGTGGTGGCACATGCCTGTAATCCCAGCTACTCAGGAGGCTGAGGCAGGAGAATTGCCTGAACCCAGGAGGTGGAGGTTGCGGTGAGCCGAGATCGCGCCATTGCACTCCAGCCTGGGTAACGAGCGAAACTCCGTCTCAAAAAAAAAAAAAAAGAATCTGTTTTTTTCCACCAAGTTTTCCTGTAAAAATGAAGCTGTTTCAAATAAAAACCTTGGGGTTCGTCACTGTGCTATAGAAAATATTGTTTTTGCAAGTCTCAAGTGGTCAAGAAGACTGACAGTTTTTTTTTTTTTTTTCAGGAGGCTTTGCTTGCTACCCCAGCAATTGACTTTGCAGCAATGCCAAGTTCCCATTTGAAGGGTATGATAGGGATGGCCGGATGATTGGCTTTTCATTATTTCCTCCCACTGACTTTTTTTTTTCACTCCATTTATCCAAAGCATCTTTGGAGCACAGTGAAAGAAAACACTTAAAAGATTCATATAGGCCAGGCACAGTGGCTCATGCCTATAATCCCACCACTTTGGGAGGCTGAGGCAGGCAGATCACATGAGGTCAGGAGTTCAAGACCAGACTGGCCAACATGGTGAAACTCCATCTCTACTAAAAATACAAAAATTAGCCAGGTACAGTGGCAGGCACCTGTAATCCAAGCTACTCGGGAGGCTGAGGCAGGACAATTGATTGAACACAGGAGGCAGAGGTTGCGGTGAGCTGAGAACGTGTCATTGCACTCCAGCCTGGGCGACAAAGTGAGACTCTGTCTCAAAAAAACAAACAAAAAAAAGATTATACAGTTGCTGTGAACTTGGATCTCAGAAGGATTGCTAAAGGGCATCTTCACACACACTGCAAGGCTTTCTTTCTCACACTCAATATTTCATCTCAAGCCACTTACTATGCACAGCTGGCAAGGAAAATGCCAAATTGTCCTCTGACACTAAACTTTTGCTGATCTTAACTTTTTGGTTAAAAAATAAGATTTGGCCAGGCGCGGTGGCTCAAGCCTGTAATCCCTGCACTTTGGGAGGCCGAGGCGGGTGGATCACGAGGTCAAGAGATCGAGACCGTCCTGGTCAATATGGTGAAACCCCGTCTCTACTAAAAATACAAAAAAAAAGTAGCTGGGCATGGTGGCACATGCCTGTAATCCGAGCTACTTAGGAGGCTGAGGCAGGAGAATTGCCTGAACCCAGGAGGCGGAGGTTGCGGTGAGCCGAGATCGCACCATTGCACTCCAGCCTGGGTAACAAGAGCGAAACTCCATCTCAAAAAAAAAAAAAAAGATTTGATTTGTACGACTTTCATTTCTGATTGTTTCCAACAACACCATCCTTATGTCAGGGAACTGGGCACTGTATTGTCTGTGAAGAATTATGGTTCCTGGCCAAGGCACACCAGTAGCTCCCCTGGCCCAAGTCAGTGTAATAGATGTCATCATGACATCATTAGCTACTCCAAAACTGGGTCACAGCCAGAGTACCATGTGGCTTCTGCATTAAAAACTTGTACTTGCTGCCCACTTCCTACAAAATTAAGTCCCCAGAATGAATTCTAGCCTTCTGGATTCCCAAGATCTGGTCCACTCCGCCACGCTGTACTCGAGGTGGTACATCTGCTGGAGAGTGTTTAGGGTTCAGGCAGATCTGGGACTGAACTCTGGCTTGGCCACTCATGCCTAACATGTCACACCACCAGTCAGTCTTGGTGCTGGTTCTTTGATGTTCCTCCCACCCCCAGATCCATTCTCTATCTCCCTGTGCCCAGAGCAGCTGAACCCTGTAGACTGTGTCCCTCACTGGCGCACTTCTGGTTGGGCTAAGTCAGTGATAGGCACTGGCAAGAGACTGGAATTCAGAAGGGCTTCCTCACCCCTTCTTTCCTCCAGTGTCACATCTCTAATAGTGGCTGCATCGATCTATGACTACAGCTTCGACCAAGGGGCTTCTCCTTCACTCTTACAGCTCCCAATGGACTTTGGTCACACTATCCCATGACTCTGCCCGCTTGCTCTGCAGCCTGGGGGTTGGTAATGGCTATTCACTGTTTTTAGTGCCTGGATGCTTCAGTGTCCTTTCTTTCTTTTTACTTTTAGTTAATTAATTTGCTTAGGAACAGGATATCACTCTGTTGCCCAGGCTGGAGTGCAGTGGTATGATTATGGATCACTGCAGCCTTGAACTCCTGGGCTCAAGTGATCCTCCTGCCTCAACCTCCTGAGTAGCTAGGACAACAGGTGTGGGCCACTACATCCAGCTAATCAAAATTTTTTTTTGGTAGAAATGGGTATTACTATGCTTCCCAGGCTATCAGCATCCTTTCTTGGTTCCTTTACCCCTATATCTCTATAGCATGTCTTCATCTGAAAGATATTTTTGCTGAGTATAATACCTGAGTGGACAGTTTTTCTCTTCCAGCACTTCTGTCTTCTAGCTTGCATGGTTTCTGATGAGAAATCTGCTATAATTCTTATCTTTGTTCCTCTTATAAAATGCCTTTTTTCCTGGCTGCTTGTAAGGTTTTCTCTCTCTTTTTAAATTTAGCCATTTGAATATATGGCTAGAAATGTGTGTGTGTGAGTGTGTGTGTGTGTATTTATTCTGCTTGGTGCTTTCTGAGCTTTTTGGATCAGCAGTTTGGTATCCATTATTAATTATGGATAATTATCCGCCATTATTTCCTCCAATATTTCTTCTGCCCTGTTTTTTTCCCTCTTCTCCTGGAATTCCAATTACATGTATATCAGACTATGGGATATTGTCCCATAGCTGTTGGATGCCACGTTCTACATTTTCCACTCTTTTTTCCCCTTGTGTTTCAGTTTGGTTCATTTCTATTAACTGTCTTCTTTCCTTAGCTGTGTCACCCTGCGTTCTCTGGAGACAGCAGCCCATCAAAGGCATTCCTCATCCTTATAGCCGTGGTTTTCATTTCTAACATTTCCATGTGATTCTTTCTTATCGTTCCTGTCTCTCTGCTAAAATCACTCATCTGATCTTGCACATTGTTCACCTTTTTCATTAGCCTTTAAAATAATTACAGTTATTTTAAATTCTCTGACAGATAGTTTCAACATCTGTGTCACAGCTGAACGTGATTCTGATGATTTCTTTACCTCTTGGGAATGTGCTGCCTTTTCTTGCCCTTTTGTACGTTCAGTTGAAAGCGTGACATCTTGTGTAGCGTTGAAGAGACTGAGTGACAGGTTTATGCCTGGATACGGGTATGAGTTTTCTTCTGCTAAGACTTTTGTGAGGGGGTTTGGGTTAACTCAGGATTTGGGCTGGCTTTAAAGTTTGTTTATGTTTAACCTCTAACCTCTGGGCATCATAGGTTTTAAATTCCCTTAGCAATTCCTTGTGTTTAAGATGAAAAACTGGGTTGCCAGAGGGCTTTTTTCCCTCAAGGTCCGCGGTTCAGTCCTTGGGTCCTCCCTCTGTGCTGTCTCAGAGAGGGTCTCTTTCCACGCTGCTGCTGCTCTCTATCCCACTCCCAGCAGACTTCTGCCCTTCACTGATGCTTTCGGCCTTGCAGCTAGCTAGGGCAGTGGCAAAGCCTTAGCTAGAGTTCAGACTCGCAGGTATGTGGGGGTTTTTTTTTTTCTTCCATTTTTCTTCCCTCACTCAGTTAAAAGGATTTTTCCCCAGTGCCTAAGCAGCCCAGTGTGTGCTGCCCTTCTCTTCACGGATGAAGGGTGTTGCTCCTGATGGAAGATGAGGTGAGCAGGGTCTGGGTAGAGTGGTCAGGAGTTTATCGTCCTCCCTCAGCAGCTGCTGTGACCCTCCCCCAGGTCTACCACAAGGGATGCTTTTTTTTTTTTTTGAGACGGAGTTTCGCTCTTGTTACCCAGGCTGGAGTGCAATGGCGCGATCTCGGCTCACCGCAACCTCCGCCTCCTGGGTTCAGGCAATTCTCCTGCCTCAGCCTCCTGAGTAGCTGGGATTACAGGCACGCGCCACCATGCCCAGCTAATTTTTTGTATTTTTAGTAGAGACAGGGTTTCACTATGTTGACCAGGATGGTCTCGATCTCTTGACCTCGTGATCCACCCGCCTCGGCCTCCCAAAGTACTGGGATTACAGGCTTGAGCCACCGCGGCCGGTCGGGATGCTTTCTTAAATCCTTCCCCATTCATTTCTGGTGGAAAACTGGTGGGATTTGTGGAGAAAAAAAAAATAGTCCTTAAGTAGACATGGACCTGCCCAATTCCTGCAGCCTCCAAGGGCTTCATACTCTCTTGCCAGTACACACTTATCCTGTGTAAATTCACCAGCCATCCCAGCTGAACTCTTTCTTCACGGGGCTGGTGCAGCTGCCTCAGCCAAGCCAGTGCCCACATCTTGTCTTTTTCTGCAAGAGTCTGTCTCTCCTTGGATATGACCTCAGAGAAGGAGTTCAAGGAAATGCATGAATTCACCTTTTGCCTGGCTTATTTTCTCGATAAGGTTGGGAATGATGCACTTTCCAGCTCTCATATCCCCAAGGAAAAACCGAAACCAGATCTCTTCATTTGACCCATTTCGGTTGAATTCTACATCGTGTTGGGAGCACCGACAATGCTGGAGCTCAGGCATGAATCTAGCGTTCTTTTTGCTACAGCATATCTTTTCTCCCTGTCTCTATCTTCCTTCCATTCTGAATTTACATGTCATTCATAAAATATTGACTATTTGTCAACCAACTAGTTGGCAAGCCCTAAGCCTAATACAAGGACAATTTTGTGAAGGCCTCACAGTAGTTAATGTGAGCATAATTTTAACAGGAGCTGTCACAGGGCACTGTGGGAGACCGGAGTCCCTTCCCCTATGAAACTCAGAGAAGGGGGTTCCTCACACCCATCCAGCAAGTCAATTCTGGAACCTGCCTCATACTCGTCAGGGCATTTTCTCAGCTACCAGAAGCCATCTGTCCAGGAGCAAAGTCTGAGAGTAATGATGGGAGATGGGACTGCACTGTAGGCTCCTTCAAGGTTCCTACCAGCAGACCTGTGGGCTGAGGAAAGGGAGGTCACCTTGATTCTCCAAATCGGTGAACTCTAAATCAAGGTGCTCTGAAGTGTGTGATGATTACGTTAGGTATTCTATTTAATCTGTTAAGAGAATTGATACAGCTGACTTAAAACTTGTTTCAGGCTGGGCGCAGTGGCTAACACATATAATCTCAGCACTTTGGGAGGCCTAGGTGAGCGGATCACTTGAGGTCAGGAGTTGGAGACCAGCCTGGCCAATAGAGTGAAACCCCGTCTTTACTAAAAATACAAAAATTAGTCAGGCATGGTGGCAGGTGCCTGTTAATCCCAGCTACTCAGGAGGCTGAGGCAGGAAAATTGTGGAGGTCACAGTGAGCCAAGACTGCACCACTGCACTCCAGTGTGGGCGACAGAGTGAGACTCCACCTCAGAAAACCAACCTACCAACCAACCAACCAACCAACCAACCAAACTGCTTGTTTTAATAATAGCCTGTGGCACAGGAAAGCCAGGGCAATTTTTTAGAAAAATAGAACATTTGGGTTATAATCTATTAAATTGCCTTACAAAGCTAAAGGTAGAAAATTCACTAGAGCAATGGTTCACTGGCAAAATCTGTCCAAATTCTTAAGAAATACCATAATGAAATATCATTACATCTTTACTTCCAGAGAGCCTCATAGCTTGCAACGTGTTTTTACTTTCAGTATTTATTTAGTTTTTCAGTCCTCATAATGGCCCAGAAATGGGGTAGGGCAGGGGATTATTTCTGTCTGGTTGAGACTTGGGTCTGGAGGCCAGCCAGCTTGTCCCTGAGTCACATGGCTCACATCCAGTGAAAATAGGTGTCTGGCACTCTTGCTTCATTCTCAGTCTGAGCTGGACCATTTTGCCTTGGCTGGCTGTGCATGTTATTTTCCAGCTGACTTTGAATATTCTCAAGGACCTGATTTCCTTCCGAGTTCCTATCATAAGCTCTCATACCTGATTCTTCTCACCTGACCTCTGATTCCTACTTACCTCAATTAAAACTCTGGTCTACTCCTTTGATTAGTTTACTTGCAACTTTTCCTGGGAAATACCTTTCACACTCAAACAACACTTCTGCAATTACTGGTACTGCCACTGATATTGCTTGCATTAACAACAACAACAGCAGCAACAACAACAACAACAACAACAGCAGCAGCAGCAGCAGCAGCTATCATCTGAGTACTTACAATGAGTCAGACCCTGAGCTTTCCATATTTTATCTCATTGAAATTTTGAACCTCATACTATTCCTATGAAATAGATAACGATTTTCGCCCTTATTGTACAGATAAGTCACAAAGAATATAGGTGACCCTAGAAAATGCAGTGAAAGAACACGGGCTAGTATTCTGGTTCTGCTATATACTCACTGTGTGGTTTTAGGCTCGTTATCTAATCTCTCTGTACTTCATATGTAAAAAATGTGGATGATAATTCCTGCCATCTGAGGATGCTGTGAAGACTAAATGGGAAAGAACCTGGCATATAGTAGGATCTCAAAAAAACAAAAACAAAAACAAACAAACAAACAAACAAAGAGTTTCCCTTTCTATTTTAGGACTTTTATCTATGACTTCTGGTTTGTGTCAACAAGGATAACCATTCCTGGGTACTGCTATGAAGTGGAGTCTTTGGAATTCCAGATGCCATTTCATAAAAAAGCAATTGTAAAAATTTTTCCTTCTTCACTAAACATCAACTATAGCTGTATATTTAATCAAGGAGAGAGAGGGAGGGATCTTTTCTGGTAGAAGTATAGGAAACCGTTTTAGATTTCAGGGGTTGTGGAGCGTGATGGATGCAGTGATGTGTAAGCATTCGGTTTGGGATCTGAGGGAGTGACCTTGGGAACTAATTGAGTGCACAGACTTGCTCTGACAAAGAAACCCCTGTATTGGCTAAATAATGTATAAGAGATTTCCATCGGGCAATGGGCAAAATGGAATTGTTTAGCATATTTCCATTCCAATGAGTTAATCAAGATAATTGCTGTTTTCCTGGATCTTTGTCTTTTCTTTGTAATTAACAAGGTCCTTGTTTGGAGAAAGGAATTTAGCCAGTGAACTTTGTACAAACTGCTACGACATTTTTGTTCAAATTATATTTAAAAATCGATTACAGATCCATTTTCTTTGGATTCTGCTGGGACTGTTAGAAACTGATGCTTGATTAAGCTTGAGAAAAACTTTAAGGAGTCAAGTTCATTTGGAATTAACAAACTCAGTGTGGTGGTGGGGGATGGGGTGGGATGTAGAGGGGGCAGCAGGGCAGCACTGAGAAAGCCCGAGCTCTAGCATCAGACTTGGACTGTGATCCCTGTTCTGCCACGTCTCACTGTAAGACAGTGGGCAAAGAAGCCTCCAGGGCCTCAGTTTCATTGTCTGTCAAATGGATAATATCACCCATCCTCGGAGCTGTTGTGTGGATTAAATGCACTGGCGTCGCTCGTAGCCCATAGCTGATGCTAAACAAGGCTAACTCCTTCCCCACCCCTTACATGCTTATTTAATGGTGACATATTCAGCAATCTCAGTTGTCTGAACCATGGCTAAGACCTCAAAAAGCAGCTTAAAAAAAATCTAAGTAGAAAGAGAGATGTTAGTCCATTCATTAAAATATCTCCTAGAGGAACACCCCAGATGTATTTAATTTTGGCTAGGATTATAATAAGCTGGACTTCTGGTTCTCTGACCACGCCTCTTAAGAAGTCCTCTACTGGAGCAAGAGTAGAGAAATGAGCTACTTGAGGTGGGCACTAGGACTGAAACAAATAGTAGGTGGAGAAACCCCACCCTTTAGATCCAGGACCTAAGAAAGTAATGGTTTAAAATCACTTCAGGCAGGAGCAAAGGGGTCCATATCCTCATTTCCTCACTTCCTAAAAGCTCTCTTCATATTACAGCATAATATGCGATTGTTGTTCCTTATTAGTGACCATGAATCATAAAAAGAAGGGTTTCATTATGTCTGTATAATGTGTTTGAGAAGGGAAGTATGCAGCACACTGCATAAGAAAAGTTCCGTGCAAAATGGTTAATGAAAAGGTGGTTTTTTTTTTTTTTGGAATTTGAAAAGGTGAGTTTCAATTATGTGGAAAATTCATCCACATGTGCCTGTTCCTTCTCCCCTTGCCGCATTTCTGGACAGTGGTCATATGAAGATGCTAGCACTTCATCAGGTAAGTACTTTTCATCTACACCATCTCCCTGTAGGATGCTGGGCAGGTATCCACTGTATGCATTCTACAGATGTGGAAACCGAGGCCAAGAGGGAGTAAGTCCATGGTCGAGTGGGGATTGATGTGCAACTCCTCTGACTCCAAAGCTTATGCCTTCTCCACTAGACCATTTCCCTCCTAGGAGAAATCATGTGGAATATGAACGTATTATAGGTTATGTGGTTTTTATCCCAAATCCTGAATTAAAATAAAAGACTCCATCAATTTACCTCTAATCCTACAATGAATTAATGAAACAAAACCATTGAATGGCCTTGTTTTGGTACTTACTCATAAAATGTTGTCCATCCATTTTCATTGCTTTTGGTTGCCAGAAGGCCAGAATTGCCGTGGTATGTCATCATGGCCAACTCGTGTCCTTGTGTGGTCACACTCTTGAGTGCACTGTTGGTGCCCATAGTCACCCAGTATACCTGGCCATCTGGGACCACCAGCCAGAGGGGCATCCCAGTAGAGTCTCGGCGGACATTTACCATGTTGCCATTGTTGTCTGTGATGAGTGTGACATCGCCATCCCCGGTGTAGGTGAAATTGTACAGGTAGTCTCCCGTGGGCAGGCTTTGGGTGTACAGGTGCTTGCCAGTGGTATCAAACAGATAGAGCTCCTGGTCAATTGGTGAAGACAGCTCATACATGTTCTGGGTGTTGAGGAATGGCTTGTTCTTCCGGATAAACCGAATTCGGATATTCCCAAGGTCGGCCACATAGAGCTCGCCATCAGCACACACAGCCAAGGAAGACGGGGTATTCAACTTTGCATCCTTGGCATAACCATCATCTCCGGAAAAACAATCACAGTTGGCATCATTTTTACAGTCACAGCCACTGGGGGCCCCTGCAACAAGTGAGATCTCTCCGCTAGTGGTGACCTGCCTGATGCGGTTGATCTTTTTCTCATCGGTCTCAGCGATATATAGGACCCCGTTGTGCGAAACAGCCAAAGCGGTGGCCGACTCCAGGGTTGCGTGGATGGCCACCTTGCTTAGCAGGAAGTGGTCAATGCCAGGGACCTGGCAGTGCATGGGCCTCCCGGCGACAATGCGCACCTGGTGGTTTTCAGATATTTGCAGGACCACATTGTTGTCCAGGACGTAAAGTGAGTTGTCCATCGGGTTGACGGCTAAGTCTGTGGGCCACTCCAGGCGAACCTGACAATGAACACACCGATACTCAAATGACTGGCAAGATACCCACCACTACTCCATCCCATAGCCCATGTAGCCCATAACAGTGTCCACAGTGGCTTCATATATAGTCTTGCTTGATCCTCATGCAGCCTACCATCAGCAATGACGTTGATGTCAGCACCCTGATCACCGAGAAACCACGAAAGAGCTGCCACTGAGACATTTGATGGTCTCATTAAAATGACAAAACATGAAGGAGTTAACAGCAAAAAAAAAAAAAAAAAAAAAAAAAAAAAGTACGTAAAAGGGTAGACTTTGGAGTCAGTTAGGGCTGGGTTCAGCACCTAGTCCGCTACTTACGACTGTGGGCAAGTTACTTTGCCACTCTGAGCCTCAATAGTCACATATGGGAAATGGGAATGACAACAGCACAGAGCCCCTCGTCCACCATAACCCACCAAATAATGGCAGCTGATGTTCTAGAGATGGGAGGGAAAGGCAGATGGAATCTGGAGGTGGAGGTGGAGTTGTTCAGAGGCTTAGAGAAATTCTTCAGGCATGGTTGATATGATACATGTATGATTTCTCAATTCTTTTGAGTTCATGGATTCACAGCTGGCTGGGTGCTAGAGATATAAAGACAGCATGACCATGGCCTCTGTCTGTCATAGTTCTAGACCAGTGATTCTCAAGTCTGGCCTCACATTCAAATTATCCGTGGAGGTTTTAGAAAATAATGGTGTGCATACCCCACCCTTGGTGAGTGAAATCAGATTCCTCGGTGTGGAGCCTGGGCATGGGCATTATTTCAAAAAGCTTCCTGAGTGATCCTGACGTGGGCTTGAGAATCATGACGGGATCCTTGCTCCTCACGTGTGGTCATCAGCATCAGCTCACCTAGGAGCTGAGCATAAATGCAGAATGACAGGCCTCCCCCAAACCTACTGAATCAGTATCTGCAGTTACGCAAAATCCCTGGGTGATTTCTGTGCACACTGAAGTTTATGAAGCCCTGCTCCAGACAATTGTTTCTAGTACCTCAGAAAACACATCCACCTGGAAGGCATTACTGAAGCTGATAGTAGGAACAAGGTGTTCAGAAGTGCTGGGGCCCGCATGGAGCCTCCTCTGAGCCAGGCTGGGAAACTGGCATGGGTCATGGTGAGCCTTCAAGTGGGCACCCAGGGGGTTGGAGCTGGCAAGGTATAAGGAGAGGAATGTTTTCTTCGGTGGACATGGAGGCTGGATTGTTGGATCTATCACACTGGGAGGTGTTGGCACTAAGAGGAACCCTTTGCCAGCTGTGTCCCTAGGAGGTCCAGCCACATTTTGTGTGGGCTGGAAGCGCCGACAGGTGCACCCTACTGCTGATTTTTCCACCCGCCTAAAAATTCACTGCCTTAGACTTCCTGAGGCCCCTACAAACCCTTGATATTTGGTCCAATTTGGGGCTTGCTTAAGCAAGTGTATACCTTTATTTTTATTTACATATATATGTATGTATGTGACAGGGTCTCACTCTGTCACCCAGGCTGAAGCGCAGTGATACAATCTTGACTCACTGCAGCCTCCACCTCCCAGGCTAAAGTGATCCTCCCACCTCAGCCTCTTGAGTAGCTGGTACTACAGGCATGCGCCACTGTGCCCAGCTAATTTTGTGTATATATGCATATATATTTGCATACATATATATATACAATATATATGTATATATTAGACAGGGCTTTGCCATCTTGTCCAGGCTGGTCTCAAACTCCTGGGCTCAAGCAATTTGCCTACTGTGGCCTCCCAAAGCACAGGGATTATAGGTGGGAGCCACCATGTTTGGCCTAAGTGTATACTTTTATATAAGAAGTTTTTCTTCCAGGAATTTACTATAAGAGTATTTTTAATAATGATGAAGCCATTTTTAATAATGATGAAAACTGAGAACCATTCAAATGCCTAACAACTGCGAATTGGCTAAATAATAGTACACTTAGTTTACTTATAAATTAGAGTACCGTGTACAGTTGTTAAAAGTGATGTTACAGATGGATATTTAGTGATATGGAGAAATGTTTGCTATATATAAGTAGAAAGGACAGGCTACAGAACTGTAAGCACGGTGGGATACTAATTGGGGGAAAAAACCAACAAGAAGTTTAGCTAGATTATAGATAAAGCGGAGATTAAATGCTTGAGGGATATATATCAAAATGTTTACCATACTGGGATTAAAGGTGATTTAAATTTTCTTCTTCGTGATTTCTAACTTCCTATATTTTCTACAATGTAAATGTGGTAGTTGGCCAATGTAAAAAGAAATCCCAATACATTATGTACACATGAGTGAGGCTGCCTCCATCTGTCTCCTTCCGCTCAGGGACATTCTCGGAGGGGCAGGCCCTTTCTCACTTCTTCAGAGCACGATCTTCAGGTCCTGCTTCCTAAAGTCTTCTTGTTCCCTTACTCCCAGCTCCCTCTGTACCTGCAGAGCCAGGGAGCCTGCAGACGGGCCAGGGCTGCTGCTGCCCACTCCCCACTCTCTCTGGGCAGTGTCGTGGCAGCTTTTGGTTGCATCAAGAACACAGTTTGCTCTAAAGTGACAGGGGAATTTTCAATTTCTTAAAACGCACTTCTTGTCAACACTGGCTGCTAAATACTTTATGCCTTCTGGTCCTGTGGTACCTTGGGGATGTGCTTGCGGAGACCTTTCTGCCTGTCGTTATGATAAAAAGATGGCTCCTTGATGGGAGGAGTGGGGAGCGGTAGAGTCAGTAGAGGGAGAGGGGAGGGGAAGAGAGGAAGGAATGAAGAGCAAGCGCTTTCCTACACTCCCCCTTATGCCATGTGCACAGAGGTGCCTGGGAAAGGAGAAGGGGCATTGCTCTTGGAGTCAGTCCTCACTCTGTCACACTGCCTGTGTGATGATGCTGCACCAGACCAACTACCTAAGCCTCGCTGGTTTCACTACCCTATTAACGATAATCATGCTAATAGGGTAGTGAAAAAAAGACTCGATTTTCCATGCCCCAAATGAATGGACTACACTTCCTAATTTCAGACGGCTTTCAGCTCCTGTGTTCTATGGTTCCGGTGTGGAATGGGATCCTCTCCCCTGTCCACCTGAGCATTCTGTGCCTTTATTAAAGCACTTGGAGCTGGCTGCTTTGTTGCAGAGTGGTTTTCTTGGAAAATGAATTGTTGAATGAATGAATGAAGGAATGAAGGAAGGACCAGTGAATGGTACAGAGCGAGTGGGAGACTGGGGTCAGGACATCTCACTTCCTATTCCACTTCCACAACTGCTACATGTGTCACCTAACTCAAGTTTTTTAAACACTCAACTTCTTTTGATATACGTAAAAGGGGATAATACATATTGCATAGGGTAGATGTGAAGATTAAACAAGACAACGTACAAGGAAGTTATGTGTGAATTTTGAAGGGAACTAGTATTCACATCCTATTACTAGCTGCTGGGCACTGTACTAGACCATTTATGTACATAATTTCATTAAAAAATTCATTTCCATATCCCTGATGGAATCTGGTACAGGGCTCTACATTGATAAATGCCTTTTTCTTTCCCCACACTGCAGTATTCTTATCTGTAAGATGGATTATTGTGAGAGCTAAGTAAGAAAAGAGAAGTTGTACTTATCCCGTACTGCCGTTTCTAACAGAGTGCCTGGCACATACTGCGTTCTTATTCTGGGGCCTAAGCAAAGAGTTCTTCTCTGTCCATGGTGGCCATCTCCACTTCTTCACAGGCTGCAGCAACTTCCTTCTGTTCCGTCCCTGCTATGTGCCTCTCTCTTTAGTTTCTTTTTGGGCCTGGGTTTGTCTCCTCCCAAAGGAGCTGGTCCAAGTTCCTTAGCCCTCCCCTCCGCTCTCTTGCCTCTGAGCTGTGTGCTGTCTCTGGCTTACCTCCATGCTCCCCACAGGGCGGCAGAGCACAGAGGAGGCTCTGAGAATGAAAGCCCGTGACACCTGCACATACGTGTCTGTAAAAATATATTGCCAGTACTGGGGAGTTTGGTTGAAGAAAATCCCATGCTGAGATTCAGGCAAAGGCAGTTAGGGCCAGGGTTATTGAGATTTCAGTCCAGGATTTTTGAATCTAAGTGTGGATTTTAGCATCCCCCCCCCCGCCATATGCCAGTTGTCTTCCAAGCCTTTGATCGGACTGCTTGGCAGTACCTCTACCTAAAAAGTTAAACAATTTTCCGATGTGTGGATTGAAAATTTTCGGCACCCTGTGCTGGCTGGTTGAGGGCCCATTTTGAGAACTGAAAACACTTGTATGCACATCCTTAGGCCATGGAGGCTTCCTGATGGGTAATTCAAGCTTGCTCACAGACCAGAGAGAGAAACTCTCTAGCCGGCAAGGATAAGCCTGCCAAAACTACAAAGACAAGTGGCAGAGAACAGCTTCCATTCTGGAGTGAAACAGTCACATTAGCTGGCACAGAGGGAAACCATCCCAGCATGTGACGCGGAGGTGACATGAGTGCTGGGGCCACCAGCAGCATCCGCAATGCTCTGTGGAAGGATTCAGCGATACATGTCAGTAACAGAGGCAGGCACGACCAGTAAGGCTGGCGGCAGGTGCCAGTTAGCGGAAAAGGCCGTGTGTGTGCAGGCTCCCTAAAAATGAAGAGGTTTAAAAGCTAAACGTTGCTGGAGCTGAAATCAACTTACAGTTTGATGTAACTCAATGCTCCTGATTTCCCAGGTTTTGGAAATGTTGGCAAGACTCAGGCCACTGATTCAGCATGGGCCCGGCTGGGCCAAAGGATCCAGCAACAAAGGACGTACCCTTGCCAAGTCATCACAGGATGTGCTAAGGACATGCTGGATAGCCAGTCACTTGTGTCTCTTTTTGACCTATACTGGGTTCCTGGTATCCACCTATTAATGTCCAAACTCTTTGGCATGGTATGGCAAGGTCCTTCCTTACCTGGACCCAAACCATGCTTCCTGTTTCAACTCCAGCCACCTGCTTCCAAGCATCCTATGCTCTGGTTTTCCAGTTTTCCCATATGCTTTGAGTGTACCAGCCTCATTAATATCTTTATGGCTTTGCATATGCTGTTCCCTTTGTGTGAAATGTTTCCTTTTCTTTTTTGCCACTCAGCAAACGCCTATTCAACCTGTAAAACTTGCACAAATGCCACCTCCTGTGTGGAAGCAGGCACTAGAACTTTTGTTCATTCCGCACCTCTGAAGAGCCAAGCAATGCTAGGAGTCATGCATGCATTGTTTCATGTATCTTCAGGGTGATCTTGCTGGGCTGATGTGAATTATTTCCATTTTACAGATATAAAAAGTGAGGCTCAAAAGACTTTAGAAACTCATCTAAAGTTACTGAGTGAGTGATTGGCAAAAGCTAGGATTCAGTCAATCGATTTATCAATCGACAAATATGGACTGTGCTCATATTTGGGTAACCAGGCACCCTGGTTACTGACAGAATTTCTGACCTCATGTAGCTTAGAAAGAGAACAGGCAATGTAAAAATACCTATCAGTGTTACCAAAGAGAAAGTTCAGGTGGCAATGGATTTAATGTCTCACAGTGTAAAGCTCTGTCCATCCTACTCTGTTGCTATTGAGGTTTCCTTGGGGAGACTTCTTCACTGTCCCCTGCAGTTCCACTGGTTACCCCTGATGGTGAACTCCCAGGACATGGCTGTATCTTACTTATCTTTGTGTCCTTGGTGCTGATCACAGCCTCGCACCAAGTAGGTACCCTTTAAAGGCTTGTCAGTGCAAAGATGAATGGCCAGCAGGTTGTCTGGGTGGCAGATGAGAGGATGAGTGGGCAGTCCCAGGGCTCTGAGATGAAGTCATCTTACCTGGGAAATATCCATGACAGAATCACAGCTGAGCGGCCGGGCTGATGTGAGATCATTGGAACCGAGGAGGGTGGAGATGATCCCATTCTGATCGATGCGTCTGATCATGGTGCCATCCACAAAGTAGATCAGCCCAAACTTGTCTACTGTAATTCCTGGGGGCAGAGAAGCCAAAACAAAAACTCAGCATCAGAGATGACAATGATCTACGCATTCCTGGAGCCTTGCTAGTTGACAGAGCACCTCCTCTACATAGTTGGGTTTGATCCTCCCACCACCTTCATTCCTCTCTTAAGGATGAGTAGGCTGGGGCTCAGAGGCCTTCAGTGACTTGTTCAAAGCAGGGATTAGAACCCAGGTTTTCAGACCTTATGGGACTCTGGTCCTCCCACCTTGCTGCCTCCTGAGATTTTAATCTATCACATTAGCCATCCACTAAAACTGGATTCATAACTTTTGGGGTTTTTTAAACACTAGAGATTTAGTGGTAATGAAGATCTTTTTCAATATTAACACTGAATGATTTCAATCCACCTACTTCCGAAGCTCTGTAATTATAATAATCAGTTTCCCTTTTTGGTAACCATTTTTCTTTTCTTTTCTTTTTTTTTTTTTCTGAGACAGAGTCTCACTCTGACACCCAGGTTGGAGTGCAGTGGTGCAATTTTGGCTCACTGCAACCTCCACCTCCCAGGTTCAAGCAATTCTCCTGCCTCAGCCTCCTGAGTAGCTGGGACTACAGGTGTGCACCACCATCCCTGCCTTTTTAAATTTTTAAAAATTTTTAGTAGAGGCGAGGTTTCACCATGTTGCCCAGGTTGGTCTTGAACTCCTGACCTTAGGTGATCCACCCACCTTGGCCTCCCAAAGTGCTGGGATTATAGGCATGAGTCACCTGTGTCCTTCATGCTTTTCTATTTTTACTATTTTAGCCCCATTCGTTATTACAAAAGTACAGCATCTAAATAGAATCCTATGGATCTGTGTAGGGAATATCGTTGAATTGAATTTCTAAAGGTGACACTTTGAGGAGAGGAATCACAATCATTACTCAACATCACCTGCTCCATTCACCAGACCATCTCATCCTGTTAACTTTCTCCCTGACCCAGTTTGCGTGACCTCGGGCAAGTCACTGAGCATCTCTGCCTTTGTTTTCCCAGCTGTCAAACAATGGGATCGTTCCAAATCTGTATTTCTCACTCTTGGATGTGTATGGGAATCCCCTGAGGAGCTTGCTAAAATGCACCACCTAGGTAGCCGCTTCAGAATCCCTCAAGTGGAGTCTGAGCTTCTATCTGCATTTCTGACAAGCACCTTGTGTGATAATGACACAAACCAGAGTCTGAGAACCACTCCACTACGTCAGGACCTCTCAGCCTGTGATGTGCATTGAGGCACCTAAAGAGTTTTTTCAATATACACCTGCTGGCCTAACTCCTGGAAATACTAATTCAGGGGACAGCTGGGACTGGGAGCAGGGCATGCTTTAATAGTGTTCATGGGTCATAGTAATCTCCACCCCAGGTTCAGAATCGTGAGAGTCAGACATAAGACATAACCATGAACTATCATGGGATACAGATGAGACATGGCCCCAGGGAGTACCCAGTTTAGATGGGAAGGCACAGGAATGAATCAGAACCATGTGAACATCATAGGAAAGGACTGACTCGAGAGGGTCATGGTAAAATGCAGGAGATTCTGCTCACTTTGGTCTGCTCTGTTTTCTCTGGGGAAGGCAGTGGAAGAAGGGTCAGGAAGGCTTCACCAAGTGGAGAGACTTGAATTATAAAATTTTCCAGTTGTATCAAAAGACATATTACTTCATGACTTCACTTTTAAGTCTTCATTTCCTCATTGATAAAACAAGGATTCTAACATCTGACTGACTTGTAGTAATTAGCCTTCAATAATTATTAACGACCATTGTAATGATGAGAAAGTGGCCAGCACTTTGAGGGTTTCAAGGCCCTCGTCTTGGGGGGGGGGGCATGTATCTCTCACTGGCCAGCAGGGTGCTTTAAGAAGCCCAGGGGCCTCTGAGTGCTGAGAAACTGCTGGAGCACCAGCTGTTCCTTCTTAGGCTGTTCAGGCCGGAGAGTGATTTCACACAGAGGACCAGGCAGCCTCAAGGCTGGGAAGCCTTTCTCATGGTCCTGTCTCAAATGTACATTAATTTCATTCTTTAAGTGCCAAGACAGACCTTTTCTTGTCTGCCTAGCTATGCCCTGTCTTCCTCTTCCATCTGTTAGGACTGATGAGTGCTCCATGAATAGTCGGGCTTCTTGTTTACAGAGTTGGCTGCACAGGCTAATAGAAGTGATCTGTCCCTGATTAATTACTTGATTTTTACCTCCTTTTGTTGTGTTAAGTAGATGGACATCTTTTCTCCTCCCTGCTACAAAGTGCCTGCATATCATGACACCCTTGTCATTTCTATCTGGGTTAATCACAGGCTTTTGGGTAAATGCACTGCCACTTCATCTGTGTGAGGATCGGGGGCTGCAAGAGTGGGGAAGCAAACACACGTGTGGAGACAACTGAAAAAGCCCTGGAGAGAATAAAAATTCTCAGAAAAAAATGGTTTTAAACCTAAGAGAGCAGAATGTTGTGGCTGAAAAGGGTCTTGGGGATTATTCAGCCCAGTCTGTTCATTCGCTGACCAATGGGGAAACTGAGGCCCAGAGGAGGCGGTCCCAGAGCCAGCCAGTGGCAGAGGAAAACCACACAGGGCTTCTAAGTGCAAGCGTACTGTTCCTTCCATTCCCGGATGCTCTCTAGTATTTGGAAATCATAATTAGGAGGGATTAACCTTTGTTCATACAGTATTTACCCCACGCAATTACCACCTGACACTCCAGGTATGTGGTAGAGACAGTGATATGACGTGATGTGATATGATAGAACAACAATAATAGGAATCACCATTTATGGGATGTTTACCATGTGCCTAGTACTACTGTACTAAGCATTCACACTCCTAATAATATTCAATCTGTATTACAATTGTGCAGCATATCCCTAGTACATAGATAAGGAAAATGAGGCTCAGAGAGCTTAAGTGATTGCCCAAAGTCACTCAGCTGTAGATGACAGTGTGAGTTTGAATGTCTGATTTCACTAGAATCTTCTGCTTTGATTTGAAACTGGGCCCTGAAATATGGAACTATTTAATAATACAATCATTTATAAAGTTTCTACGGAATTATTTAACATATTAATTTTGACCATCAGAATAAGCCTAGAAGGTTGACAGAGATGACATTATTACCCCCATTCAATTAGTGAGAACCCTGGGGCTTAGACACTGTAAGTCACTGGCTATAGGACTTGTAACAGAGTGAACACTCCACTAAGTATGGATAATGATGGCCTCTCCAAACAGCTTTCCCAGTCTCCAAGGCACAGTGGTCTCTCTTGGCTCTACACCCCCATGTACAGCTCTTTCTTCCTCTCACCCAAGTCACAGTGATTTATACTCAAGTCTTATTTATTCTGCTACGACAAACTTATCTATGCAACCACTGTACTCTATGTGCTCAAATATTTGCTGAATAAGAGAATGAAAAATTGTGATTGCAGGCATTTAGAGGTTCAGCTTCTTCAGGGACTCAGAATTGAAACCTACAGTTAACCCACCCAAGAGCATATGAACATATGAAAACATGATGCACTAAGATGTTTTTTGCATAACAATAGCATGAGAAACAGCATACATGTCTAATAGCAGAGGACTGGGACATCCATTTGCTGGAATATATTAGTCATTAAAAATGAGTACACAGAAACCATTCAATGACATGGAGGAATGTTCAGGATCTAGCATTTGGGGGAAAACAGCATTTGCTTCAACAGTTTGCTTAATGTGATCTCATTGTTTGTTTTTAGTAAATACTACCTAAACACAAACACTTTGAAAGAAGACTAGGAGAGAAGACAGGAAATATCAACCGGGAATATTTCTAGCAGGTGGAATTATCACAGTTTTCCCCATCCTCTCTATATTTCTTGGTATCTTCCAAAAATCTTCACAATATCAATCATGCATATTTTTCTGAAATGCACAATAGCCCGGTAAATGTTACTGACAATGTTTCTAAGGCAAGGTCTTACCCCTGGGATTGGTAAGTGTGGCTTCCGTGGCCTTCCCACCGTCCCCGCAGCGAGTGTCGTCAAAGGGGAGGCACTGGTCACCTGTCCCTGCAACCACCTCAGAGTTCTTGACAAGGTCCTTCACCACCACAGTGGACTTGATTTTAAAGACCCGCCGGCTGTTGGTGTCAGAAAGGAAGACGGCCCCGCTCATGGGGTCTGTGGTCAGGTAGTATTTGTGTGCTGGACTGTGACTAGAAAACAAAGACATGGCGAACTGGTGGGCATTTTCTTCTTTCCTGCGAGTAGTTAGACATGCACAGATGAACCCCTGGCCTTTCAGAATCCAAGCCAAAATGTCTTATGGAGACGATACCCCTATTTTGGGTGATGGTTCCCCAACTTTTCTGACCTCAGTGGCTGGCTTAACTATCCTTCCCACCCACTGTTCTTGCAAAAACCCCTTGCCAATGATTGAGATGACCAGCTCAGTGCCATGTCTGTGTCAGGTGCTAAATACATGTTTTCTTAAGAGGATGATCACTGAGGCCTACCAGAGATGGCCTGTTCACTCAGGTTAGAAACATGGTTGCTCTTGACTTAAAAAAAAAAAAAAAAAAAAAACACACTTCAAGAGTTCACAAATACAAGCCCCTTGCCAGAGGATTTTTACAGTAATCCCTCATCTCCATCTTGGGACTGATGGATGAAACCCCGGCTGCCTCTGACTCCTGGTCAGCATCAACACTGTCTTTAGTTGATACTCATGTTATACTTCTCAGGAGCCCAGGAGTCTCCCTCTGGCAGTCAGATATAAATGAATGGCAGCATTGGTTTGTCATTTGCAGCGAAACCCAAGAAAAAAAAATAAGCGACACAGAAGAGCAGTGCTGATGACGTTTCTGTTTCTGGAAAACAGTTACAAGGACCAGGCTTGTGCCAACAGGGGAGACAGAAGCTTGACTATATAGAGGCGCTGGGGAGACAAAGCACTGTCTCTAGCCATAGGGTGAGGAAAAGGCACAGATCAGTCTGGGTTCCAAGTCTAGCTGTGTAATTTCCTGGTCCTTAAACTTGGGCAAGTTACTTGGCCTCCTGAGCCTCAAACTGTCTTTATGTGCAAAATGGGGGTGTTAATAGCTAACCTTGCTGCTATGTTGGGGAAATTTGAGAGAAAATAATAAAAAGCTACTTTTAGCATAGTGTAGATGCTCAATAATAATAATGATAATTTTAATTAGCAATGATGTGTCTCTTCTTGCACTTGGAGACGGCTACGTAGTAGGTATCTCTTACTAAATCTGACTTTTTCTATCCCCTGGTACTGATACAGAATTTCTTTCAAGTCTAGGGCACACTGGAGTTGAACTCGGCACTTCTGAGAAGCTAATCTAGAGTTCCTGTGCATGGCCTGAACATTTGCTGGGCCCTAAAACTGATTCTCAATATTGGCAACCCCACCCAAGTCTCTGGAAAGTACTTGGATTCAAACGAAGCTCTTTCTATTTGGCCTGGATGGCCTAGTGCTGGCCATTTTCACTGTACGGTGAGGCATAAACTGTGCTGGGGGGCTCGGGACAGACTGAACAGTGATGAGAGCACCATCAGGGCTGGGGCACTGCAGACCCCCTTCAAGATGAATGCAAGAGAATTTGAGAAGTCTAGAAAGAAGCTATTTTGCATTTATCAGGTATGTAAGTTTTGGGTTCTTTTGAAAAAGCAAAATTTTATTTTACGGATTTGTGATTTATGAATTCCCTATGAGGGCTGGGGCATCATAATCTTTTCTGTATCTAGGTCACTGAGGGTTTTAATCTGGCCCTGGGTGGTTTGTCATTATAAATGTCTCTTGTCTTGGACAGTGTCCTTGGGGACTGGCTACCTCGAAAAGGGCCAGGCATCCAGACTGAAGGCTTTCCTTTCTATTTTCTCTCCCTAAATTCAACTAACCTGGTATGATTTTCTCCAACTGTCCTTCGTCCTTAACCCTAAAACTACTGTCCCATCACATCTTTTCTGAACCAAGGGCAGGTCTCTCGGCCCGTAGCCTGGGTCCTCTTCACGCCATTCTTCTTGATCTCACCCAAATACCAACCTGCCATTTCAATGCTTTCCCTTCTGGGGTTCCCTGATTCTTACCGAGAAGTTAGGACCCGTCCTCCCCCCAACAAATCCCAGATTTGTGCTGTCCTGCCCCCCCTCCCAGCCTGCCTCCCCTCCCAGACACCTGCATCTGGCCACAGACCTGTCTGTCCCTGCAGCACACCTCAAGCCTGCCTGCACCTGCTGCTCCTGCTCTGCAGTACGCCCCGCCCCTCCCTTTCCTACTCACTCTTCACATGTCAGTTTAAATGCTCCCTCCTCTGCAAACCTTCCCCAGCCTTCTCCCTGTGTGTGGAGACTTGTATCCATTCATTCCTGGATGATAGGACATCACGCTGTGACTGTTCATTTATGTGTGTGTCTCCAAAACCTGATCATCAATGCTTGAAGGGAAGAGACTGGATTTTATTCATTTTTGTTTTTCAGTGTTCTGCTTTGTGCCTTCTAGCCAATAGCAGTCGCTTGTTTTAAGTAGATGGCGTGTCTATTTTTGGATTACTTAGGTAGTGTTTGCATTTACATTATTTAGCTCTTCTTTTACTTCTCTTCTGGGGGTAGCAGTAAACAGGACAGGTATCCTGTCTATTTTGAAATGTTCTCTGTGACTTACCCTCTAATGTAGCACAGATAGAATCTTCCCAGCTGACATCAATTCTGGCTAAATAAAATGCAGTGACCTTAGATCCTACTTTGTAATGCTGGGGCAGCCTTGATCTTTCTGCTTTTCCGATGACAGCGTTGAGGTGGGGTGATGTTTCTCATTTCTTTGCACGTCACTCATGATAAACTGGTGCCATTTACCTTGGCAGAAAATGGTCCCTCAGGGGGTATGGTGAGGGGGCCCTGTCCACTTACATTTAGCCCCCTAAGTTTCCAGCTCATGTCTCCCTGCACTGCTCCAGAGAAGTGTCACTCATGTGGAGTTTCTCAGATCACTGAATTCCAGGACAGTGTGGCATTGTCAGGATTACCTCAGAGTCTATAAAAGCTGTGGCTGCATCTTTCAGCCCAAGGACAAATTTGAGGTCTGGTGGTAAGTTCAGCACAGGGAAAACAACAGCTAGCTTTGAACTTCGAAGGTGTGGGCTCTCATTTGGGTGAGTCACCTAAATAGTTCAAATCGTAGGTCCCTTCGCTGTCAAATGACTAAGTCCCTGCTTGGCTATGCTCACAAGCTTGTCATTAGGATCAAATGAAATTATACATCTCAACAGCCCTTTCTAGTTTGCAGAGCTCTCAGGACACTCTTCAACTCATTTTGTCCTTGTGCCACCTGGCACTGGGAGCTGCACCTGCGTCTGTGATGCCCATCCAGACGCCACCAGGCTGCAGCGCCACCTGTCTGCAGAACAGAGCTGCAGCGATGACTACCACTGTTAGGAATGCATCCGTGACCACCTATGGATGCCGATTCTGTCCCAGACACCGCGCTAGCACTTGATGCATGCATGACCTCATTTTCTTCACAACTACCATATAATGTAGGTACTTTTCTCCCTTATATTTCAGAAAACTGAGACTGGAAGAGGTGAAGTGACTTGTCTAGGACCACAGATTCTCAAGTGGCGGGATGAAATTCCAACCGAGTTCTGCCTGACTCCAAAGTCTGCGTTCTTTCTATCTCCTCACCCTGCTGCTCAAGATCTAGAAGCTTCCTTTGTCCATATTCACCTGGGAGCACCTGGTCATCTTCTGAGGTTCAGCTTATCTGTAATGCCATTCCTAAACCCTCACTTCTTCCCCACTGGTAGAACTGGCCACTTCCTTCATTGTGTCTCCCCGGAGCTTACGAAGTTTGCATTTTTAGAATCTGTGGCACTAACTAAACTTTTCTGTTTGTCTCTTGGATGAAATCTTGAACTCCTCAAGGGCAAGAACTGACTACCAGTCTCTGCTGCTCTGCACTGCACTGATGCAGAATAAGTACTCCAGAAATTTCTGCTGAATTTATGAAACGATATCAGCCTCCCTGGCTGGAGTATACATAGGAAACACTCACTGCTAACAATCTTAGAGTGGTGATTCTCACACATGGCTATACATCAGAATGGCCTGGAGAGCTTTAAAAAAAAGTCCTACCAATAATGATTTAAGGGCGTGGGCATCTATACCTCTGAGGTTTCTTCAGGTGACTTGGAGGCAAAGCCAGATTTGGGAACCATGGCCTTGAAGCAGTTCTTTTTAAACTTTAATGTGTCACCTGGAGCCTTTGGTAAAATGCACATTTCAGTTCAGTAGTTCTGGGGTGCAGAACTTGAGAGTCCGCATTTCTAACAAGTTCCCAGAGCATGCCAACATTGCTTGTCTGTTTTTTGAGCAGTAAGGCCTTAGAATACTCTACAAATCGTAAATGTCTCAGGGCACGAGACGGAAGATGGCCTACGCTGAGGCCCCAGGCCTGGCTGTGTGGACAGGGAGCATCTCCAGGAAAGGGACCATGTCTGATTCACTTCTGATCCCCAGTATCCTGAGCAGGGCTGGACACAGAGTAAGATCACAACTTCATTTTCAGTTTGCTGTAGAAGTCTCTGAGGACCCATATTGTTTTCTAGTTCCTCGAACATAACCTTAGTCTCTCTGGAAGTGACATAAAATCAAAAGGCCTTCAGGGTACCATTTCTGAAGTTAATGAGCTGAAGCCAAGCTCCTTTCTACCCTCATTTTGGATGGTATTGGGAATTTCCCAGTAGGAGCTGAGAGTCTAGGAGTCTGTAGAGACATCCAGGCTCACTTGCTTCCGAGTGAGAATTCTCTTTGTCTCTGAGTAAGGTCTGCCTTGTGCAAAGGAGTGTCCTTCAACCACAGAAGGTGGCAGCCCTGGCAGAACTTAATTCCCTGGTTCTCAGAACCAGTGGAAGAGCCTGAGTGCTGGAGCCACACAGTCAAGGGTTCAAATGCCAGTTCTACCATGCATCTGGCTAAGTGACCCTGGTCACATCACATCATAGCCTTGGTTTTCTTAAGCTGAGAAATGGGGATAATCACATCGATTTCAAAAGATTACTTTGTTACAAAATTTCACAAAGAATATAAATCTCTGAGCATAGTGCCTGTTCCACTAAAAAATAAAATATTCAATAAATGGCAGCTTTTAGCAAAGCTGGTCACTTTAGAAACTCCTAGAAGATTTGGTGCATAATAGAAACACTAAGTATGTCAGACTTTATTTTGTCCTGTTTAACCTATTTCCTGGGACAGTTAAGGGCTCTGAGTTAATATAATATGTGTAGCTGGGTTTGATGGACACTTGAGTCCAAATGTACTTGTGAAGAAAAGGCTTCAAACACCTTTCGTGACCCTAGGAAGAGCTCTGGGAAGAGGCAAAGATGCTTGTTCCCTGAAGGAGGCCATAAAGGAAGATGCCCCGTGGATTATGGGTTTCTGACTGGGCACGCTCGGCATGGCAGGCTGGCATTGAGGTTGGAAAAGCAAAAGGCAGAGATGAGTCTGCCCGGGGGAAGCACACGCACAGGCTCAAGTCGCCAGCCGTGGGGCCAGACATGTTACTGGGAGTGGCTGAGACAGTTAATGGAGGAAGTGGACGCAACTGTGTAATTTTTTAAATCTGTCTCCGACATTTACTGATGGGGACACTGAAGCCCAGAGAGAGGAAGAGATTTGCCAATATCCAGGTGGCAGTTAATATCAGAGCTGAACTCAGGCTTTCCGTCGCCTGGTTGTCTTTGGAAAACTGCAAGGCAGAAAGTAATTTCTTTTTTTCCCTTCTTCTTTGGTTCATCTTAGAAAGTTATCAGTACCCAAGAAAACAACGAATTGACGAAGGGTTTAAAGTCGTATCATAAATATATAAAAAGATCATTGAATATCAGAAAGAAAATATTCCCAAACCACAACTCTTTCAGTTTATAGATGATGGGACTGGAAAGCAGAAACTCCCAAGTAACCAGCCCACGGCCACACAGTGAATGAGTAGCGGGGCTGGACAGTAGCTGGCTTCCTGATTCTTCCCCGCTATGTCCCCCTGGGTCATGGCTGCATCCCAGGCAGCGGCCACCACTAACTGAATGTTTCCACGTTAAATGCTAGGCTTTAATCCAAGACCCTCATGTGAAATGTACTTCTGTGTTTTCTGTACAACTGAAGTTGAAGGCATGGACCATTAGATAGTTCTGTGTCATCCGTACAAAGCTCATTGAAAATCTCAGATTTCAGTGTCAGGAAACAAAACGTTCCCCTTCTGAAGAATGGGTATGTTTTTCCATTTCTGATAACATAAAGTATGAGAATAATTGTGTTTTCTCATTTACCCTTGCTGCCAGGAAGCTCAGAGCCTAATCTGATATATCACATATATGCGTCCTCCTTTTTCCTTTTGTTACCAATTTCTATTTGATTTACTTTAATACATGTGTCTTTGGGTGTAAGAGGATTTAATTCCTTTTTGGGAAAGATGGAAGCCTCGTCGTTATCATATAATAATTTTTGTGATAAATTATAATACTGTTAACTCTATAGTATGTCATCATTATTATTACTACTACTACTATTTCTGGAGCTACTCCCTGTGCCTGAAAGTACTGAACAGTTTACAAACATCTTCTGTGATCATTACGACGACACTCCAAGGGAGATTTTATTAACCTTGTGTTAGAAACTAAAGCTTAGAGAGATGAAGGAATTTTTTCAAGACCACATAACTGGGGAGCTTCGGTTTTCTCATCTGTCTACTGGATGTAATCATGAATATCTACTTCACTGAGTGGGCTGGGAATAGAATGCTACAATCCCTGTAAAGCACATAACCCTCTATCTGCTACACAGTAAACGCTCTATACGTGTTATTAAATGATTATTATCCTATTTTCTACTTATATAATGAATATTATCTTAAAATAACACATACAACTATTACATGAAAAATGTATCTACTTCTATCAAAAACGATAGAATCATTGTTGGATTCTGGGTCTGTCTGACTCTTTCCACCACCCTCAAGACTTTCTTTCATCCCAACTTACCACTATCCCCATGCCACTATAATCTGAGCCACATGTGGACAACTGAGATCCACTTCTGTGGCCATGCAAGCCACAGCTCTCTCTACCCAGGGTTACTTTTCTAGTCACCGCAATGTATGAGAGGTCAGGGGACTCCAAGGTGACTGTTATCCAGGAGTCGGGTGATTTCCACAGTGACAGGTGATGCTGACAGGTAGACACTTGTCTTGGTGTGCCTGACTAGACCCATTTCTGTTTACTGCATCTTGCCGTGAGTCTACATGACAAGCCTACTCTGGGACAAAGTTCATATTTAAGGATTGATCTCTGCAGTTGGTTCCTGGAGTTTGTTCTCTCCTTGATAGAAAGCCATTTGGGAGGCGTTGCCTGGCATCCCCAAGCTGAGAAAACTCGAATGCCCCCAGAAGTATAAATATGAAATCTGTCTTCTTCCAGACTGTTCACCTGATCAAGATGTTCTCAGGACTTCCTTTCATGACCATCAAAGTCACTCAGTGCAGTTAGGATGACATCCTCATTTATTCTAAGGATAAGCAGACTGTGGTATTCAAATTACTATTCCAAGGTTCAAATTCTTTCACGTACTGCTTTCAGAGTATCAAGGTAACTGCCTCACTTTGCAACAGATCCAAGGAGTTCAGGCTCCTGCCACCCATCCCTACCATTATTAATGACTTCCTCTCAATGCAACTGATTACCCCCAATCAGTTCCAATCACACAGGATTCTTCTGCCATACAGTCATCCGAAATTGACACGTGCAGCTTACCATACAGCATGCAACAAGGCAGGGGTGAGGCAGGAAATTCTCCACTGGTTGGCTTACCTATGTCTGAAATCTTTATTTCTGACAGAAGATAGGAGAGCAGGGAATAGAAGAAAGAATGAGGTGTTAGCGGCAGGGTTAGAAGCATTATTAGCAGCCTGAACACTTGACAGCAATGGTACTACACAATACTATAATAAAGAAAGACTTAGCAACTATGACATTGATATATTTTATGTGGGATATGACTTGTCAGTGAGTTCACTTACAAGCAGCTACATATCACAGATGAGGCATGGTTTCACCTGCATCACTACTGCTGACTTTGGGGAAAGAGGACTAGGTTGACACATTCTGCTGCTTTAACAAGGGCTAAGCCAGAGATTGGAACAGTGGATTCTCTTCTCTGTATAGACACATACCCAGAGATACATAGGCTTACTGCTCTGTGTGTCCATATGCACACTTCCCTACAAAGCATTACCCAAACTTGGGTCGCTTCCCTGGAGCCTCCTCATAATAGGATACAGAATTGGAGATAGATTATAATTAGAAGGGAGGGTATGACTCAGAAACAGGCCTAGAAAAAAAAAAAGAATGAAAGAAAACATGTCAAAGTGATAATATACTTCTAAATTGATTTTTCTTTTCAAATTTCACTTACACCTCCCTGCCTTATCCACTGTCATATCTCCCCAACAACTGTGAGAGGGAGGCAGGGAAAATGGGGACTGCTATTGGAAAGAGGCGAAAACGGAGGTCCAGGGAGGTTCAGTGATTTGTCCAAAGTTGTACAGCTTCTCCGCTGAGGTGGGTTCATTTCCTCGCCCATGGCGCTTCCTGTTGTGGTCCACATATGCAGCCAGGTGACACAAATATGCTGAAAGGATCCCTCTTCCTTGACAGATGTCTGTGTCAGTCAGACTCACAACAGACAGAAGAAGGGCAGAGAATATTCCACTGGCAGTCCTCTTCTCATTCAGCCGATATCTTATTTCTTATGAGCCTACTGTGTGTGTGCTTGTCTGGTGCTGTGCATGGGGCCGATACTAACTCTTCTCTTTAGGGCTCATGGCTGTTGGCCCTGCCTTCCTTTCACTCGTGCACTGCAGAGTGAGATTCTTGCAGCACGGCCTTCCCCTCCAGGGAGGAACTTAACAAGGCATCAAGTCAAAGTGGCCCTCACTGGGCTAGGTAACCAGACTTTGGCGAGGCAGAGGTGTGTAATGATCTCTGGATTTGGGTCCACCAGTCTAGAAGCTGGACTTCAGGCAGGTTCTTTAAATACCCTAAGCCTCCACCTTCTCATTCACCAAAGGGGGATAATAATAAACACCTTACAGAACTATTATGCTTGGCAATAGTAGGAGCCCAGCAAAAGTGAGTTTTCTTTTCCCTTGCCCACTGTGGAGGAAGGCTTTCCAGCTCCAGAGCCTGTCCTGCTCACATGGACCCTGGCCCAGAAGACAGGCGGATTCCATTCCCTAAAAGAATTGGGAGGGAGCTTGGTGCAATTCCTCCTGCAAGGGAGTGTGAGGCTCCCTTATCTCTAAAGCACAGCTTTTCCATGACCCCAGAGCCCACCCTATGACAGTGTCTTGGTTCCAAAATGATCTAGGTTAGGGAGACATAGAGAAAAATCCAACATATTGGTTCTTTCCCTGAGCTATGAGTATGGCTGTGGTTCATCACTCAGGGTCAGGATGGGGAAAAGAGCCTGACTCAGCTGCTTCTGTAGTACCTGAGGATCAGAGAGGCACTGCCTGGTTTTTGGCTGTGGGCCTTATCTCTATATAGGTCAGCTGAAGAAAACTACCCTTGGGCTCAAGGAATCTTCCTGCCTCAACTTCCTGAGTAGCTACGACTACAGGTAGGTGCCACCACACCCAGCTAATCTTAAAAATTATTTTCTGTAGAGATGGGGTCTCACCAGCTTGCACAGGCTGATCTCAAACTCCTGGCCTCAAGTGATCCTTCTGCTTCAGCCTCCCAAAATGCTAGGATTACAGGTATGAGCAATGGCACCTAGCCCCTTATTTGTATAAAAAAGATTCATGTGACTCATTCTCATCTGTTTAGTTCTAGAAAACAAAAAGAAGATTCAATGGCGTCTGAGGAGTTTAATTTTGGGCTGCTAGCAGCCTTCTATGTCACAGATGTACCCTGGATGCCGCGGACATCTCCCTGTCCTTAGTGGCTTGTCCTCACAGCAGTGCACCGGGGAAGCAGCACCTGCTTGAGCTGGGAGGTGAAAAGCCCCAGAGTCTGATAGGTGAGGCTCTGTCCTGTCCCGCTTCTCTGGGCTCAGTAGGTAATGCAGCGGGGCCCACAGGATGGCAAAGGGAGGTGATTAGGAACTATGAAGAAAGCATCACCTTACATACCTCAACTCCAGGATGTTGGTGACATTTCCAGAGGGGAAGATCCTACGAATGTAGTTGAAATCACCCACATAGAGGCTCCCATCAGAGCCACAGGTGAGGGCCACTGGGGCCAGGAGCTTGTTGCCATCAGCAAGGCCATTGCAGCTGGGGCAGGAGATGCTTCTCCGGCGCCCATTGCCCATGATGCTTCCGATGACAGGCGGCTGCTGAGATACAAACTGGTTCTCCCCATTCCCTTTGTGCAGGATGCCTGGGACAAGGACAGAACAGAATTGCCTATGGAGCAGGAAATGGGTATCTTTTCCTGTGGTTGGCCACAGAGTCACCCCGATTTTGCAAGGCATGCAAGATCTCCGTCAACCATTTCCAGGCTCATAACTCAAGGCTTTGCCTCGGCCCCATAATGGAACCCCGAGTGTCCTAAACAAGTCAGTCAGCTTTACTTCTCTCCACAGTTGTATAAGATAGGTACTACTATTATCCCTACTGTATCAGGGGACTGTCCAGGTAGCTTCAGCAACCTCACCCGAAGTCACACAGATGATGAGCGGAAGAGCTTCAGAGTCTGGTGCTTAGCCATTCGGCTACACTGCCTGTCTCTCAGGTAGGCCGCCTGTATCTCATGGACCCAGTCCATAGCTGTGACAGCATGAATTCTTTATCGCACTTACTTGCTTTTCTCTTTCAATTGGTACCCGTGTGGAGACTTTTTCCTTTCTGTATCTCCAGTGCTTAGCACAGAACTTGACACAGAGTAGATACCAATGAATGTTTATAGAAATGAATGAGTGAAACTCTTTTCACCAAAGGAAAGGAAGAGATGGGTTTTTAATGAATGAGTGAAACTCTTTTCACCAAAAGAAAGGAAGAGATGGGTTTTCAAGAAGAGATGGGTTTTAACCTGGCTTCGGTATTAACAGGCTGATCCCAGCTCCCATATAGGTCTCTTTACTGCTGTAACTACCGTTGGGCCTGCTTCCCCCTCAATAAAATGAGGGCATTGACCTCAATGACTCGAACGCCTCTTCCCATATCTAGCCTGTTTCTTTTTAGTCTGGATCCTCCATTTCCTCCTGCACATGTCATAGCCTCCAAACTGGATCCTCTGGCCCCTGTCTCACCTCTTCCATAATGAAGCCTGAGTGAGCTGTGCTCTTCCAGGTCACCAGAGTCTTCTCCCAAACTGCTACCTGTTAGCTTGGTCAAAGCTGTCCTTTGATCGATAGATATCTTTAATTGTTATGTACTCTAATCAATCATTTTTCTCCTTTAAAGTTTGTGCTTTGTTAGGTGTTAGGAAATGCTTTCCTGAGATTTTTACAGATATTCTACTAATTTCTTTCTTTTTTTAAATTGAGATAGGGTCTCACTCTGTTGCCCAGGCTGGAGTGTAGTGGCACGTTCTCGGTTCACTGTAGCCTTGAACTCCTGGGCTCAAGCGATCCTCCCACCTCAGCCTCTTCAGTAGCTGAGACCACAAGTATGTGCCACCACACCCAGCTAATTTTTTTTTTTTTTTTTTTTTTTGAGACCGAGTTTCGCTTGTTACCCAGGCTGGAGTGCAATGGTGCGATCTCGGCTCACTGCAACCTCCGCCTCCTGGGTTCAAGCAATTCTCCTGCCTCAGCCTCCTGAGTAGCTGGGATTACAGGCATGTGCCACCATGCCAAGCTAATTTTCTGTATTTTTAGTAGAGATGGGGTTTCACCATGTTGACCAGGATGGTCTCGATCTCTCGATCTCGTGATCCACCCGCCTCAGCCTCCCAAAGTGCTGGGATTACAGGCTTGAGCCACCGCGCCCGGCCCCCAGCTAATTTTTTAAAAAGATTTTAGTAGAGATGGGGTCTCACTATGTTGCCCAGGTTGGTCTCAATCTCCTAGGCTCAATCCTCTTGCCTTGGCTTCCCAAAGTGCTGGGATTACGGGCGTGAGCCACAGTACCTGGCCTTTTAAATATTTGTCTTCTGTTAATTTTAAAGTGTTATCTTCCACATTTAGATGTTTAAGAAAAGTCTCTATTTTGTATAGAATGTGGAGGACTTAATTTGTCTCTACATATTGAGCCAATTTTCCCAATACTAAGTTCTAAAACACCCATCCATTCTTCAGTGACATACGACACTATCTCTGTCACGTACCAAGTTCTTAAATATGTGGCAAAAACTCCTCCTTGCCCACTGACAACCATCCTATCCACACTTTCCTTCTTTTGCAGTTACAGAATCCCTGCTGTTTAACTGGGCACATGACTGCCTGGAACAGATCATGATCCCTGGCTCCATGGCAGCTACATCCACAACTAAGTTCTTGCAATGGCATATAAGTGGAAGTGATATGGGCAGCTGCTGGGAAGTGTCCTTACAATGCAAGGGACTTGCTCTTTGTCCTTCACTTCCTTCCTGCTGGCTGTAAAGCGGATGTGAAGGCTGGGCCTGAAGTGATCGCCTTGGATCACGACTTTGGAGATGAAAGCCTGAGTGGAGCACAGAGAGAGGAGAGCCTGGGTCTCTGACACTGTAGCCTTGAACTCCTGGGCTGAACTCTGAACAGTGTCAGAGCCTTGCATCCTGGATTCTCTACTCGCAGATTTGCAGAGTAAAAAGTCAGGTGAGTGAGAAACAAACTCTAACTTTTTTCCAACTCTGTTATTTTGGCTTTTCTGAAACCTGGGGCCAAAACTAGTTTTAATTACTCTTCCCATGTCAGTTTCTGAATGTGTTCTATTGCATGGAATCAATTGATCTGTTCCTGTGCCAGCACCACATAGTTTTAGGTACTATGGTTTTTCTAACATAGCTTAGTATCTGGTGAGTCCCTCTTTTTTGTTCTTGTTTTAAAGGCTGCATTAGCTATTTACAAATCTGTATTCTATCATAAATTTTAGAATTAGTTTGTCAGTTTCCCCCCCAACACATGCTATGGCTTTGATGGGCATTTGCTGCCTTTTTAGATCAGGCAGGTGATAGCTGACATCATTACCATATTTAGTTGTCCCACCCTGGCTCATGGTCAGAGTCAGTCGTCTGTAATACAGATCTGATAGTACCACTCGCATGCTTTAGACCTTGTAGAGGCTTGACATTAATGATGCTGAAAGTCCTAATCTTCATACCCTGGACTCTAGCTGCTCATACCCAAGCTTTGTCTTTTGCTGTTCCCTTCATGTCTTCCTCTACTTAAATCACAACAAACCTCTCTCTAGTAACTCTTCCTTCAGGCTTCAGTACTTTGACACATATTGTGCCCTCTGCCTAGAACGTTCTCCCTACTTGGTGCACAGGGCTAATTCTATAGACCTTCTGAGACTCAGTTTAGGAATTCTTGCCAAAGGGACACCTTTATGAACCAAGACACTGGGTGAGGCGCTCCTCTTCTGCCTATAAAACACCCTGTGCCTCCTCTGTGATGTCAGGGTATATGGCACAGCACTGAAACTACCTGGCGAGTATTTGTGTCTCACGGGCATAATAAAGTCTGGAGGGCTTTCATTTCTGCATCCCCAGTGCCTAGCATAGTGACAGCCTCAGAGGAGATATACAAGCAATATTTGTTGAATGAGCTCTCTGATCACATAGGAGCCTGTGGGATTCAAGTGCGAATTGTTTGTTTGGCAGGTCACAAGGGATATGAGACAAGGTCTCACCCTAGCCTGGTTCAAGTAATTCTATGAATCCGCTTACCACTTTGAATGTTGAGGGCATGATGCTTGTCTAGGCTCCATCCTCCAAGCTTGGATGCGTCAATTTCATAGCCCTGCAGCACTGCTGTTCTTTTTTCCCACAGGATCAGATCTGGGCAGGATTCATATTCATAACCCACGGAAACTGGAGGCGACAAAAGAGGCAAAAAGCGTAAGTAAGTGAAGTCTACAAAGAGTAGACTTTAGAACTGTAGGCAAGGTCCCTGGCTTATCTTTTGCGGAAGAGGAAAAAAGGATCGTATTTCTAAGCGGCAACCAGAACTATGTGAAACAGTTGCTAAGCCTTATTAATTTTTTATTTTTTTTGAGAGAGCGATTTTACCTTTGGTAAAAAGTTAAAACAAATGTGTCAATGACTTTAAAAGGATCTAGGTGAATCACTTCCAGGGAAATAACCTTTAGTACGTGATAGGGTTTGGATCTATGCCCCTCACCCAAATCTCATGCTGGATTGTAAACCCCAGTGTCGGAGGTGGGGCCTGGTGGGAGGTGACTGGATCACGGGGTGGATTCTCATGAATGGTTTCGCACCATCCTCTTGGTGCTGTTCTCATGATGATGAGTGAGTTCTCGCGAGATCTGGTTGTTTCAAAGTATGCAGCGCCTCCTCCTACCACGCCAGGTCCTGCTCCTGCCATGGAAGATGCCTGCTCCCTCTTTGCCTTCTGCCATGAGAAGAAGCTCCCTGAGGCCTCCCGAGAAACTGATGCTGCCAGGCTTCCTGTACAGCCTGCAGAACCATGAACCAATTAAACCTCTTTTCTTAGAGATTACATAGACTCAGATATTGATAAAAATATGAGAACAGATGAATATAGTATGGAAAATACTTTGGGCACAAAAGCCTTTACCGCAGCATTATTTATAATATTGGGAACTTAGAAGTCATCTAAAGATTCAAGAGGGGTGAGGGGGTGAGCAAACCCAAGTGCATCCACTCCAGGAATATTATGAAGCCACTGTCAGTTACAGTGAGAAGAGTACATGGGACGTGGAGTCATGCTCGGTTGAAAAGACTGGTTGTACATGGTAAGCTGCATTAAAAGAAATTACATTTGAAAAAAGAAAACTAGCTGTATTTGTTTACAGGATCACATATAACTTTTTTCTATGTTTGTCCATTTTTCAAATTTTTATTAATGACTATGGTGGTTTTTTACTTAAAAAAAATAAGATCATTTATAATGAATATAGAAACGGAACTTAGTTGGGGTACTTTTAAAGCTGGAAGTTGCTTTGGGGTTTCAAAGCTTGGAGATCCCCCGGATTTACTTTGTTTCACAAATCCAGCCCCCCTTAGAAGGTCACTGGGATGAAGGCTAAACATGGCAGCCTCCCTGACCCTGGCTGTGTAAAAAGTCCTGTAACTGGACAATGGAAGGGAACTAATGGAGACAGGAATGCTATTTCTTCCAAGCATCCTCCTGGGCAGGTACTATTTTCCAGTGGGCAACATCCCACTACATGTTCAAGACAGGAATTGACAACTGAGCAGCTCCTTGAAGTTTCTTGTAGGTGCTATAAAAGATTGCTGACCATTTATGGCAAGAGGGGAATGGGCAGGAAGACATCCCTGTGACCCTTTCCCCCATGGCCTTGAGTCCCTTTAGCAGCCACTGTGCCTCCTACTGGTCATTTGTGATCTCAGGAAAGTGGCCCCAATCCAGTCACCTACCTTCTTAACTGACTGGTGGGCATTAGAAGTGCTCATTTTACTTGAAGAGGTTATAAGGCCTCATTTTAAAAAAGATGACAGAAGTGGCTTGATCTACAGCAGGGATCATGAACAGTGAGAGATTGCACCTTTGCTCCCACTGTGCCCTTGTGAGGTACAGCGGGATGCAAATCCATAAGAAAGGTCTGGGATAAATCCAGCTCTGTTCCTTCCTAGCTGTGCATCACTGGGAAGTCATCTTACTTCTCTGGGCCTCGGTTTCTTCATGTAGAATTTGGGGGTGCCAATTTTTGACTCACAGAGTATAAGGTTTAATTGAGATACTGATGCACAGGGCAGCACACTGCCCACGGCAGGTGCTCAAGCAACATTCCCTTATTTCCTTCCCACCTCCCTCCGCTTTCTTCCTTCCCCTTCTCTCCCTTGCTCCCTTCATTGCTTCTCCTTACTCCCTCCCTTCCCTCTTCCCTGCTCCTTTCCACGTTCTCTTCCCCTTCCTTCCTTCTCTTCCTCCCCCACTCCCTTCCTTTCTAAATAACCTTATTTCTCTGCTTCCTCATTCTGCCTTTGCTGAATCTGTGCTTTTGCTGAACCTAAAGGAATGAAATTTGAGTGGGGTTCAAGGTGAGAAGGGATTTGCTGGGTGGTTACTCTTAAGTGCTTGGTAGATCAGCTCTGCAGGGTTAGGCCTGCTGAGTCCAGCTCTGAGCCCTTCCTGGGACCTCCTCTAATGTGGAAGCAGAAATGCATCCAGCCAGCCCCTGGGAGCCCAAGGGCCAAGTGAGGCTGGGACTCCAGGTGAGGCTACAGCCAACTTCTGGTTCATCTTACAAAGAGACAGCAATAGCAACAACAAAGAGATAACTTCTCTGACTGGGTAAAGAGGCCCCAAAGCATTTCTGATGAAGAAAGAATCTTAGTTCCTGCAGCTCAAAAAAAAAAGATAAAGAAACCATTTTTTTTTTTCAGGTCTCCTATTTTAATGGGTAAGTTCCTGCAGGATGGCTGTGGGGTGGCCAGGGAGTGTCCACCTGGCCCCGCCTTTGGGGCACACGACCTCTTTTAGCCCCTCACAAGCCACCACGGTGCTTTCCCAGAGCTGTTTGGTTCTGTAGCCCTACTGTAATTTTCTACATTCAAATCTTTCAGTACAGTTTTTTAAGGTCCTGGACAGTCATGCAGAGGTCTTAAAAGTCAATTAAGCCTTAGGTATTTGTGATCTGGGAAGAGGAAGGAAGGAAGAATAAACCAGGGAGGTAGAGGTGCTATTCTCTGAGTCCTGTAGCCAGGAGGCTTACCAAAGGCTTCTGAGAGCCCAAACACCTTCTGGTTGTAGACGTCTGTCTTGTCCCAAATGAAATAATAGGACAGGTCTGGGGCTGCAGCAAACCACTTCCTGAAGAGGCGACCCTCCACTGCTACCATGAGGTGCACCTTCATGAGGTTGAAGGGGATGGTCGGATGGGTGAGGCTGATCCTCAGGACAGATTTGTAGCCAGGGGTCCGGCTGCTCAGGTAGCTCAGCCTCATCTTGCAGCCAGAGATAGAGATTTCCTCCTGCAAAGCCTAGAAAGCAGAAGCAGATCACAGCAAGGGATGGTCACGGACTCACTCGGTGGAGGGAAGATGGTGAGGCCCCATGTTCTCTGGGTGTTCAGGTGGTAAAGGGAAAAGCAGAAGCGGGAGGGGAAGAGGAAACAGTGGAAAGAAGATGGGAAGCAGAGGGTGAGGACAAGCAGGAGAAGGAGGGAGAAGTGTGAGTGAGATGGGAGAAAGAATTGAGGAAGAGTGTAACATGTCAAAGGACCTGGTTTCTGAGGCCAGCTGTCATGTGGGAACCCTGCAGAAGTCACCTCACCTCGCTGAGCCTCAGCCTCCTGCTCTGTACAGCAGGGATGACGGCACTCATTTCACTGCAGTTTTGAGGGAACACATAGGAGAATGCATGTAAAATACTTAGGTCACATTGCCACTGGTTCACGAGCTGTGTTATCCCAGAAAGCTCATGGAACATCTGAATCTCAGTCTCCTCAGTGGCTTTCTGTGAGGACTGAGTAAGGTCACACAAGTAAAGTGCTTAGCACAGAAACGTTGTCAGGTGGCGTGCAGTGCTGCTGCTGCTGCTGCTGCTGCTGGCAGCACGGGTGCCATGAAGAGAGACTGTTGCAGCCAGCTGCCCAAGCAGAAAGGATGGTTTCTCTCTCAGAACTTCCCTCAAATGAGATCTGTTCCAAATGACTTTCCTTTTCAGGAAATTAAACAGAGACTACGAGATGTTTACCAAACAAATAAATATGCACATTTGAGACCACAGCCTGGCAGGGACCTGTGGTCATCCACAGAAAGGTTGGACTGGCTGCCTGGAGTTTCTGGCCACTCTGAGCCCCAGCTCCTATGCCAATGGACAGTGTGGGGAAGGGTGTGACCTAGGGAAGGTTCAGATCATAGCTGCTGGGTGCAATGAGCCCAGTTCTAAGTTGGAAAGTTTAAATGAATGCCAGCGTGCTCAGGCACATGGCAAAAGCAGAGAACTTTATCAGCTTGATGCTCTGGGGTCTGTTTCGAGAAAGGGACATTAAATCAATTGAGGCTAACGTATCTATTCAAGGGACAATGGCTATTCTACCCTATGTTTACGGTGGATCCGTGCCTTTTTCGTCCTGTCCCTTTCATAGACAAGTGTGAATGCTTACCCCTACCCCATTCTCCTGAACACGGGAAGCTTTAGGGATTTAGCTTAAACCAAGGCAATCTTCCTAAACTACAGCTTACAAGTTCAAGGCAAAGCAGGACTTATACCCGGTAAGCCCTGAGCATGACTGATGTGCCATCCTGATGCTCTCAAAAATATTTACCTTCTTTAAAGTACTCTTGAAAATTCACATCTCCCAGCACTTGCAAAGGCTGGGAGAGGACTGGGAAAATTCAAGAGTTTGTTTGTGTGTATTTCGTGAATCTGATAATAAACAAGGTTTTTGCCCGAACTGGATGTGCAGGCACCCAGCTCAGGGAGCACTGTAAAGAGGGTGTGACCTTCAACCCCATTTGTTCCAGAGTCCCTGCTCCTAGGAAAAAATGTCTAGCTGGAGCTGAGCCTGAGTTGAGCAACAAATTACTTCTCTCCAGCAAGCTCTGTCTCCACTGACAACCATTTCATAACAAAGGTCAGCCTGGTAGTTGAGACAGGAGACAGGTACTGAATCTGAAAAGGAGGTTTCAACTTGTGAGTGCAATGAGAATTTCAAAATGATTGTATGTCCTTCTTGTTGGCTGGCAGCGAAAGCCACTCAATAGGGTATGCTCGGAAAGGTGTCTGCTCAGCCAGGCATGAAATACACACACAAAACCCTATATAAACTCCCTGCTCCACCGGTGCCCACAATCCATTATAGGTACATCACCAGAGTTCTCATTAGGCAGTGGAGACAACCGAGACTTCTCCTGGGCTTCTGCACTGACATCTCTCCTCTTCCTCAGGCCCTTGTTTCTGCCATTAGAAACTGGGCTGGGGACAGCGGAGGAAATTCAACTGGCAGAGCTTTGTTAGGGGAAAATATCTATCTTGATTTCCATCAGATTAAAATGCATCGCTCCCAATTACTTTCTTTTAATGATAATTAAGTAAAGCAGTCGTATGTATAGATTTCAGCCAAGGCAATCCTTAATTGGCACAGAGGCAGCGCGTGTTAAATAATCTTAATAATAATAGCTAAAATTTATTGAGCACTTACTAGGTGACAGACATTGTGCTAGGCACCTCATATACATTTTTCTCATTTAATCTTTATTATAATTCTCACTATTCAGGATCCTTTGGCTCACTCCTCTTGGTAGAACCAGTTATTTTAAATATTTTTAACGGAAATAATGAGAGAGGGACACAGGAGGCTGGGGAAAAGGAAAGTAGACGGAAGTGAGCTCACCAGCAGAGTGGAAAGACAGAGAATTTAGTATAAACCCGAGTGTGCCAGGCAGTTCCAGGGGCTCGTGTGTTTTCCGTGTGTAAGAGGGGTGCCCCTCACCCCCTCACACCATGCCCATTGTGGGATTTGGTGGCTGGATTTTGTATAATAGGCTGATGGGACCCGACCCAAGCCCCACAGAGGTGTTTTCTCTCTTTCCACTGTCTCTGAGATCCTCCTCCACCCCCAAAATGAAATAAAAGCATGGTGGAATGCAGTTAGGAAAGCTGGGTACCTGAATTTCTGGCACGATGGGGCCTTTCTCTGCACAGGAGCTGGCGAAGGACGTCAGTGGGGATGGAGAGACGACGGGATTGGGGCGGGCAAAACTGCTCAGGTCACAGCTGGGAATCTCATTTTCCTCATGTCTCATGATGATGGTTTCCATGACAAAGAAGCGATCCCAAGGCAGCCAGAGGGTGTGCTCCTGTGTGATGAAAGGTGCCCGCTCGAACCGCAGGATGATGGAGATGCCGCCATTTGTGACCAAGTCAAAGCTGTTTGGAAGGGGAAGGTTGAGAAGGGGTGGGGAGCAGGAAGAGCAGGAACAAGGATGAGAAAGAGAAGAAAGAGACCAAGAAAGGAGAGAAAATTACACCAAAGGGTCTGAGCATTTCTTGAGGGAGGCTCTAATGCCTAAAGATTTGACTGCAGCTCCAAACAATGGCAGTGATTTTAGAAAGCAGTTTTCTTTTCCCTATAAAATGATTCACATCGAGAATTTGCTGAAATGAACCGCTATTATGGAGAGCCATTTTCCAGGACACATAAGAGCTCACAGTGGTATTGCTGGTATTCAGGGCCTTTCAACTGTGTCAGAGCTGAAGCCCAGTGAAAAGTCAGGGAATAAAGCAGAGCAAGCCTCGATCTGGGTGTCAGGAAGCCCAAACCTGGTCCTGGCTCTGCCTTCAATTTACTGTGTGATCTTGGGTAAGTCACTTAGCCTCTTTATTCCTCATTTTTTTTCATCTGTGAAATGCAAAGGCTCAAATGGATTATTCTTAAGTCTCTAAGATTGTATGACTCCACAGCAATTTCAGCTCTAATTGTGATAGATTACTCAACAAAGACCTTTGCAATGACAAAATAGCTAAGCAGTTTAAAGATGGCTCAATTAGAATCACAGTATCTCGTAAGTGAAAGAGGAACCAGAAAACTGAGCACCAGCCTCCTAGCTGAGATGAGATCATTGTGACAGCGTCTGGAGAGCTGGCAGCCCAGCCTCTGTTGGTCAGCCTCTGAGGATGATGGGGAGGTCTGAGCAGAAACCTGCCTTGCTATTCCTAGTTCTGTCTTCAATGTGACACCAAATAGACCTGTTCCGTGACGGTCTCCAGGCCTTCCCTGATCCCAGACGACGTCCTTCAAAGCCTTTGTTTCAGGCTTGTGGGGACTGTACGGGCAGAGACTTCCTTTCCTCACCCCAAAATATTTTGTGCCCCAAAGGGACCCAGCAGAAACATACTGGCGGCTCTGTTTGGTGCTGGCATGGCATCTTAACTCCCATCACCTGCAGACAAACCTAGCAAGGCCCTTTCCCAACCAAGCCTTGGCATGCACTTTTACTTTCTGAACACCAAAGAAAACTGAGTTTCTTCCTATTTGTACACTCAGTATTTCTGACACTGCCCAGCCCCACAGGGAACCTGATTTGAGGGTTCTGCAGCCACATGCTTAGATGCCAGATGGACTCAGATTATAGACAATGGGAAAAGAAGGCTATGTGTGAACCAAGGTATATCACTAATCCTGCAGGCTGGGTCTGCTGAGCTAAGAAGAGGGCATGTCTTGGCTGCTACTTATAGCCCCATGTTCATCATGCAATAAGACCTAAGACCAGGCTGGGTACAGTGGCTCACGCCTGTAATCCCAGCACTTTGAGAGGCTGAGGCGGGCAGATCACCTGAGCTCAGGAGTTCGAGACCAGCCTGGTCAACTTGGTGAAACCCTGTCTGTACCAAAAATACAAAAACTAACTGGGAGTCGTGGTGGGTGCCTATAATCCCAGCTACTTGGGAGGCTGAGGCAGGACAATGGCTTGAACCTGGGAGTCAAAGGTTGCAGTGAGCTCAGATTGTACACTCCAAACTGGGTGATGGAGCAAAACTTTGTCTAAAAAAAAAAAAGATATAAGAGTAGAATTGTGTGTCTGTTCCCTTCTTAAAAACAGAAAGTTTAAAATAAAGTAACAGCTGAACCACTGGAGGAGAACTTGACGGTCATCTGACCTAGCCCCTCTCCCATCTGATGCATCAGTTCCTTCTACGGAACCACCATCAAGGGTCCATTCAGTTCCTTCTTACACAATTCCAGAGATGAGGGGACCGCTATACCCACAGGAGGACTGTTCCGTTTTAGGTGAGTTCTGACTGTTAGAACTTTATTTTTTTTTTTTTTGGAAAATGAATGTGGGTCCCCCTCTTTCCAGCTTCTTATTCACTGGGCCCGATTCTATCTGCTGGGGTGACTTCAAAGTTATGCGTTCTTTCTGTCACAACTGAGCTGTAGCAGGCATTTTCAAGGGCTGTCTTAATTGGCTTTTTTTGGATGGAGAACTCTGGACGGCTCGAACTTCACCTCCTCCACACAGCCTTACCCAGTCAGAATTCTAGCTTCCTCCCTGGGTTCCACTGCCTACATGCACTCCTTCGCAAAGTCCACATGGCATTGCACGGTAACTGCTTGTTGAGCTCTCTGGCACAGGGACATCAAGTCCTCTGCCTTTTCAGAAACTAGCCCAGTGCTTGATGGTTAAAAGTTGATGGGATAAATGCAAGAGTGACACCATCAACTACTCCGAAACTGACTATTTTACTAAAACACCCTACGTCCCTTCTTATTTGGCCGTTACTGAAGTTAAATCTAAGGTTCAGCTGTGTCGTTGGTGTGAGCGACCTAACACAGGATCTCATCTTGACCCGGATACATCCAGCATGTGGGTATGGGCCCATTGCTCTAGCTTGCTCTTCTCTCCTCCAGAGACTGCAAGGATCCTGCATGGAACCACCCTGTCCTACTGCCAAGTTCTGCTCTTGGTAGATGGCATCCCCAGATTCAGGGCTCCAAGCTCCAAAGCCTGACCCTTCCACCCTTTACAGGAGCTGTCACCCCTTTGCCTGTTCCTCACTTACTCGGGTGAAGAAAGGTGGGCACCACCACTGTTCAATGCTAGACACCTGGGGTGGTGTTTATTTTGAATCAAGAATTCAGATTTTGGCTCTCTAAGAGAATACCCATGGTTTTGGGGAAATACTCAAAGAACAAATTTTTCTGTCACAAAACTGAATTGCATCTGTGCCTTGATAGAACATTTTTAACCGTCAAAAAGAATTTTAGACAGACTTAGAAGCTCCCTTCATGAGAGGTTGTACGTGAGGATGGAGGAAAGACAAACATAAAAAGACGTATTCTCAAGGCAGTGAGCAAGCCCGGGGCAGCTAGCCTTGCCAAACGTGTAGGTAGTGGGCTGGGGCTAGGTCTGTTCCTCTGGGAGGGGAAACTCTGCTTTAAATACGAATGTGAATGTTACCCCACAGGGAAGGACTGGTTCTCAGATGAAGCCCAAACAGTACAGGGCCATTCTGGACACTGTGACTTGCGCCATGGGTGACTTACGTCACCTGTCCAAGCCTCAGTTTTCTCATCGGTAAAACGAAGCTGATGATCATAATCATTTGGCAGTGTGACTGATTTCACATATTGGACAACGGACGGGAAAAGCGCAGCGCCTCCGCATTCCCTTGGCTTTTTCTTTCTTTCCTCCTCTTTCTCTTTCCTCCTCTCCTTTTTCCTTTTCCCTTCCCTTTCTCCCTTTCCCCCTTTCTCCCTTTCCCCCTTTCTCCCTTTCCTTTCTTCCTTTCCCCGCTTTTCCCTCTCTTGCTTTCTCATTCTCTCTTTCTTTTTCTCCCTCTGTTTCTCTTTTTTTCTTTTTTCTGAGAGAGAGTTTCACTGTCACCCAGGCTGGGCTGCAGGAGTCCCGTGGGGCAGTCGTGGCTCACTGAAGCCTAGACCTCTCTGGGGGCTCGAGCAATCCTCCCACCTCAGCCTCCTGGGCTGCTAGGACGACAGATGCATGTCACCACACCCGCCTAATTTGTGTATATTTTTTTGGTGGAGACAAGGTTTTGCCGTGTTGCCCAGGCTGGTCTTGAATTCCTGTGCTCAAGTGATCCTCCCACCTTGGCTTCCAAAGTGCTGGGATTACAGATGTGAGACACCACACCTGGCCCTCAATTTTCAATTCAGTGAGCTTAATCTGCTTCTCTTGCCTGCTATTCTTTTAGTTTTTCTTCATGACCTCTGATTTTCCATCTTTTTAATGATCTCTTTGGCTAACTTCTCTGCTACTCTTTTCTGTTTGTAAGCGCCTGTTAAGGCATGAAGTCTGAAATTTCAGCAAGAGTGTGTGTGTCAGTGTGTGCGTGCGTGTGTGTGTACGGGATGGGGGAGCTGGATGTGAGCAAATATCATGGTGCCTTCCTGGAAAGTGAAGAATACATGCTCCCTGGACTTTCAGGCCCCTTGCGCACACTATTATTTACAGACTATATCTCCTAGTCTTAAGGTATGACAGATAAGAAAGAAGGTGAGCTAAGGAAGGGTGGGAGGGCAGTGATACCTGTTCACGTATAACAAAGATTTTTGGACACTAAGAGAACAGTAATAACTTTCCCACACATTATGCAGTGGCTGAGTTGGGAAGAAAACGTCAGTTCCAAAATGCAGTGGTAAGAACTGATCTGAAACTCAAGCTCTGTTGCAGCAATTCTGGCTACTGTGATGTAATTTAGGCAGGAAACACAGATGATTATTTAGCTCCATGCTCTCAATGGGCAGTAGAAATTGTAGAGGAAGCACAAACAAGAAAAACTGGGAAGGGTTAGAGAGTGAACTTTCCCCAAAGACCACCAAACTTATTCCACACTCTGTGTTTTTGGAATCTACTCTAACCAACCACAACACAGCACAAGGACTGACGATTTGTCATCTCACAGGAGTGACTGGCAAGTTCCACGGCAAAAAAAAAAAAAAAAAAAAAAAAAAAAAAAAAGGCAGTCCCTAGAGGCTCCTTTTGGGTGAATGCTTCACAGCAGGTAATAATGTGGTCAGAATACCTGTTGCCTAGGAGGCCCACATCTGCCATTTTCATACAGCAGGCAGCATCCTTCAGGCTGTAATGGGGAGTCTTCATGAGGCCTTCCTGGGTTGGAAGGTGTACAGGGTAGGCAACAGTGGCCCGGCCTGGCCCGTTTATCCCTGTGGACTGGCCACCAACCCCTTCCAGCTGGGTTCTTCCTATTCACATTGAGTGAGAGGCGGGGAGGGAGGACCCCATGCCAAGCTTGCCAACCCCATCTAAGAGGCACACATGTCTACAAGCAGATGAGCCTCTACTTCATTATCACCTCGGCCGGGACATGTTCACATCTGATATTGGATTAAAGAGGTGCTAAAATCAATCAAGTTGGAGCATAATTTCCAACACAGAGTGAAAATCAACCTTATGGGCCCACGCTCAGCCAGATGGACTGCCACCACCTGGTTTTATTAAAAATAGAGGACTTGTCACCACTGACAGCCTAAATATTCCATTTTCCTCCTTTTCTTTCCCTTTTCTCCAAAATATTCTCGTTGCCTGCCCTGTCACCATCACCTTCTCAGTCAATAATTTATAATTGTAACAAATAGCTGATATTTATTGTATACTTATTATGTGCCAGACACTGGAAATATGGCAATGAATCAAAGTGGGGGTAGGGAACTAAGATTTATTAAACACATACTATGTGCCAGGTGCTTCCCCATCCACACATCATCTAACCCTCAAAACCAATCTGTGAGATAAACCGAATTAGGACCACTTAACAGATGAAGCTGAGACACAGAGAGGTAAGGAGAGTTGTCCTAGGACACGTAGCAGGTGGGAGAGCTAGGGCTATAAAGGAAGCTTTACTTCATTCTGCTGATGGTTCTTGGAGGAATTCAAAGGTCAGAATTCTGTCATCACCCAAATGGCTTACATAGATCTAAGCAGCTGCAGGATAGAAACCACAAAAAAGGAATGGCTGAGATTTCTCAAGCTGTCTGTTCTGTAGAAAGTGGTTCACAAGACAGTGTTTTAGATCACGAGTCATGGAGCAGGATGATATTTATAAGGTACCCTCTCCTTACTCTGAGAACCAAATGAGAAGAAAATGCTAAATCTATAGTCAAAGAGACGTAGGCCGGAGTCAGGTGCAAGGTCATACAATTAGTAATTTGCAGAGCTGTGCATATGAATTCAGGGCCTCTGAATCCAAGACCTATCCTCTTCCCACTTTATCAGTCCAGCAGCAGCTATATGATAAGACCACAAGGGCAGGACTTTCACTCTTTCTGGCTCATAGAGGGTTTCCTACCTGCCATCTTGCCTGCTGACTGTATATCCAAAGAGAGGGTTATTGACAAAACTGATGTTCACACCAACCAAGGGGGTTCCATCTGATGTCATCACTTGACCGCGGATAACACAAGCATGCCTGTGGGAAGAGAAGAGAGAAGAAACATGATATACTTTTCACGGTCACAGCCCTGGCTGGCAGGGAATCCTGAGAGCCAGAAAATCAGTCACACAGACACATCTTGTACCCAGGGGCTCATGGTATTCACTCAAGATACATAATCATCTTTAAAAAAATATCACCTCAATTTAAGGCATCAAAGTGTCCTTGAGATAACTGCTATTGGGAGGTGTTTTTAATGATCTCACTTGGAGGTTATTTTCTAGCGATATTATATTATGCTGTATGAAGATAAAGCTGATTGCAGAGGGCAATATCGCCTAGTTCTGTGTGTGGATGTGGGGTTCAATGATCTGGGTTCAAATCCTGGCTCTGTCACTTCCTAGCTCTCTGAACTTCAGTAGGCATGTGACAGTTCTTTGAGTCTTTGTTTTTTCCTGCTGGTATAGGGCAAACTCCACAAATGGCAATGGCTATTATTGTCACTAACGGTCTTATTAGAAGTGAACATACAAAAAAGTGAGCATGATAGAAGATAGTTCCTTTCATCTGACATTCAAGACAGGAGAATGCTAGCATGCTCTCGGAGTGGGTTTTGGAATCTGACACCTCTCTAATATCCCTCCTTCAACTCTTACTCTACATTTTAGACAAGAAATTACCTGCTTTTCCCAAACTTGCCAGGCGAATGTTGCTTACTGCTTCTGTGCCTGTGCAATGTTCTTCTATCTGCCTAAAATGTCTTTCCTGTACCCCTCTCCCAACATTCTCACCCCTAAAGACCCAAGTATTAGTGACACCTCTTCCTTGAAGCCTTTCTTGCTGGCCCTAATCAGAACTATGTCCTCTCTCCCACAAAACCTGATGCAGACACCTTGATAACGCTACAAAACCATACACGTTCCTCCCTTCCACTAGATCCTGAGCTCTTTGAGGGCAGGGACAACGTTTCTTTCTTTCTCCCACAGTGCCTGAACTATGCCTGACAAATCCTAGGTTGCCATTTAAAAACATGGTGGTTAAGCAAATACATGGGACCATTAGAGATCATCTACAATGACGTCTTTTCAAGTATTTCAGAAACAGAAATGTTTGGATAGACGACATTTTATAAGGACTGCAAAGTGGAAAACAAATGAAAATATCTGCCCTGGATGAAGTGGGGGTGGAGGCTTCCTCTCCCTCGGGGTGATTCTGAAGGTAACTCTGTGGAGTCTCTGAGTCTGGAGAAGTCTGTTGTAAGATCCCTAAGTTAGTGGAACTTTCTCATTGTATAGAAGAGGAGACTGGGTTCCAGAGAGGTTACATTATGTGCCCAAGGCTCCACAGAAAGCGGGTGACGGAGCCGGGACTTGAATCTGGGCCTCACCACTCTGCATCCCATTCTAACCAGTCACTTGCCACTGGCCATGGGTGGAAATGAAGACACTGGCTGGTCTGACGTCCTCAGGGATCTGCACACTGGGGGGAAGGCCCTCGCTGAAAGACATCTGAGGCAAAAATGCAGTTGCTGCGTATCACATAACCTTCTCTATTGACCTCAGTTGAGAAGTCTTTTTCCTCTGGCCTACGGCAGAGCTACCGACGAGGCCCATGGGCATTTATTTAAAAAAGACCTCAAGTTCAGTCCCTGCTGTATGAGGTACCCACACCGCTACCTTCCTCGAGTGATAAACTTTTCTCTGTTGGATGAGAAAAGCAATTAACACCAGGCTTGTAAAGCAGCTGGTCTCGCTAGTGTCAGCTTGTCCTTTCTGAAGGCAAGAACAACTACCCACAATGCACCAGACTCCCCACCCCATCCCACCCTCCTCACCTCACTCCACACAATCTGGTTAATGCTAATTCAGTCAGCGGTTTCCTTCCGAGGCCCTTGGTCTAAATGCAATTACATGGCAAACACGTTAAGCGGGTGAGGCTCAGCAAAGACTTTCAGTTCTGCTCTGAAGGTCTTCCAATGTATTTACGTGAAATTATCTCTCCGCTAATGGGTAAGATCTATTCCACCGATTGTATTCAGCTGGTTCTGAGAGATGTTTTCCTTAATAGAGGACAATTGAATTTTGTATTGCTGGAACTCTGTCCTTCCAGAGAATGACTAACAGATCCCATCTCCTGATGCTGGCCACCATCCAGCCTTCTCCTGATACATGTGTCTCTGGATTCTGCCTGGACAGTAACCAGCCCCGGGGGGATGGCTTCCTTTCTGGAGCTATCCTGGCTGCTGCCCCTCAGACACATGCATGCCAGCCTCCTCTGATTAATCTCTCTTTGGGGATTGCCTGATAATTGGGAAACATTGAATCGGCACCATTTGGCTATCACGTAGCCTCCAACTCAGCAAGCCAGAGCAGATGCAAGTTTAGCCTGGGCTCCTGTGGATTGCTTTTGGATTCTGGGGAAGATTAGGTTGACTCCCTGTATGCCGATAGGCCATAGAAACCTCTTGCCAACACAGGCATTTGGCTCAGGAATTAAATCCTGGAGAAAAATATTTCCATCCCTGCTGTTTTCATGATTTTCAGTTGTCAGGAAAGCCCGGTTTAATATAAAGCCTTCCCTGGAACAAAGAAGATGGGAAGTCAGCTCAGCGGGGGCCTTTGAATTGTGTCTTGTGCCACATGCGTTTGTCTTGGGAGGTTTGAAAAGATGTGAGTGCTGGGCTTCCCAATGTTTGCTTTCTGCATCCATTTATTTAATGGATATTATCAGTGGTGTGCTGGCAAATGCTTAATGATCGACTTTCAAAAAAAAAAAAAAAAAAAAGAAAACCAGCTTTAATTTGTAGCGTTTGCTCATTTCTGTGGTGTAAATACTCTCATCATGGCTGTTTTCAAGCTACCAATGAGATGCCACTGAACAGAGTTGGGAAGAGATGCACAGGAGGATGCCATCATATGATATTGCCACCATGGAGACCCAGCGGTCCTGAGTAACCTCAAGGGCAAACGTAACATCAAACATGGCAAAACAATTAGAAAGTCGTTAAGTTTTGAGAATTTATTACCTTTGTTTTTAATATGTCTTATTTAATTTTATATAATTTAATTTTTAATAGTGGCTGTGTTTAACAACCAGCTTGCAGAATTTCTGAACATTTAATAATCAGTTCTTGCGGACTGGTCCAAGCTGGCTTCTGCATACCGCTGGAACACTGACCCTAGACTGAGGGTTTGGCACTTGCTCAGTGCTGGAGATGTGGCTAAGAAATAGCTGCTGCTTTGAATGCAGAACTCTGCAATGAAAGACTCCTTGGTGGAAAACCATTAATGTGGGAGCAAATCACTGTCACCAGCTTGGCTTCCCAGCTAGCTCATATGATCCTCTATTACGAGTCCTCTATTTGACATGATTTGCTTCCTCTTGGTCGCCGTCTTGGTGTGTCGGAGTTTTGGGCTGTTATTTTCTACTCATCCTTAGAGCCTCATCTAAGCTGTCATCACCTCAGTGAGGTTATCACCAGCTTTTCCTGACACAATGCATCACCTCTTCCTCTGGGCTTTTATACACCTTATAAGTATCTCGCTAATGTTTGATGGTCGTGTGTTTACATCATTCGCATTTATATAGCCATCTCACACGTTTACATGTGAGCCAGGGCAGGGCTGGACCACATGTCCAGAGAGGGTAAGCATGGGATGCTGCTCTCAGAGTGTTTGGTAAATGAAACACAATCAAGTAACCGAAAGAGAGAAAACAGATTGCTCAAGGTCACCCAGAAAGGAATTCACTTGGCTGAGCTGACATTAAAGCTAGGTCTTCTCACTTCTGAGGCCTTACTCTTACTACTGTGTTATGTACCTGCAGTCACTAAAGTTCCTTTAATTTCACAAAAAACCAGGCACCTCCTATGAGCCAGGCTCTGTGTTAGGTGCTGAGTTCCAGAACTGTATGAATTACAGTCTCCACTTACTTGCTAGAGCTCCCAAAAGCCAACGTGAAATGCCCCTGTGTAGTTGTCTCTGACACCAGTGAGTCAACACATGGGTTTGGCATATGTCAAGCAGCTGGGATATGAAACAAGCAATTAGGCTAGGTGAACTCTGCCAGGAGGGAGCGCTTGTGCCAAGCCAAGGGTGGTGTTGAACATACTGGCACGAGTCTAACAACACATTTGGGGCCTGACTGAGGTGCCCTTGCTGATGCCAAGAAGAGAGAAGATCTGCCTGACTGCTTCCTGAGGAGAGCAACAAGGTTTGGGATCAGCAGAAGAATCCGCTGGAGAGACAAAACCACTCCAAAACAAAATCAAGCAAATAAAAAGCCACCCTCAACTGTCGCTCAGGGAAGTGTGGCAGGGCTCTGGTGGCGACAGTACTGGGCGGGAGTCACAGTTCCCAGTTCTGACACTGGGAACTGACTGTATACTTTTGGAGTCATCTGACCTCTCTGAACCTCCCTTCTCCCATCTGTCAAACGCAGGCTGAAGTTTTTCACAACCTGGTATAAAATAGAATCCAACATACGTTTAAGAATTTATAACTGTTTTAATCTCGTACTACCCAATCCAACTAAAGCAGCCCGACTGCATGTGGCTTCAGAATCTTAATAGAGCTCATGCAATACTTATCACTAAATTGTTCGCTCTCTCTGGAAACTTCCACCTCTCCAAGAGCATTCACTAAGCAGTATACACCACTCCTGCTCCTTCTCAGCTACTCCTCATGAACTCTGAGTGCTGTTGCTCTGCCACGACAATCTTATCCTCAGCAGAACATGAGCTCCTTGAAGACAGGGACTAACCACATGTCCCTTCCTGCTATATTCCCAGGATTGATCATGGCTGATGGTCATTTCTGAATGCACAAAAGAAAACCTTCTCTGAAACAGGTGTTTGCTCTGGAATTTGAATGCAGGACATAGAGTAAGTTCTTAAAACATTATTTACTAAATGAATAAAGAACTTATGTGCTTCTATTACATAAGGTGAGGGCGATGTTAGAGAACTTTGAGCCACTTGACCTTGACAGGGATATAGTTAGAGAACCCAGAGCTGGAAGGGCTGTGCCCTTTCAACAGGCTGGCCCACACTCTCTCCCAAGGCTTGGGTACCTTCCCCCAGAAGACTTACTTGGCCTCAGCCTAGCCCCGCCTTTTTAATTCTATACCATCCTTATCTGTATCACTCGTTGTCTGGAAAACTTTGAACAAGAATGCCAGAAACAAAGTTAGACTGATTATTTAATATATAGTATACAAGCAGATAAGGGAAGGCAAAGGGAGAAAAACTGCAGCTTTTATTTTATTTTTTGTTATTTTGTTATTAAATGAAAGCAGCTAATTTTGTATTCAGGAGACTGGAGTATCATTTGGGATCTAGGTGGCAAATGACAACTCTAGCCTTTCTCTCCTTTAAAGTATTTGCTAGTCTATGCCATTATTGATTACGTAAATCACTCCTTTGCATTATGTATTTTAAACAGATTTATTTGCCTGACTTGTATAAATCCTTAAACTGTTTTCTGTTAACTTCTGCTGATTGGATGGGGATCTTTCCAGCATCTACTACAATTTATCTAAAGTCCTGTAAGAACATTACCTGCGTCCAAATGAGAAGCCTCACTTCATAGCCTGTCAGATTACTACCATTGAAGGTGTTTGCAGTCATAGCCTGACACTGTCCTCTCTGCAGCTCCCAAGACCGTCTTTCCGGCCCAGCCACCAGGCTGATCTGCAGCTCTCTCTTCCTGGTTTTCCATCTGACACTGCCTCAGTTTCCTTAACCAGCTTTTCCAGCCGAATACCTTCCACCTATATACATATTCTTGAAAAACCCCTGATTATGAAACATTTGAGTCAGAAGAGCCTTTCCTAACCACCTCTTTCAAACTTGGTAAAGGTGAGAAAATAAAGCTCAGACAGGGAACGGACTTGCCCATTCTTGCAGAGTTGTTGGGGAGCCAGGACTGATTCAAATGCAGGATTTGCCATGAGAACATGGAAGAGTCACTTCACCTCTCGAGGTACTCACAGTCTGACAGACATGGACCAAAGTAATTGAGAATCCCAATTTGCCTTGGCTGCCTCACAATTCAGAGTTCACATCATTAGAGCCGGGTTCTGGAACCATTTTTGATTGCACATCCTTTGTTAAACATTTCTGAGCAGGTTCCTTCAATGTATTTGCATTCATTTATAAATCGCTGGTTTACCTTGGGAAGTATAATACACATTTGGTACAAGGTTTGATGAGTATACATATTTCAAGTAGCCTTCTTGATAATTTTAAATCTTTTAGTGAACTCTGTTAAGATTGTAGACCACTTTCAATCTCTTAGGTAACTTTGTGTTCAATCTTATGAGAATAATCATTTGTTAAACTTCATAACAAGATTCAGGAAAGTATTTAATACTGAGTAGAAGATGTATCAGCTCTGCCATTTTTCTGTTTGCTTGTACTTGCCCTATTAGTATTATCTTCCATTTGTATTTACTTTACAGGAAACTTTTAAAGCCACTTTATCATTGTATGAATAAGTTTGGTTAACACTAGATATTTTTACAGATACACAGACAGACATGCATACAATTATAATGTAATATACTACAATAAATCAGTGTGGGTCCACTGCCCCTGGAGATTTTTTTTTTTTTTTTGAAACAGTCTCACTCTGTTGCCCAGGATGGAGTACAATGGCATGATCTCAGCTCACTGCAACCTCTGCCTCCTGGGTTCAAGTGATTCTTGTGCCTCAGCCTCCCGAGAAGCTGGGATTACAGGTGTGCACAACTATGGCCCAGCTAATTTTTTTGTATTTTTAGTAGAGACAGGGTTTTGCCATATTGGCCAGGCTGGTCTCAAATTCCCTGAACTCTGATCTGCCAGCCTTGGCTTCTCAAAGTGCTGGAATTACAGGTGTAAACCACTGGGCCCAGCCCACTGTCCTCCTTTCTGTAGAGTGGCTCTTGATCTCCCTCAGAATGTTTCATGTGCTAGTCCAGACATGTGATCGGTGAGAAGCCAACATTCTACAGAGATAAACCAGTCTTTCTTTCTTTTTTTTATTTTATATTTTACTTTTTTGAGATGGAGTTTCACTTTTGTCGTCCAGGCTGGAGCGCAATGGTGTGATCTTGGCTCACTGCAACCTCCGCCACCCGGGTTTAAGCGATTCTCCTGCCTCAGTTTCCTGAGTAGCTGGGATTACAGGTGCCTGCCATGCCTGGGTAATTTTTGTATTTCTCGTAGACATGGGGTTTCACCATGTTGGCCAGACTGGTCTTAAACTCCTGACCTCGGGTGATCCACCTGCCTCAGCCTCCCAAAATGCTGGGATTACAGGTGTGAACCACGACACCCAGCCTGCTAGATAAAAGAAACACTATATAGACACAGCCCCTAAAATTTTCTTCCTGTTCTCATGGCCTACCCTCTGTATGCACCTTGGGACTATGATAGTGTGTATGTGATTTGTTTTTTTGTACACAAAATAAACTTGAATATGCTATTATTATACCCCAAAGCCAACTTCTCATTGTGCTTCGATCTTTATGATTTATTTCAAAGCTTATCCTATGTTTACCATGTATATTTTCCAATGGCCTTAAGCCCAAACCAGTAAAACGTGATCTATTCCTCCCCTTTTTTTTGAGACAGGGTCTCGCTCTGCTGCTCAGGCTGGAGTGCAGTGGCGTGATCTTGGCTCACTGCAACCTCTACCAGGGTTCAAGAGATTCTCCTGCCTCAACCTCCCTGGTAGCTGGGATTACAGGCTGCCTAGGCTCCTTCAGATTGACAGGAGGGAGGAGTTTACCTTTTAAGTTACAGGGGTCTTCTGAGTGACTGAGTCCAAGTTTCTCATGTACACGTGAAGTCAGTGATGTCTGAAGGTGGGGCAGAGCTTCTCTTCTATCACCCATTGAGGACGGGGCACCACCAGCTCTGCCGTGGTGCTATGACACCACCTGGGACCATCTAACAGCGAGATGGCTCAGCACCTACTAGTGTCTCAGGGACCTGAGGCTGTGCCTCCTGCAGAGTTCAGAAACTATTGTTCTGTGGCCTCCTAGCTAAATACGGTAGCTGAGCTCCTTCAGACACCAAGGGAATGTGAGCTCCCAGGTGTCTAAGTCAATTTCCCAAGCCTTTGGGCAGACTGGCTGCTCAATGCTGATGCTTCAGGTTGAGTCCTCTCCCCTAGGAATCTTCTGGAATATTTCCTGCTGGCTGATAAAGGTATATACAAGAATAGAGCCCTTGACTTGTCTACCAACTATGCTTCCAGGGAACAGAGTCCACCAGCTATGGTGAGGGAGAGGCAAGACTGAGAGGGGTTGGCCAGCAGGGAGCAAGACCCTCGTCTCAGTTAAGTGGGTTGGTCATGTCTGGGGACATGGCTCCAAAATACCATCATTGTGCCTGGGACATGGGACATGTGGCTCATCTCTAGATAGGCTGTTCTCTATGCTGTGTGGCCAGAGGCCTGTTTCTAAGACGACTTTTCAGGCGATGGTTTGTGCTGTTAGCAAAATGCAACGCCGCTCTACTAAAATGTGACTCCAGCCACTGTCTCTCAGCGGACAAGTTAATTCCATGACTGTGTGTCTTGCCCTTCTGTTGGGGCACAGGGCAGGTCCTGCTTCAAGGGGAAACTAGAATGCATCATGATTAGACCCACTTCACGGGGAAGGCGCTGATGCCAGGCAGAGACACAGCTAAGGGACCCTGTACAAAGTCCAGCTCAACAGGCTGGGGCTGAGATACACAGCAATACTGACTTGCAATGGAAATACTAATTTAAAGGATGAGGGAGAAGGGCTGACAGGAGGCAGGCATGGTGAAGGGGCTCCCAGAGGCATCTGGATGTGGACGTCCAAGGTGTCTCTAGGTTATCGGGCCCAGGTAGAGCACGGATGGAGCCCCATGCCCAGATGTGGCAGGAATGGGAACCTATCAAAAGAGGGCAAGGTTTGAGTCCTTCCACGCCAGGGCACCATGCTGCTGAAGTCAGACATAGAAAGTAGGGCCAGGATTCAGGGACAAGGCAGAAAACCATTTGGCAGAGCTGGCAAGTCATGGGTCAGACAGACAACAGTAGGGAGGATGTGAGGTTGAGCAGCTGGGGCTGCTGTAAGCCCTTCTCCTCGGATTGGGACGGGTCCTTGAGACCTGCAGGGTTAGACACACAGGTTGGACTCACATAGCCCCCACCGCGGTGTGAGGAGGAGACTTAGGTGGGAGGTTTGAGGAGCTGTCTATCTCCCCTCTAGCAAAATACTACACAGAGGCCGCATCTCTCCCTGTCAAGCCCCTCACTGTGGGATTCTCTGGGAGAAAACTCTGAATGCCTATGAGATCTAACTGGAGGGCCAGTAAGACTACCTGCAGAGATGCCTGCAAGGCCTGATCCTCTAGTCTCTACTAGGGCACCATCAGTAATGTTATTGCTTAAAATTTCTGACTGTTGGATAAAAATACAGAAGCCTTTGATTTACCAACAGCAGAATTACAGTTTGAGATATATGAACCCTCACTTAGGACTCCAGGTTCTCTGGGACTCAGGCTTGGCTACTAACTCTCTGGCCTTGGAGGGCTGATGGTCTCAAAGCTCCATTTGCTTCTGCCATCCTAAGGTGCTAGGGCATTTGCACCAATTACACAACGACGCTGATGCTTCAGGTTAAGATTCTTATTTTTCTCCCAGTCTGTTGGGAAAAACAGCAAAGGAGAAAGGACTTACAAGGTGCCTACATAAATTGGTTACGAGTAACACGTAAACAAGGAACAACAAACCGTGGAAGGCCGCAGGAGGCCCCTGAGGAGGAAGGGCCTCTCCATGCCTCATGTTCTGGTGCAGGGATCTCGGCTCTGTTACCATAAACATTGTGCTCAAGGACGTAAAACCGCTTTGCAGCACTATGACATAGCCAGACTTGTAGGCTCCTTGGAAGGCCTGCATTCCATCAGGTGTACATAGATAATAAGCTAATGATAACCACATGCTCTTGTTTTGTGGAACTCCCAAACTGCCACTGTTATCAATCCTTAGGATGACACGCTAGCTCCAGCTCATTGATTCACTCCACCATCACCCTCTCCCCACCATTACTCCACCCCTATCCTGTAGATCAAAGTGATTGTAACCAATAAATAGAGTGGATGATCAGACCTTGAGGCCTTCACTGTTTTCTCCAATGTAATAAAGTGATGGCTCCCTGGTCCCACTGTCTCTCTTAATCTGTCTTTTTCTCATTCCTTTGTTGCCACCGAACTCGACCATGGATGATGTAGGCCTGGCTCCCTATTGCCAGTTCTCAATAGTGACACTAAAACCTGTAGGTATATTAATGCTTTCGCTAATGCTAATATTAACATTACTGCTATTTAGTGACAGTGGCCACAAACATCAATGAATGCTTGCTGCCCTGACACCTAAGTGTTTTACATGTGCTAATTTTATACCCACAAAATCCCCATGAGATACGGATTATTATTTTCATAGTGTAGAAGAGGGAAGTGAGGCACAGAAAGGTTAAGAGACTTGTCTAAGGTCACACAGCTAGCAAACAATGAGGCTCAGATTCCACCCTCTGAGGTCAGTGCTCTTCAGCACAAAGCCTTACTGCACATGGGATTTTTGGGATGTATTAGAGTATTAGAGGGAAAGTCAGGGCCAGATGGGGTGGGTAGGGTTGTAGTGGCACCACACTGTATGGATTTCTGAACTGAAGATGCTAAGCTGGGCACATAAAGGACTCGGCAGAGAAGAGAGGCTCAGTACATGGGCTCTAGGGCCAATGAGGCTTGGCTTCCAATATCGGCTCTGCTATTACAAGTGTGGCCCAGATTAGTCAACCTTTCAGTAGCTCAGTTTTCACTGCTGCAGAGCAAGGGTGATAAAGTCCCTATATCACATGGTCTGCAGGAGATTTAAAGCTGTTACTACTTATAAAACTTTTCAAATAGAATATCCTTGGTAAATGTCAGGTGCTAGTACTGAATGCATGCTATGAGCCAGCCACTGGGCTTCTGGGTATTTTGTCTCATTTAATCTTCCAAACAACTGGCAGGGTGGCAATCAGTGACCCCACATCAGAAGGGAGGAAGTTGAGTCTCACCAGTGAAAGGTCATGCGCTCTCACTTGCCCAAGGAATCCAGGTTCTCTCCCTCTAACCCAGAATTGGTCCTGCTTCACCACAGCATCCTCTGCTAATGCTTTCTGTGATGGACAACTAGGAACAAACCGAAGCTACAAAGCAAACAGAGATCTTAATTCGTTTCTGAAATCAATAAAGGGATGATCAAGTGGCAGAGGAGTTGTTAGCTGCTCATCAGGATGATGTGAGAAGTCGCTGCCTGCATCCTGGATTGAATTCACCTAGTTGCTTTATCATCATAAACATTCATTTCAATGCAGGGAGGGATTTTTAAAAACCCAACATGAATAATATATAATGGCTGACACTCTGGAGGAAGCAGGATCTTCACCTTCTTCCATCTTCCATCAGGTAATTTATCATTGTCTTTCTTTCCCCTTTTTTTTTTTTTTTTAAACTGATGGGGTACCTTGTCAGCTCAGCTTGTTCTGAAAATGCAGGAGTATAATTCAATAATAAATTGGCGCAGAGGCCAGCTGTCAGGAAGTTGGTGTTTATTTGAAGTCCATTAGATGATCTCTGCTGCTTGGCCTCTTGAGGGCTTGCTGAGGGCTGTGTAAGGCTTGGGTGGAGGTGGTGGGGGTGGTGGTGGGCAGCAAATGCTCTTCTGAAACTGCTGTGCCACTCACGCTTGCATATGGCTTTAGATTTGTAGTGGGCCAATAAAAAATTATATTGCATATATGATTATTTCTCTTTTCCATCATTTTTTACTCTTGAAAACTCTTGCTTTTAAAATTCTTGTAAGCTTTGTGCCTTTACATCGGGTATGAAAGGAATTCTTAGACTTCGGTGGAATCAAGGTTATTTCACTCCTGTTTAGAACCGATTTTAGGTCCTGATTGAGGTGAAATGCTGTAACTTGGTTAGTGAACGGATGAGGGTCAGTTCCTGCCCCAACTCACTTTTCTGGCCTCATATTTCCTTATGTTCTTCTTTCTCCCATGTGCCCCCTTTGCTCACCATGCTCACAGACCGCAGACTTCGTAAGCCCATCTTGATTTCAAATGTCAGAGCATGTCTTCTGACCTTTGATGCGGAAAATAATGTCAGATAATTATCCTCCAGCCACATTAAAATTCTCTCCATTGTCTGACTGTCCTGGAAAGTTATGCTGTTGCTGATGCTGGTTCTGCAGTATAGAATGCTTTTTACAGTCCTGTTCAACTGAAACCCAAAGTAAGCAATACAGCTTACCCAATAGTTCATGTGCATATGTACACATAAAACTGAAATAAGCGTCATGAAATACATAGTCTTTTTAAAGTAATGCACTGATATTTTCCATTTCATTCTACTCCACTCCATTTGAATTTACTTTTTTTGAAAAACATAGTTTCGACCCGCTAAATTGATATCATGATGCACTAACGGGTTGTTGTGACCTGCAATTTGATAAATGATGCTCTAATGGCTAATGCTCCTGACTGAAATTTTTGTCTCAGGCTGAAGGCCATATCCTGCCAGAAGTCTTCATTCATTCATTTGTTTTCAACAGCAAATATGTACTATTGCCTACTATAAGCCCGCCCTGTGTTACATGCTGGAGAAGCAAAGCTGTAGGAGAGGCAGTTCTCATGGTGCAGGCTCAGGAGACAGACTTGCAGTGGGAGTGGCAGTCTTGCCTTTGAGCTCTCAGAGCACTTCTGTCTCTACCTCTCTTCAGGAATTCAGCAGGGACTGGCTGATTCATTGATTTACTCTATCATTCACTGTGGTTCACTCTGTGCCAATTCCTTTGGGTTCAATGTCAAACAAGGCGTGGGACCCACAAAGAGCCCCCAAAGTAATGGAGTGAGATGATATCTTCTTCCACACCTTGTGCAGAGTAGGTGCTGGTATTTACCAAATGAAGCCTGTGTGTGTGTGTGTGTGTGTGTGTGTGTGTGTGTGTGTGTGTGTGTGTATGTCTGTTTTGAGACAGGGTCTGGCTCTGTCACCCAGGCTGGAGTGCAATGGCACAATCTCTGCTCACTGCAACCTCTGCCTCTTGGGTTCAAGTGATTCTCCCACCTTAGCTTCCTGAGTAGCAAGAACCACAGGCATGCAACACCACACCTGGCTAACTTTTTGTATTTTTCATAGAGACGGGGTTTCACCACATTGCCCAGGCTGGTCTTGAACTGCTGAGCTTGAGCAATCCACCTCTGCTGGCCTCCCAAAGTGCTGGGATTACCAGCTCGTGTGTTTTGCGCTGCTCTGTCCCTCGCTGAGCCTGCCCAATCTCTTCTCCTCATAGGCTCTGACCCTTTCTATAGAATATGATTCTCCACCTCCTTTGGGGTGAATTCTCTGGTCACCCATCCTTCCTTTGGCTCAAGTCCCCATGACTTTCTGAGTCTTTTCTCTTTGGGCTCAGGGTCTGTCTCCTGTCAGCTGAGTTTTGTTGCTCCCTGTCCACATCCATCTATTGCCTGATGGAGCCGATAACCTATTGTAATTGGAGGAACCCAGCAAGATTTGGTATCACGTGATTTCTCAGACCAATTCCCCTCCTCAATGATTCAACAATCTAAACCTGCTTCCTCTCTGGGTGGTCGCAATACGTCTCCTCAAACCTATTGTGAACCAGTATTTGAATAACCTCGGCATGGTTCACCAGATCTCCTCCTATACTTTGCTATCCTGTCTATCATTGGCAACCTGTAACTATTCACTGAGGGGATGTCTACCCCACATCCAGCCCTTTCAATCAGAGGAATCCTCCCCAAGAGCACAGATACACCCGACAAAGAGAAGCAGCTCTGGCTCAAGTGTTTGCCCAGGAGATGTCTCACGTTGCCCTCCCCTTCCCAGCTCTCTGATCCCAAGCCCCACAGTGTGTGTCCTGGCCTCTTTGTATGGACAGTCCATTGGAGATCCTGCAGATCTTAGAGCCCCTCCTCTCCTAAGTTCCAAGAGTGGGCACCCTCCACTGTATTCCCCCATGATTCCATGGGAGGGAGAAGTGTTCCACTAGGCAGATGGGGCCCAGGCATCCAGGCCAGGAGAGAAAGGTGTATTCAAACCACTTAATATGGTGACAGTGGTTCCCAGGCCTGCTTCATCCCCTCCTACTTTAGGTCATCTCTTCTCACTCTCCATCACAGCTCTGTCACTTTCTGTGGGTTTGAAGACAGCAGTGGCAGGATGTCAGATAGCGCTACTGTATTCATTACACCTGCATTAAACACCTGCTCTGGACCCAGCACTGTGCTGGGCCCTGGGGACACAGCTGAACCAGACAGGGTCCCTGAGGGAGTCCTTAATCGCTCCCAGAGACGGGGTCAGGCGTCGGAGGAAGTGAGTCTTGGGGAGAGCCCAGGGTGCTGGGGACTGGCTTGCTTGCTTTCACACCCAAGGTGGGCCAGTTGGCTCCAAGCTCTGGCCTTGACTTCTTCTCTCTCCTCTTGTCCCAGCAGCTGAGGTCCCAGGGTGCCTCATACTTGAGGCTCCCTGAGCCTGACCCAGGTGACAATCTGCATAGAGAAGGCGCTCCACTCTGAGACCTGTCTTTCCATGCTGATATCAGAAATGCTGTTGGGTTCTGGGTGACAGCCTGCTTCCTGGAGGCTGTTAAATGAAATCGCAAACTACACAAATAGTGGCACAGCACATGGGGTGCAGAAGATGGGGTTCTGTTGGTTGGGCACAGGCCTAAGTATCATACACAGGTAACAAGTCAGGTCTGCCTCCCCATCAGAAATTCCACTCTCCGGAGAAATGTCACTGTGCTCTTCTCTAACAAGAATCTCAACTGGCAGCCGGCTGGCAAGCACCCCGCTTTTTCCCTTCCTCAAACGATGATTCAACAATCTAAACCTGCCTCTTCTCTGGGTGGTTGCTGAACCCAGAGGGCAGGTTCCCTTCAAGTTTTACTTCCAATTAAGGAAGTGGATTTGGAAACTCTTTTTAATTAACATCGTCATCACCACCATGTAATTAGTAAGCCAGTTTTTGTGTGGCAGGTACTAGGTTGAGACTTTGTGTACTTTTTGTCCTCATTTAATTCTCATAGCACTCCCAATTCACATAAACACCCTACTCTTACAGATGAGCAAGCTGGAGCTCAGGTAAGTGAACAGTTTAGGAATTTTCCTAAGGTTACAAAACTAGAAAGTGGATGCAACAGCCTTTTAATCTTGGTCTGTCAGATTCCAAGGTTTATGCTATTTTCACTATGACATGCTGCTGCTCCAAAAGCCACCCTTTACTGATCACCTAATATGAACCGAGCCCCAGGCCAGGTGCTTTATTTTAGTTTATCCTTTTAACTGTGTTCACGAAAGAGTTTACCATTATTGCCAATTTATAACTAGAGGCACCTACATAAAGGTTACATCGTTTCCCTGAGGTCACACACAGCTACTGGGAGGTAAAGCCAGGATTGAAACTCCGGGCACTTGCTATTATACCACACTGCATCATATAAGAGGAAAGGAAGCAACTACTTAAACTGGGCACATGATTACCCTTTATCCCAACTCTGCAAATAAGCACGGTCCTACTGGTCCAGATCAAGATAATCGAATACCAAGTAGGTAATCTAATGAGAAAAGCATCTGCTGCCTCACGTTTCTACATTTCGAGTCACTTGGACATATTTTACACAGGAATCTGTTTGGGGTTCCTTCCTGATAGCTATTTCTTCTTAATCTAGATCAGTGAAGAGCTGGTATGATTCTGAATGAGTCTGGCAAATGTTAGGTAAAAGGAATTTTTACAGTAACTTTTTTTTTTTTTTTAAGAGACGTTAACATTTTGTCAGCTTGCATTATCTATTCATTTGTAGAGCAAATGCTATATTCCTGGCCCTGGCCAAAGTATTTCAGGTTTGGAGAGATGGCTGGTCTCTGTTTTCAAAGTGTATATAACCAACTGAAGGGGACAGATATATAAACAATGATCTGCAAGTTGACTTCTTCTGCTTCTATTACTAATCTGTAACGTGATTTTTAGCAGGCAATTTAACCTCTCTGGACTCCGAATCCTCAGTATAAAATTAAGTAAAATAGATAATTCGTCCATCATTCCTCCCTCCCTCAGTCTTTCCATTTCTTTATTCTTCCAGGCAATTGGTATATATATGTTTTGAGCAACTACTAAGTGCTAAAATGTGTAAGATGCAGTGTTTCCCTGGAGGACTCAGTTCAGAGGTGTTGACAGACATGATGCACTCTATTGAGCTACTTGTCCAGAGCTGTGTATCTAGTGGCAGAAGGCCAAGTTGGCCTCTCCATGAGGTCTCTATCTTTCCTGCTGCTGAGGGGTCCATTTCCCCTAGCACAGGCTTCTCAAACTCCATACTTGGCGGGCTCCTTGGGGCTAGTCAGACCTGCTGGAGCAACAATTCTGAGACCCGTGTGCAGGTTCCACAGTGACTCATGGCACTCAAGCAGCAGGCTCAGGAAGTGACCAGGAAGACATACATGAGACATGTCCCTGCCGGCATTGATCAGATTGGAATGGCAAAGGCATCCAGTAAGCAGAATCCAGTTGGGGCCATAGGCAGCCAACAAGCCATGGCCCTAATTGGATCCCATACTGTGCCCCATAAAGAATGCCTGAGCAAGTAACATTTTCCTTGGTAGGAATATTATTTATATCTTTAGTCGATTAAAAAAACTCAAGCTGTGGGAAGGCCTACAAGCATACATACAAAATCGCACAACTGAATAAAATAGCAGGAAGCTTCCTACAGAAGCAGCATTTCTGGCCAAGATAAATGTATAGGTTTTCTCCTCACTCTGGCTCTGCTACTTGAGTAGCCTTGTGAATTTGGGTAAGTTACTTAACCTCTCAGCTTCTCAGTATTCTGGGGGTAAGTTGGAGGGTTCAGACCATTAAGTAGCTTCATCTCTAGACAGGTGGAGGTATGAATGCTGCCACACACTGTGTCAGGCTGTCCTTGCTGGGCTTCCTCCATTTTACTTTTCTCATCTGTCACAGCTCCTCGCAAGGATGGACTGGGGTAGTGGAGAGTACAGGGGCTCTTTCATGAGTCTGACAGACCTGCATGCCTGCATCCCACTCCATCGTGTCCTAGCAGTGAGGCCTTCTCTTTGGCTTCCCTTGTCACACTCTGGGGATGACAGCAGCCACCTCACAGGGAGGCTCCCCATGGCTTCTTCATCAGTCCCTGCTCTTTCCACATTGCACATTCCCCTTGAGCAAGCTTCTTTTATTTTCTCTCCGTGAGACAGCCTCTTGCTCTGTCACCCAACTTGGAGTACAGTGGCATGGTCTTCGTTCACACCAGTCTCAACCTTTTGGGCTCAAGTGATCCTCCAACCTCAGCCTCCCGAGTAGCTGGGAGAATAGATATATGCCACCACACCCAGCTTATTTTTTTTTTATTTGTTTGTTTTGTAGACATGTGGTTTTGCCATGTTGTCTAGGCTGGTCTCGAATTCCTGGGCCCAAGCGATCTGCCCACCTGAGCCTCCCAAAGCGCTGGGATTATAGGGGTGCGCCACCATGCCCGGCCTCCTTGAGTAACCTTTTATGTGCTCATGGTTTCAACTGCTTGTTGGTAGATGGCTTCCAATTCAAGAACTCTAGGCCCTAACCTCTGCATGAGCTCCAGATTTACTTACTAACTGCAGATAGACATTTACTCTTGTGTGGCCTACTGAGGTGTGTCCCTTTATCACCTTGCTCTCAACCCTGCTCCTGCTCTCTGCTCCTCAGCCTGGTGGAAGTATCTCTATCTACCCAGGCATCCAAGCGGGAGACTCCTCTCTGCTGCATCCCTCAGACACAATCAATTACAAACTCCTGCTGATCTCCCCTTTAAATAGAGCTTGAAAATGTCCCTTACCATTCCCACCGCCACCACTACCCCATTGTTCCCTCAGGACAGGAGCCCTCTAGCCGAGAAGTATGAACAGACAAGGTGCACAGGGGCTGCTGAACTAACCATACTGATTTTTAGAAAAAGTTCTGCACATATGAGGCATCATTACATTGGAAGACATTCAAAAGAAATGATTATAATGATTATAAATCCCCCTCTTGGATACATTGTACTGGGTCACTGCCTTGATCTGAGGTGCAGAGATTAGAAGCTATTTTGTGTCTCTAGTTTTTTGCATGAGTTCTTCCTTCTCCCTGGCACACTCTCTCCCTTCCTTGCCTAGTTAACCAATTCTCTTCTTTGGTTCTAAAGCCCTGGACACCCTCCTACCTAGGAGTACATCCTCTGTGCTCCAGAGTACCCTGGGGACAAAGTTCTGGCCTATCACACTGTGACTGTCCCTTTTCGTCCTCCTAATGAACAGGGAGTGACCAATAAGCGGGAACTGTGTTCTACTAATCTCTGCAATCCTAGTACAGGACCTGACACAGATCTCAGTTAAGAAATGCCCAACAGATGGCACAACTGCAAACATGAAGACTGTAAGGGCACGTGGCATAGAATGCCCGCAGATGTACCCACCTCCTGCCTAGCAAAGTCTTCCGGATGTCTACTTTGAGGGTGAGCGGCATCAGTGCCTTTCAGCTCATCTGGAGACCACAGGATCAGTAAGAGCTGACTGCAAAGTGGATATTGATCCAAGATTCCCTTAGGACCTTTGGTTTCTCACTCTCTTCGTCTGTCACCCAGTGGGAGCAACAAAACTTTGCTCATAAAAATTCCAAACTCCTTGGATAGTAGTTTTATAAATGCACGTACCTTGAGGCTGCTTCTCTGCCTCCCCTGACATCACATCAGGAACCACGGAAGCGCACCCTCCTGGCTTCCTCCCACCCCTATTCATCCAAAAGCTGGAGCTGGGGCCCTGAGACTCACCCTCCATCAAAGGGGTTCTCCCTGGGGATTATGTGCGTGCTGTCTCTGCCCACCAGGAACTTGATGCGGTCATAGAAGGAGTGTAGGTTCTGCTGTGACACAGGGACCTGTGTCTCCTGGATGATGTCCAGAGGGTCAGGGGAGCCCAGGCACAGCGGGTTGACATGACACAGGGGCTGGAGGCAGCAGTCAGGGTCCATGCAGTCCACCAGGCCATCTGCAGGGGTGACAGAGCATGTGGTTTATATTGCTATGTTCAATCAGCCACGTTTATCCAGAACGCCTTAATTCATTTCTTCTCTACATTTTACTCATTCGAAAACTTGACTAAATGCTGATATTAGCCAAGGCCTTTGCTGGGCATCAAAGAGATCCAAGTGACTCAGATGTGGTCCTAGCCCGTTAGTCTAGAAGGAGAGACAGACAGTAAGTATACAGTGTCTGTACTGTATTTTTTCCTTCCATTGAGATAAAAGGAATTGCATGTATGAAGACCCGGAAGTGAGATAACACATGAACATTTGTGCTGCTATATTCAAATGGTGATGTCCAGAAGGTGAGTGGAAGAGCACCGGATGAGGCTGCTGAGCTTGACAGGGGCACACCAGGCTGGGCTTTGCAGGCCAGATTAGGGAGATTGAATTTCACCCTCAGGACAATGGGAACCACTGAAGGCTTCTAAGCAAGAGGTGACTTCATCTGGTGTGCACTGTTGAAACCGAAGGGGGCCTCAGTGGAAGCTGGGGGCCAGACAGGGGAGGGGGTGTTGCTGAGGTTGCACAGGTAAAAAATAAAGGTTGCTTAGACTGCAGTATCAACAGTGGCAATTAAGAAAAGTAGATGGTATTGAGAGACATTTAGGAAGTAAAACTGTAAGCCCAGATGACTGCCTGACTTTGGGAGTGAAGGTACAGCAATTCTCAGCATCTCTCCCAGCCACAGTGAAAGCGTGTGGCCTGCGGCACAGTCCTCAGCCCTCTGGAGGCCGGCTCTGCTTTCTGTGAGAGTGCTTTTTGAGTTTGCGGGATGGTTTCACATTCCTGTCAGAGTTGCCATTAGCAGGGAATTCTCACATGGATGGACTTCTTCAGGACTGGAACTTGTATGACAGCACTACTATCTTCCCAAAGTACAAAGAAAGCCCACCAGATCACAGATTTTTGGCCTCATTGTATCAGAGTACTTTTACAGGCACCTAATATTAATAGAATAGCTTAAAATGATAACAAAGAGATCAGCAGATAGTGCCCCAAGTCGGGGACAGGAATAGCCCAGGGTTACAGTCTGTGTGTTTTGTCAGCAGACAACAGTGTAATGACATGTATTCCTTCCTGGGTTCAAATTCTGGCTCTGCTGTGCCTCAGCTGTGTGACTTTGGCAAACTTCCCTACCACCGTGGGCACACACAGATCTGTTCTGTGTTCCAGCACTTAGTGGAAGTGCTTAAAACATAACTGTTATACAAATAAATGAATGAGAATTGAATGAATTAACCAAGGAAGCAGGGGTTGAGACCGAATGCCAGCCCATAAAAGCCAGAAAACTGTATCTTCATCCCATTCAGGTAAGCAGTGTGCTGTGGTAGGAGGACCATGAGGTTCAGAGACTAAAGTTCAAGACCCAGTACTGCCCCTAAGAGTGATCCTGGACAAGTTCCTGTACTTAGTCTCTCTGGTCCATCTCATCAATAATATGGGAGTAACAGTAATATACATACCTCTCTAGTTTTCTCCATGGAGTCTGCAATACAGAAGCTGCCCACCGAAGTATTGCAACTGCATTGGCTAGACTCCGTCCCTGATCCTCCTTGCTAGGGGTGTGGCGTCAGGTAAGCCACTTGACTGCCCTAAAACCTAGTTTTTTCCTTAATAAATTAGTAACAAAAAATCTTTCTGTTTCTCTCTCATTTCTGCCTGGTACCCAAAAGCTTGTAGTCTCCTTGAAGGCAGACAGTGATAAAGAGTATGGATTCCAGAGACAGACTGCCTGGGGTCAAATCCTGGCACTGAAACTTACTAGTGTGTGACTGTGGGCAAGTTACTCAAACTCTCTCGCCTCAGTTTCCCACATCTCTTAAAGGGGAGACCATAAGAGTAAGCGTCATACAAGTATCGGTTATACACCCAAAAAGTACAGCATTATGTTCTCAAATCTAGCACAGTATCTGACACATTTTATCTGGCACATAGTGCTTAATTCTGGGTTAGTTTCTCCTCCTGATCCTGAACCTAGAACATGGCTCACCAACATAAACAGCCATTCATCCTTTGTCTGCTCACCTGCTAGATTCACTCTGAGATATGGAAGGAATGCCTCCCCTCAACCCAGCATTGATCTGGGTCCTAACTTGTGGCTCCTGTCCCAGCTCCCAGACACCACCGCCTAGTAAAGCACCTGTCTTCTCCGGCAGTCAGCAGGCTCCACCACACATTCTCATGCTGCCCCTGTCAGACATTGCTTAAACACATAATTACAGCCCAAGCTGAGGATTATTTGCATTCTGCTATTGACGTTAGCATGACAGATTCAGCTGTCGCATCTATAACTCTGCAGAAATGCTCCATTATTCAATCCCGGCGAGCAGGGACGTTGACCATTAAATCAGCTAGCACAATTGAAGGGCCGTGAAAAGTCATGGCTAATTTGAAATTTTATTAGCTCTTGCCTGGTCTTGTTTACCACCAAAGCAGTCCCTGGAAGCCTGTGTTTTACCCTTTTATAAACACTCAGTTCTGTGGCACCTGGAAAGAACTGCTTCCTGTAAAAAGGGATGTCTGCTCTCTAGTCCTGGGGGAAAGTTAGCCAGGATTGATAGCTGTTATTATTAGTATCTATATTAAAATGATGGTGATCATGATGACGACAATGAATTGCCACATTAATTGAGTGTCAGGCATTGTGCTAAATACATTACAAGGAATGCGTCACTGAATCTTCTATGAAGAAACCACTGTTGTCACTTTCATTTTAGAGAAAAGGAACCAGAAGCTTGAAGTGGTAAAGTAACTTGGTGACGGTCACATATTCAGTCAGGAAGCTGACATAGAACCTGAACTCAGTTCTTTCTGAGGCATACAATATTCTTTAAGCTCTGGAGAGACTTTTAGAAACCATTTCCTAAGCAGAGAACACGAATTTAAGAATCTTAGTGAAGCATTACTCTTCTGTGCTCCTCCAGCCTCTCGGGCAAATTCCATCACAGTACTTCTCTTTCCAATATTGTAATTTTGATTTTCTCTCGGTCCCCTGACCCCCAAACAGTGCAACCTAAATGACGAGTTCCTAGAGATCAGGGGTTGTCTGAGTCATTTCAGTATCCCAGGGCCCAGACCTGGACAGGAACAATGACTGTACTCCACAGAGGTCTGAGGAATGAATAAATGACTAACCAAGGTCAGGCCTGTCCCACTAATCCAGGATCCACGTCCTGGGACACTAGAGCTTGACGGAGCCTTTTATTCCAGTGATCGGTGGCCAAACGCAAAGTGCTGAAGAGAGCCTTCTCTCCAGGCAAACTGCCTGGATTTGGACCCCGCTTCCCAATTCCCATGCAAACTGTGTGACTTGGTCCAAGTTGCTTAAGGTCTCTAAACCTCAGTGAATTCATATGCACAACAGGGGAGGAAAAGAAGGATGGTTAATTCCTTAGACTCACCAGTCTGTCTCTACAGCCAAGTGTGAAGCACAGAACTGCCCTCGGGTGTTTTGTGACAATGAGACACAAATTTTCCAGAGAGAAACTTTTAGGCTGAGACTCTGTCTGCAAGTATGGAGCCCAGCATGCATGCCTGCTCCACACAGGAACTGATAGGCCACAACACAGGCCGCTCAATCAGCATTTGTGCCTCTCGTTAGTTCTGCAAAGTTTGGCTATGAGCCCTTTGAATATTCCCCTCTCTTTTCTCTCTAGTCTTCAGGAATTAGCTACTAAATGCTTAAAGGATCTTCTCCTAGCTTTCATGGCTCTCAACCTCTTTCTTAATTTCCATCTTTCTATCTGTGTACTATCCTGACTTATTTCTTTAAATATCTATTCTACCTCACTTATTTTCCCATCATTTGTGTCTGATCTGCTGTTTAATTTGTTCTTTCGGTCATTAATTTAAATTATCATACTTGAAAATTTCCGGATAGGCTATTTGGAACTTCTCAAAATCCACCTGTTTCTTGGTATTGTGTTGTTCTGTGGTTTTTATACATCATTTTCTCTCTTTGGTCATTTAAAAGTGTATTCATTTTATAGTCTTTTTCAGACTGTTAAGTTCTTGGGAGTGATAATCCTTCTGCATGTTGTAGTTAATGACTCCAGCTCATGGTCAATCACTTCCTGTGTGTTCTATGATTCTGACAACTCTTGGAAGGCTTGCCTTTCCTATAGGAATCTTGTATGGCTGAACTAACCCTCCAGGGTGGTTTTCTGATTACATTTGCTGGTTGCCCCAGTGGAATCACTCATCTGGGACTGCTTTTCAGGTTGATTTCTTAGGTTGGCGTTCTAGGACTACTCTAGCGTGTGGTTTAGATTTCAAGATCTTTTGAGGTATAGGCTTGGTCTCGTAGCACATCCCCCACCCCCAACCAGCCATGGCAGAGAACTGACTCCATGCCATCCTTCTGGCCTAGTAGGCACCATTTTTTTAGTCCTCTTCTCGGTGACTTGCAGCCTTTGAGGATCCCAGCACTATGTGGGGCCTCAGTTCCAATCTCCCACTGTGGATGTGCCCTGACTGCTGACTCTGAAAGTACTGTGTTCTGAGTCTCCCTGGCGCTGATGCTCCTGTGCGTCTCCCAGGCCTGCCGTAGATTTGGGTCCTGTGTCTACTGCTCTGGCCCTTAGCTTCATCTTGTTTCTGGAATTCAGGGCTCCCTTGTCTCCCTTTTCTTCTTTTTTCAATTTTATATACAAACAGTTGTACCTTGTCATCAGAGGGTCTCCGTATGACCCAGCCAGCCATTTTGCTGAAAATAAGAGTTCCAGCAAGAGTTCTAAGTCTCAATTCTCCCATCTGTAAAATGAACCATGAAACTTACTTCACAGAGATGCTGGGGGGATGAGGCAAGATCATGGATGTGAGGCACTTAGCAACAAAGCTAGCAACTAAACAAGTACTTGGTAAATGATAGTCACTATTAGCTTCTGTCCAGGCGCCTCCCTTGAACCATACCCTGGTAACGGTCTTAGGCCTGTTCTTTGGCCCTACCCTGGCCCCTCCCTACACACACATTACAGGCCAGCCCTTGCTGGATGATGCAGTTGAGCCTTAGAGAGCTGAAGTGGATAGACATGGCCATAGCAATGCACTGTAAATTAGGGTAGGCGAGGCCTCTGGGGATTTGCAGATTGGGGTGCTCTGCAATGGAAATATCACATAAACCATGCTCTTATGAGAGGCTCTGGCACTGTGGAATTTCTTACTCCATGCTTCACAGGTTAGAGTGATTAATGCCTCTATCTTCCTGTGCTGACGCTTACTAATCACTTATTTAACAAATATTTGCTGAGTAGTAAATGTGGACCAAACTTCCACCAACAGAAGCAATCCTATATAAATGAGATACACAAATGAGTAGGGCTTACAGCATTCTTTTTCAAAGGCTGCAGTTTACCAGACCAGCTTCTGAGTAAAACCCTCTTTACATTTTCGAATGTAGCATATGGCGGCCTGAAACAGTGCATATGGCTCTTCTACAGTGAGGGAGAAAGGTTCACAATTTAATTTTCTCAGGCATAGATGACAAATTTTAGAAGATTCACATTAAAAGGAAAAAAAAAAAAGCATACTGTGGGGGCAGAAATATAAATTTGGGGATAGACTAGAAACATATCAATATATAGTTTTGGGAATTCTCTGGTTTTTGGGTGGCTTGGAAACGTTTATAGTTTCCAAATACTTCATATCTCACTTAATTATATATGATACATAAGTTGGTTGACTTGTAAATTGTGTTTTGTATATTTGCTATTGCCATTCAGAGACCCTCATTATCACAGAAGAAAAAAAATCAAGAAAGCAGAGGATTTGCTTCTATTTCCTTCAAATTTTCAGTAAAACCCTCCTAAACCCACGCTTCTGGGACAGAACATTTTTTTGCCCTAGAAGTTGCCTTTTTCCTCAGAGTTCTAAACACATGCTCCCTTTTACACGGTGACAGTGAAAAGGGGCAGAAGAAAATGTCAAAAAGGCCAGGCAGGACCTGCAGGCTAGGGGCACAGCAATGCTGTACTCAAGAGTGACCCCTAATGGGGAGTAGAGGGCAAAGAAAAGGGGGAGAACAAGAAGGGGGCCCAGGCTCTGGGAGCACAAAATGGAACACTGCAAAGTGGTTCACCGACTCCTGACCCTTGAACTTGAAGCTCCGTGGTGCTCACATGCTGCCGGTGCTTGGAGGCCTGGCTTCTGCTAACATTTTCATCTATGGGCTCTGGCTGGAGGCCCTGCCATCCCCTCTCACTGAGATCCCTCTTTGATGCCTACCTTGCAGATGGGTAACAACTGACCTGGAGAACTATGGAAACTGGTGCATGGGAGAAAGAAATCCAATCTAGACGCCTGAAGACCCATCCTCTCCCCAGTATCTGCCTCTCTCCAGCCATGAGACCTGGGGCACATCCTTCCTGTGCTCAAGATGCAATTTACTCCTGTGAAACCAGGATACTCGGCTCTGCCAACCTCTCAGGACTTCCGAAGGGCTCCAGGGTTTAAAAGAGGGAACGAGGAAGTCAACAAAGTAAATTTGAATGTCTTTCCCATGCTGGTGGCTGTTCTCTGGAGCCCCTTCTGGGGACAGGGGCTGGGCACAGATTTGGGCCAAGTCGTCTGCTGGCCACGTGGCCCTTCTTTGAGTGAACCACCACAGTCCGGACTAGAAGCAGCTTCCTACTTGTTGTGTGACCTTAATGGCGGCCAGTGAGTGGTGGGCCCTTGGGCCCCTCGTTTCCCTTTCTCGTGTCTGCATCCTCACTGGGGAGGCCAAGGGTACATGGAGCAGTCTCAAAGCTGTGGGCCTGGCTGATGGCCACCTCCTGGCCTTTACACACCAGAGACCCGTCTCCCCTGGTGGCCGGCCTGCTGTGACTTTCACAGGAAGTAAAAGGTATGCAGGAGCGTGCTATTAAAGATGGGGGCAAAGCAACCTTCTCACCTTGACAGATCAGGACACTGGGGCTCAGGTTATGTGATTTCCCTGACATCGTACTGCTAGTAAAAGAGCAGAGCTGGGAATCTGGTCCGTTATCTTTCTCCATATCCAGCTGTTAGGCACAGTTCCACAGTGGACAACTCTTTATAGCAATGCTCCAGATTTTCTGGCTCCTCTCCACAGGGGGCAGAAATGGACTTATTTCTGTATCTCAAATGCATAGCACAGCGCCTTGCACACAGTAAGCATCACATTGGCTGAATGGATGAATGCATGCATGCATGCATTTTTTATGTGAGAATCCCAAATTAGACAGCTCCATCAGCTTGACGGGGCCAGTCAAGGGCCATGGGGTGTGATAGAAGCCATTCCCTAAAGGAAGAACTCATCCCTCTCCTTAGAAAAGAGACACAGGGAACACGCCTGTTAATGTTCACTTAGTACCCATTATACGGCTGGCAGAGCCTGTGTTAGGCACTGGATGTTCAGGAATGAAACAGAGTCACGCCTCTAAAGGATTTGGTATAGTGGGGCAGACAGAGACAACTGAGTGCTAGAGAAGAAGGAAGCAGAAGAGGCTGTGGAAGCCCAAAGATGGGCCGCCAACTCAGGCTGGGGGCTGGGTTATTTCCTGGAAGAGAGAATGCTTAAACTGAGACTAGAAGGATGCGGAAGGACAAAAAGGGGAATCGTGGTGTGGGATAGGGCAAGGTGGGGCGATCTGTGGAGCAGTAAACTATTTTTTTGTAAACAACTATTTTGAGTAGTTGTTTGCATGGTTCCTTCACCTCATAGCCCATGGACAGTGTACAGCAAGCCCATCAGTCTTTCTGTAGGCTTAACTTTTTCTTGACTTGACGACCCATTAGCCAACCTTATCTCACTCCTGTCTGCAGTCTGGCCACAGAACTGTTTTATAATAGCATCTGAGGAGGCCCTGGGGGTGGAAGGTGGAATGTGTCTCCCTTTCTATACACGCTGGGGAAAAGATTTTGTCATTTGCTATAACAAATTCTATGCCTTCTTTCAAAAGGCTTGCAAGTCTTTATCTTCTCCTTGGAACACAAGATTTTTAAAGGTCAATTTCTCTCTTGTCTCTTATCGTGAGAAATGTGGTTTAGAGATAGTCTGAAGGGTGACCAAATTCTATGGCTTTATGTGAACTCTCCCTTCCAGCAATCGGAGATGAGAAGGAAAAGGGAAGACAGAGAACTTTTTTTCTCAGTTTTCCTGAAAATTTTCCTTCTAGGTTGCATCTCTCAATTATCTATTGCAACCCATGACTGTTTTTTCATGGGGCCAAGAGCACCACAAGAAATTATCAGATCCTGAAGCTGCTTAAAGATCCTTTATCAGAAGAGGCTTCTGATGTGGTTGCTTAAATTCTAATGGAGTTTTTATCCTGGAGGCTTTTTAAAAAAACCTAAGTTCCAATCTAATCCTAGCGTTCCTGCTGAGCCACTGTGTGACTTTGGGCAAATCATTTCAGTTCTCTGAGCCTTAGTTTCCCTGCAGGTAAATGTCTGCTTTGCAAGTTTCTCGTAAAGACTGGAGATCATGTACGCACAGTGCCTAATACAGTGCCTGGCACTCAGGAATGTGCTCAACAACGGCTATTGTTTTCCTTTATGTACATTTGGATTCTTTCCTAGCAGTGAGCGTGTAACAGGTTGGAATACAGATTTTAACAAAAAAATAAAAAATAAAAAAGATCAAAACATATTATATAGAGAAATATACCATCATCTTAAGTGAAAAAAACAATGTAAAATGTCATAGAGGATGTAATTCCAATTTCTAAAAATGTTTATTTATAAATATATATTTTATAATAAATATCATGCTTCTGTGATTGCAGGTGGAAAGGAGCACGAGAAACACAACTGATATCTGTAGTTGATAAACTGAGTCTTAGAGAAGTTGAGTAACTCACTCAAGATCACGCAGTCAGCAAATCAGGGAGCCAGGGGCGGAGACAATCTGGGTACAGATCCTGTGCTTTGAATCACCGCGCTATGTTGCCTCTCGTGTACTTTCAATATACAACCTGTGATCCTCAAAGCAACTCTGCCAGGTAGGCATTATTATCCTCGTTTTACAGTGACTTCGCATCGTTGGGACATGGTGTCACCATCTTTGAAATGGGCATGAATAAACATCCCCGTGAGAGGATACAATGAGAAGACGCACGTGTCTGTACTTAATAAGAGGCTTCACAAAGCATACAGTACAAATGGGGCATGCCTTTTTTGTTAAGTGGGACCCACAGAGGCTTCAGTTTGAGTGGGTGAGTTAGGGCCCCTCTGCTTGCCTGCCTGCTGGTCCCTCCCAGGAGACAGTGCCCAAGATGACAGCATTAGGAGACTGGCAGTCACCGAGTCACATGAAGGATCTGTTTTCCATTTAAAAATCTAGCCATCAGCCACAACTGAAAACAAAAACAAACCAATAAAGCTACTCCTGGCTCAGTCATATTGTTTAGCTGTTTGTTTGTTTGAGACAGAGTCCTCCTCTGTTGCACAAGCACAATCTCAGCTCTCACCAACCTTCGCCTCCTGGGTTCAAGTGATTCTCGTGCCTCAGCCTCCTAAGTAGCTGGGATTACAGGTGCACACCACCACACCCAGCTAATTTTTTGCATTTTTAGTAGAGACTGGGTTTCACCATGTTGGCCAGACTGGTCTCGAACTCCTGACCTCAAGTAATCCACCTGCCTCAGCCTCCCAAAGTGTAGCTTTTTTTCTTTTTGTCTCATAGTTTAAAAACACTGCTGTAGCATTCTTAATGAAACTTGATTTCAAGTTTCATTTAAAATGTGTTGTTTTAAGCCAAGCAAATTGTGAGGGAATAGTAACCAGGAGTTCTTAGATAACTTGAAGGGCCACAGAGGTCTACAACGGGCCCTATGTCTGAGATCCAGACACAGTGACAAGCTCTAATGTTACCAGACCTCACATACTCTGGTAATTTCTGCCAATGGCCAGCTGTGTGACCTCTGCAAAATACTCGCTAAGCTTCCTTTTCTTTGTCATAAGGAAATCGTTAAGGGGATAATAATGCCACATTCCTAACAGTGTGGTTGGGTGGATGCACAATGGCTTTGCAAACCCTAAAGTGACATACAAGTTTTCATGCTCTGGTAGGCTGTGTAGTACCGCTGCAGCCTATTTAAATCTGAGTAAGTACTCACACTACACTTCTAGGTGGAGGATAAATCACTAGGAGAAGGCAGAAGTGCTCTAGGTTCACAAGGCCATGTGGCATGGCTGAAGAGTCTAGTCTAGGCCATGTCATGACTTTCTTTGTGACGATGACATGTGTGATGTCACCTCTCCTCTCTGGGCTCCAGCTGTCCTGTCTGTAAACATGCAGGAGCAGGAGTTAAAGTCAGTGTTCTCTGATGTCCCTTTCGGTCCTGTTACTCAATAGGAAACTCTGTTAATGCCTTCCCAAGCCTTGAGTCGCATCATCTAAGAACAACCACTCAGCGAGACTCTAACACGATTTCCCTCCGGCCTGAATGATTTATTTGGGATCACGCTGTATACCCTGTCACGGCTGAAATAAAGGCACTTATTTAATTCTGCTTCCATCAGATTGAGTCATTTGGATGACAGTTTCTTATAAATGACTGTGAGCTTCTTGCGGAAGACGGACTCAGCCATGTTCCCTGGTCTTTATGTCTCCTTGGAGAGGAGCACGGTGCCTTGTAGATCGCAGGAGCCTGACAAAGGCGTGCTTGACTGAACTGAAAGCAGCCCACTGCAGATATGGCTTACTCACGTGTCCTTTCTTCCTCTCCCTCCACTAAAGCTGTCCCCATTTGGCCAAGGCACAGAACGATGAAGAGGCCACTTGGGGACATTCTACCCTCTATGGTTGTTTCATCTATGCCACCCTGCAAAGCAGGGGTCCTACCCATCTTCCCCTTGGCTGCTGCAATAGGTGGACAGCCCACTGAACTGAGAAGGCCCTGAGGTGAGACGTTTCCTCATTTCACACTTGAGAACCCAAGGTAAAGGACCCTCAGCAATCTGGCTTTCCCAGCTGGTTTTATTTCCAACCATGATGACCCATGGGATATCTTCCTGGCTGGACTAAAAGTCTCATGGGACAGAAACCACATCACAGTTCCCAGTAGGGAACCCAGGCATCTGGTATCAGTTGAATAAGTGGATGCTCCTTTATCCCGGCAATGATCCCACTGCATTGCCATTACTTGCTGTTTCTCTCTGCCTCTATGTTGTGACCTTCACAAGGGTAGGGACTGCATCTTATTAATCTCTGATGCCCTAGTACCCAGGACAGTGCCTGATGCAGTGTAGACACTTGGTTTACATTTGTTGAGTGAGTGAAGAAAGTATATGCAAGCTCATTTTAGCCCATAACATGCTCCAAAAATGCAAGTGGCATATTCTCTCACATTTGGGAATTTTTCTGATTGATCTTTTCCACCTTCCACTGGCTCATCTCTCAGAACAGCTGGAGGGGGCTCTATTCCCCTGGGGTCTGAATCAGCCCCATTTCCTATGACAAGGACCTCTCTCTTCCCCCAGAGCTGTGGGATTTGAGCTATGGTTTGCCCATGCCCCATGTTAACACTGGTGAGTTCTAGTGCTAGGAGGGCTGGCTCTGAAGAATGGCAAACAGGATACACTTGAATTGTATTTCATGGGAGATAATCAATGAGCCTTGTTCTATAATCTATACTTGTATGCATACTGGGAGGGAGAAAGGTGTGCCCTTTCCCCATATTTCCTAAAGACATGCAGTTCTTTTGCTGCCCAGCTGTTCAACAGCTGTTTGAAGGCTTTGGCCAAGACTTTTGACTCATGAGAAGGAAATGGTGGCTCCTCTCCTCCCCTTTTCTTCTACTACATGAATGTTATTATTAGTCATTGGAATTGTGCCTACACAGGCAAAGTGAAGGTGAATGCTGAGGAAATCATGCAGATAATGCAGGCTGACATCTCTTTCCCATGAAGAGCAACTATAAATGCACTTCACCTTGCCTGAAGACAGGGGTGCTTGGTGCCCTTCCCTGCTTTGCCCTGTCTTGGTCCATGATGGTATCTCTAAATAGAAAGCCCTTTCCTTTCCAGGGAACTCCTACCCATCCAAGCATCAGCTTCTTGATGAATGTTCTCCAACTCCCGCAACAACCAATATCTAACTCTACAACAGCACTTATCACAGTTTATTACACTTAACTCTGGGTCTTTCTCCCTCATTTGAGTTGCTGGTATACAGGGACAGGACTTCCTTATCTCTATGCCTGGCATAGGGCCCAATTCTAAAATAGGAACTCTGGATATTTAAGGAGCATAAAAAATTAATGAACTCCACAAGTTTCAGATTGGTTAAGGGATATTTCAACCCGGCAAGATCACGGGAGAACACAGAACTTCTGTTTCTGCCTAGCTACTGTGGCCAGCCGCACAAGCTGCTTGTTGACAAGTGTTCCACTGGGCCCAGGCCTGGGTGCATCAGGCCGAATTACCTCCTGGATTTAGGCAGGAGGCAGAAGGGCTGCAAGCTGGCTGGCTCAAAGACCAGTGCTCTGAAACAGCCCTTTCTAGGCCACTGAAACCCACTCAAGGCAAATAAACCGCAGAAATCGCAGTATCACACGCTTGGCCTTTTAATTCTTACGGTGCTTCGGGGTTTGAGAATCCCTCTAAGTAGAAGATTCCCAAAGGTTAGGATGCTGAGTTTCTGACCTATTGATTTTCTACCCTGTGCAACATATTAGAAAGTCTTTTGGTATAAATATAAGGGAGCCATACAGACTTGTCTGGACTAAGCCAACTGGTAGGCCATTATTAGGAAGAAAGGGTTAAGTGTTTGGATTTTTTATTCATATCTTTATCTTTCTATTCTCCTAATAACCACCTGCGAGTGGAAGAATCAGGAATGATTGATATATCTTCCAAGTAGGACAGTAGAACACATTTGGTTTTATTTATCCAAGTTAATGCAGCAGAAAAGTGAAGGTTAATTCTATGACTAAGATAAGGACTGAAATGGTACTCAGGAGCCAGCTGCCTCCTTTTATATATGGGGAGAGTGAAGCCCAGAGCCACCGAGTAGCATGTGTAAGGATGCACAGGTAGTCAAAGCCAGAGCTGGAATTCAGGTCTTTGCTCTCAGCTAACGAATGTTCTATAAGACGAGCAGCTCTTTCCTTGGGCTTTGACAGTCTAGCACTTTTTAAAAACCCAAAGCAAAAGCCATTTCTATTACAAAAGGTATCTGCTGGAGTAAGTGAGGGTACCCTCCCGAAATAGAGGAGAAGAGACCTTGACCGAAGGTAACTCAACCTCCATCCCTTGGAGAAGCATCCCTCTGCAACTTCTGTGATAAAAGAATTAGATGTTCTCTGTTTATGCACCTCCAGTGAGGGGGACCCATAACTTTGCCAGACATCTCATTCTACTGTTGAATTGTTAGAAACCTCTTTCTTCCATATGCGTTCTCCTCCATACTGGCTGCTGTATAACAATTACTTTCATTTACATTAGCTAATTTTAATGGATTCAAAGGGAACACCTGTGATATGCACTCATCCCTAAGCCACATGCGCAGTTTTCTGCCTGCGCCGCAGGTCCCCCTGACTGGACAACTGGTGTCTTGGTGGCCTGTTAGCTCGGTAATTCCTATTCTCCACTCTGGGCCTCCTGCCCTCCGGAGCTGCCTGTGGCCCACGGATGCCGAAGCCCTACCTCCATCGTTGTCTTTGCTGTCACCGCAGGCGGTCTCCATGGAAGTGTCACAGCCGGCTCCTCTCCAGCCCAGCTGGCAGACGCAGTGCCAACCATTCAGGTCTAAGGTACATCTGCCGTTGCCATTGCACAATCCAGGGCAACCCTCTGCAAGACAAAGTACAGAGTCGAGGTCTGATCACCCAGAGCCAACTGCCGTCTCACACACACACACACACACACACACACACACACACACACACACACACGCAACCTACCAACTTCCAAAATGCCTTCATATCCATCAGCACACGAATGCCCACAGCAGCCCAGGGAGGCAGGTATCATTGGGAATTGCCACTTGACAGAGAAGGCAACTGAGGCTCAGAGAGGTGAAAGGACTTGCCAAGGTCGCACAGTCAGAAGTGGCAGGAATAGGTCTGAAACCCACACCTTCTGCATCTAAAAGCCCCTCTTTCAAAAGTGACAGGGATTCTGGAGCTGGAGTCAGTAGAGGTCGGCCTGTCAGAATCTAACCAATGAAGTTTTCTGCCTGATCCCTGCTTCTTGTTCATTCTCATGTGTTCCTCTGATCTTTGGCGGCTGTTTAGCACAAAGGAAACATCTTTCTGTCTATTCCTCCCCTTCCTCAGCACTTCTGGGTATCATTCTAAAGGGTGTTACTTTTTCCAACTCTTGCAGTAGGTCAATTTTATTGGACCCTAGGCTTTTCATTTATTGTGTCCTATTTTCTCCTAAACAACTGTCTTTGCTTTGAGGAAGAGGGCTTGGGGCTTTTTCTTACCATCCTGTCTATAGCTACACTTAGAAAAGGGCTCTGCACACAGAGGAGCTGCGATCACCATTGTGAAAGACTAACTAGGGCTGCCTCTGAGTGCAAGGTAGGTACAGCCAGGCTGCTCTGCTCTCATTACGCTCATATGCACATTTATCTGCCTGTCTGTCATTTATGAAGCACCTTCTCTAGGCTAGCACTGGAGGTACAGAAATGAGTAAGACCTATTCTTATTCATGAGGAGCATGAAGCCTATCAAAGGAGACAAATTTATATAGGCAAAAAAAAATCACTGCTAAATGCCCTAAAGAAGATGTACAAAATATGGTGGGAACTTAACACAGGTGTGGCCATCTGAGACGGCTGTAGATGATTTGATCAAGAAGGGTCAGGCAATATTTTGTGTTGGTTCTCCTTGGACTATATTATAAAGTGGGGGAGTTTAAAAAAATGCTATTAAAGTAGAATTGCAGGCTTTTTGATTGCCACATCATTAAACCTCCGTGAGTCTGTGGCTCAGAAATCTATGTTTGAGAATATGTTAAGTTACAGGGTTCACTTCAGCTTCTATTGTGCTACTTGGTTTTCACTCAAGTCCTTATATTAACAATCCTGCCAACCCCCTTCTCCAAATGGCTATCAAAAACCACCTGTCACTGGCATACCTTCCATCTCCTCTCTGCCCCTGCTCAGCCTTGGGAGAGGTATGGATGTGAAAGCACTGTGTCAGCTATAAAGCATAATTTGTTTTATCATTATGAGCAGCAAAGCGCTCCAAATACGGCTACAAACTGAATTTTCTGCAATGAAGTAATGGGAAATTGACTCATTACTCTTAAATGGGCCAACAAATGTGAAAGTGGCTGTCCAGTACAAGGCCCGGCCCAAGAAGCCACTCACTAAGTGGCTGATCAATCAGAATCTAAAACCCGAGTGTTTCAGGGACTTTTGATAGCTGTTATTCAAAAGTAAAAGAAAAGAACATGTTTATTTCCACTCGAGATGTTCAACAAAGCAACCAATCAATCTGGCCACTGTGTTTTCCATTCAAAGGAAGAAGCATGTATCGATTGTATATTCCAGCCTAGGAGGGATTCCTTGAAAGTTAGAAGTATATGTAGACTATGGGATTCTGTACAGCAGGAGCCTACTGGGAAAAATGGGAGGCTACCAGAACGGCCACTCCAAAAAGTGACTGAGAAAGCAGTTGTAAAAGTGAGCCTCAGGGGCAGAGCTGTGACACACAGGTAGCTGTCCAGGCAATCTGACTTGGTTGCCAACATCAGCCACCTCTAGTGATCTAAGCAATCACAGCTTTCTGTTTTCCTCAATTCGTCTCATGTCAACTTTTGTCCGTCCAGCTGGAACTTGTTTTCAATTAAGTTTGTATTTGGAATTAGTCATGGAGGAAGTAGGGTCCAATCTTTAAGAATGATAGCTGACTGCTTCCTTTTGCTGTAAGATATAGCCTCTCATAAGACGCAAAGAGTATCTCTTGTGTAAGAGCATAAGCTTGAGAGGCATATCAAAGTTTGGCTGTACCACTCAGTGGCTGTATGACTTAGGCACGATATTGAATTTCTTTGAGCCTCAGTCTCTTCTAAAACGGGGTTGTTGGGAGGGTTAAATAAGATAAGGTATGCATGATGCACAAAGCCTGGCATACAGCTCAAACACAGTATCTGAATCTTCTACTCACCTTTACCTTCTCTCTATTTTGGGCAGAGGGCATATAATATCATGTGCTGTACCCATAACCTCAGGTGAGGCTCACAGAAAGGCAAAATAGGAAACTGAGGCAGTTATCTAGATCAGAGTCAGCAAACTTGTTCTGTAAAGACCCAGAGAATAAATAGTTTAGGCTTGTGAGCCATATGGTCTCTTGCAATTACTCAACTCTGCCATTACAGCTTGAAAGCAGCCATACATAATTTTAAATGAATAAGCATGGCCGTGCTCCAACTAACCTGATTTACAAAAATAGGTGATGGGCCCGATTTGGTCTTTGGGGTATAATTTGCCAACCTCTGGTTTTAGATGCTTCAGGACAGTGAGACAATGACAGCTGTCACATACTAAGGGTCTACCAGGGCTGGCCACTGTGCTAGGCATTTTACATAGATTTTTAAAATAAGTAACTTTTTGTTAAAAATGTTCAGATATGGATTTTCCAGAGCAGATCCAATTTCATACCATTTAATCCTAAATTTTTAAGAAAAGCCCTGTGTTATAATAGAGTGAGGACGCTGGAGTTGGACAAACCTCAGTTCAAATCCTCGTACCATCATTTTACTTACTATCTGTGTTAAAATTGGCAAATGATTTAACTCTAAGCTTCAGTTTTCTCATCTGTAAAATGGAGATAATACCTGATTCAGAGTATTTGAGAATATTAAATGAGATAAGATATACCAATTATTTAGCACAGTGGGTAACATAAGTAGGCATTCAATAAATGAGAGGTGTTATTACTATTGGATTTACTTGTTTTAAGTTTGCATAATTTCACTAAGAAATTCATCTAAACAAGAAAATAACCCTTTGCCAGTCTAAGTTGTATAATATTTATGTCAAAAGCTATGGTTCTCATAAATAGTTTCTTCCCAAAGACAGCCAAGACAAGCACTGGGCTTGTCTCATGGTGCCATGAACATGCAGTGTGGTGGGAGGTGGCATGATGGGTTCAGGACCATGAGTCCCAATATAGGCCACCATTCATGCTTTCTTAGCATACCGTACTTCTCTCAGTAGCAGCTGTCCTAAGGATACTTCAATAATCCATTCTGCAATTAGTTTCATTGTCTTACTTCTTCCGTTAGAATGTACCAGTGCCTGCATATAGCAGACACTCAATATGTATTTGCTAAAATGAATTAACAAACAAGACAAGAAACCCGGGCTCTGTCCTGACTAATAGGAGGGGAGTTGGGAAAGTTACTTTCTTTCTTTGGGCCTCAATTTCCCCATTTATAAAATAAGGATTTGGATGAGCTGATCTATTAGGTCTTTCTGGCATAACCAACCCAATAGAGTAGGTTGAAACAACTTCAAGTTAGCTGATTCCGTTCTTAAATTCAACAAACTTTACTCAGTACCTGCTGGATGCTGGACTCTCTGTTGGTTTGGGGGTACACAGAGACAAGATGTATCATCTGCCCTAAAAAATTGTATATTCTTTTTATTTATACCATACTTTGTTCTAGGAAGGGTTGAAAATAGGACTTATAATCACAAACCACACTTCTCAAAGTGAATCTTGTGAAACAGTAATTCTGTGAGGTCCTCAACAACAAGCTTCTGCAGTCAAATAAGTTTGGGAAACACTGCATCCTACACTCTTATAGTCACCCTGAGTATCAATATATTAAGGATTCCAAGAAGTCTTAGAATAAAGAAAGCTGCTTATTTGATTACTAGAGCATTTTACAGTTTGACCTCAGAACTCTTTCCCCCCACCCCGCTACTAACCTGTGTAACATTCCATTCCATGGAACCCTCTCTGGGAAGCCCTGCTCTAGTGAACTCCTGTGGGCACATGGCATCTTGGGCACATAATCCATGCTGCTCTGAGGCTGCCTGTAAAGATCATCACCAGATCTTTAGTGGGATTAGGTAAATGAATCATTGAGGTGCCAGTTGGGAAGATGCGGAGCAGGTGTTCTCAGGGAGGGTTAGCTCTAGATGTGAAATCACAGAGAATCACAAATGTGAAAATCCACAGTCGATTTCTTCAAATGAACCAAGTGATACCCTGGAGATCTGCATTACCCTGTAAGTTTCGGATGGACTTTGAGTACCTGTGGGTGTAACAAGGTTTGCTTTCATCCAGCCATTTGCTTCCAGGATAATCACACCCCCATTAGCCAGCATGAGGAAGCCTCCTCCTTTAAGGATGACTTGCTGACTTTCTTAAAGTAATGTGCCCATCTTTACCCACTGCTGAGGCTGATTAATTCCACAAACCCCAAAACTTATCAATATTTCAGAGAGCCCACCTGACAGTAAAAATCCCTTCTGGAAGGACTCACATGAGGCATTTGCTAGCGTCAAAATAATGTAATTTTAAAGTTTAGAGAAGGGATAACAAAGCTTTTCAAAAGAAATAATGCCCTTTAAATGACAAGGGCCACTTTATCGTCAATCTCCTGCTAAGGCCTTATGAAGAAGCCCTCCTTGCAGCTAGCACCAGGTATGATTAGAAGACTTTCAGGATCCTTGAAAGTATTTTTCATTTCAGTGGCACGGATGCTATCCAATACACCTATAACATATCAAATGGCCCACTTCGGTATGTTTCTCTTATTAGTCCTCTTGTACTTTTTTTCTCTCTCTAGTCACTTCCCTAGACAAAGCCATCATCATGTCTTACCTAGATGACAGCAATAGTCTGCTAATCAGTCTTCTTGTTCTCAATAGTTCCTCCTCAATTCTCCTTTCACAATAGGGCCAGCCTGGTTTTCCAAATCACAAATGTGATCTAGTTATCATCTTGTTTTTAAAAACCTTCAGAGCCTTTCTCATATCCTATGTTAAATTCCACAATCTACAAGGCCCCAACAATCTAAGTTGGTGGGGTGGCTACTTTCTAAATGGTGGCCTTTGGACTTCCCTGTCATAACCCTCATCATACTTTGTTGGAATTATTTATTTTAGTGTCTTCTCTGTTAGACTGCAGGCACCTTGAGAGCAGGAACCATATCTGTTGTGTGGTATGCATATTTCCTAGCTCTGAGGAGTTCAGCATATTTGTTGAGTAAATGTTGTTTCTTTAGCCTCTACCAAAGCAACTGGGAAGCAATGAACAAAATCTGGCCCATCTCTGAACAGTAAAGCACTCTACTCCGACAAGACCTGAGCTTCCATGAGACAGACCTCTGAATTCTTTTTTTAGAATCAGTATCCATCATACCAAAATATCAATCAGATGAGGGCTTGGGTTAGACCTAGATTTTGACAAGAAACATTTGCCTTTTAAAGCAAGTTATGATTCATTGACCTAATCCACCTAAAGTTCTGGTGATGATATTTTCTGAACTAAAGATCAGAAGAGGTGATCTGGGAAAGAATATGGGCCACTTCTCAGTGAGGGTGCCAGTTTGGAAGATGTGGTGTGGAGGAAAATGTATTGGAAATTATGGACATTCTCAATGACTTATGGTGACAGAAGATAGAATGTCAGAAATATGGATAAAGCCAGGAAACGTAAAGCCCTGGCTCCGCCACTTATTAGAATTGTGACCCAGGATGACCCACTCAACTTCCGTTTACTATTTCAATCAAATGGGTATCATTGTATCTGTCACCCTAAAAAAAAAAAAAAAAAAAAATCACATGACTCACTTAAGACTCATGGATGTGAAAAACTTCACATAGTAGGAAAATTTTCCATCAAATAGAAGGTAACATGATAAAAGTTAGCCCAACCCTGAAGAATCCTCTGCTAATGATCATGTTTGAAATGCCTGTTTTAAAGAGGCTCGGAGGTACTACTCTTTCTTGCTGGAATGATTTTCTTCTCAGTTGAGGACCAGCACATGAAACATAAAGACCCCGGCTCCTCTTCCATCTGCTGGGTCCTGTGCAACACCTTTGCTATACTTGGCAGAGCTGTCCCAGCTGAAAAGCATTTAGTCAGTTATGTTTCCCCAAAATCCTTTCCATAAGTTTTAAAACAGCTGTTGCTACCTCTTATTAAAAGCCAATCTAGCCTTTTCCTTTATAGTTTCAAAAATTAATCTAGCTAATGAAGTCCTTCTTCAAATTAAGGGTGAGAATAAGAATATGATGATAAAACAGCATAATTCATACTTATTGAGCATCATTCCTGCCCATATACTAAGCACTTTGTATTTGTTACTTCACTTAATCCTCATGCTAGCCCTGTGAGGTGGGTCCTGTTAGCAAGAGAAGAGAAGTTAAATCCTTAGTGTGTTGAAGCTGGGATTCAAACCCAAGCAGTCTGAGTCCAGAGTGTGTCCCTATCTGCTGAGCACATATTTTGTACCAGGTGCTGGGTTAGGGCCTGAGAACAAAAAGATGAACAGGACAAGGTATTTCTCCTCAAGGAGCTTAGAGTCTTTCAAGAGCACACATATCTGATTATTCTGAGACTTATTCTTAGAGCAATGTGGCCTATTTGGAAAATTAGGTACCACCTAATTAATGTAAATGTTTAAAAAGGAAGGAATTACTTTGCCTTTAGGGAATAGTCTTCAAAGATAAAACTTACCAAAGTCAGGCCTTCCCTGAAAAGGAAAAGAAACAAACAGACAAACAAAACAAACAGACCCTCTGCAACCTGAGGTCAGGGGTCTGTTTGTCCCCTTGTCTCCAGACCCTGGCACAGGTACCTAGTACACAGTGGGTGCTTCATAGATGCCTGCTGGATGAATAAACACCGTAGAACTAAAAAGTAGTCCTTAATATTTTTTGCTCTCGGGTCTCTTCCTTTCTCAGCCCACCCACCCTGATGGCCAGCATCTTAATTCTGGTGGACCAGGAGCCATAACAGATGGGCAAGCTGACATGAGATGGGGTGGAAAGAGTGAAAGGTGTATGTACGTGGGGCGGGGGAGGGAAAAACAAAAGTACAATGGTGTTGTCAGAAACAGATCTGGGCATACCTGACACTCCAGGTATATCAACCACCTATTGACTGAAAACCCATGCCCTTTGGGCAATGGATGCTGTGACAAAACTGGGGATGTGGTAGCATCTAGACATCATGCTTATGGGGTGTATATGCATTTTTATATACACATTTCTTCTTTTATGCTCATACACAATCACACACACACAAAGACAACAGGAAAATAGAGGAAGGAAGACCATACCTTTAACTACCCTATCCAGATAGTGAGCTAGGGAGATAAAAGACAGGACATTTAAGGTAGGATCGAGTAAGTGCAATACCGCCTGCCACATAACCATGCCAGATGCTGAAGAGACAAAGGGATTGTGTCCCACGTTTGGGACTGGCCTATGCCACGGCGGGAAAATAAAACCAAAGACGGGACAACACGGGAGAGGAGGAGGAGGGAGAGCAAGCATTCTCCGGGAATGGCCTAAAGGAACTTCAACTCATTCTGTGATCCGGGCATTTGGAAACGTGATCACAGAAACAAGAAGACATACGGATAAGGAAAACAGACAAGGGAGGATGGGAAGCTGCAAAAGTGGCCACACTCTTGCTCTGCTAGCTTTGTCTGGCTTTACAGAAAACCAGAGCCTGTCCCTTGGACTACTCAGAGCAGCATCCAACCTCCCTACAGGTGAAGCAGCCATACCGAGAACAAGTGGCACCCCATCTGGGCATTTCCAAGAGGTATTTCCAAGAAGTTGGAATTTACAAATATGCAGAATTTGAATAATCTCTGATATGCACTAGTGAAGGAGGTTGAGTCTTTGGTCAAATATGTTGCTAGATTGTCTGTTTAACATTCTTGAATTTTCCATGTACACATGTGCCCACAGATGGTTGATTGCCGAATGCTTAGTGTTCTAAGTTAGATGCATCCCTCCTTTGCACATCTTGCACAGACTATGAGGTGCAGGTCAATGGATGGCACTGTAAAAAACAGGACAAAGAGGAGAAAACCCGACCACTTTTCAATGCTTATTAACTCTGAAGACAGAATGATGTGTTTTTTGTTTTCCAGTGGAGGGGCTGTGTCCAAACCTTGAATTATTTGGCCTTCTAAAGTTTTGCTTATTTGAGGATGGGTATCAAAGGTCGCTCTGAAGTAAACCCCACTGTGCATATATATGGGTGTCCGGCTGTGTGTTTAGAGCAGGGCAGGCCTCTTAATCCCCAGCATAAATCACTAATACTATTTCACCTGCCCGACCTAGGCTGTAGCTATAGCCCTTCGAGGAGCTTCTCTTTCCCTATCTCTCCACACCTCCCCCTAGTATGTTCTGCAAAGGCTATGTAGCTGGGCAGTCTTCTGAAGAACATGATGCCTTCAGCCAGGCTGCATTCCAGCTTCAGCTCAATTTCACATACGAATCAAAAGTCCATCAGACAGGACTGGACTGCAACGGTGTGGCCTTATCAGGAATCCCTAGGGCTCTGTAAACGTTCTTACTCTCTTCAGAAAAAAAAATAAATAAATTATATTTTTTCAATTCTCTGGATAGAACAGACACTGTTGTTCATCAATATATATTAGTCACAAAGACTAGTGGATGAGAAGCTGTGTTCTCAGTCCAGGTATCCCTGTGGTCTCTGGTTCAAGATGAAATATGCTTCTGGAGGCTGCACAGCCAAGTGGAAAATTGGGAAGAGGAAATTTTAACTGAGGCCACATGCTTTTCTTAATTCTTATAGATGTTGTGGAGTCCATGAGATGCAGAATATAATATGGGAACATGAAAGAGAGTACTTACTAAGCAGCGGTGAGTAAACAAAGCTATGGAATGCCAAGCAATGAAAAATGGGGACAGCTCACACAAAAAATGGCCTAGGAAATATCTCTGGCTAAAGGGAAAGCTTTCTGGATTCTTGGTCCATCTGTCACTTTAGTCTTAGCCAAGCTAATTCATCTAATTTTGCAAAGTGGCCTAAGATTTCTTATTATCTCGTCTCCCAGGATATGTTATCAAAGAGTATGAATACATACAATTACCCAGCTCTAGTGGTTTTCTTAGCTTTCGTATCTGCAGAAATTTTTTGGAGGGTCCTAATAATAAGTTCTTGTAATAACTCTGAATCCAGTTACAGAAGAGGTGGAGTGACCCTAGATTTCTCTCTCAGGGATGGCTTGGCTGGATAAGACTCCATCACTGGGATCCAAGTCTTCGTATCACTGTGCAGTATACACTTTGAGGGAGTTCTCTGATGAAAAGAAAACTTTGTCTCCAAACTTAATGGTGGTATCATGGTTCTGGTGGTGAGTGAAGATTATATCCATTCTAAAGGGTAATCTCCCCAGGGCCAGTGGCTGACTTAAGAGAACTCCTTCTCTTCTAAAGCCATTTCAGTTTCAAGAACCACGTAATCATGAAGAGCTCTATTCAGTGAAAGTACGTTTTGGATACCTTCACAAATTCTTACTAATTTCTCCAGACCATAGGTAGGAAAAGAAGTCACTGGAAAGGGTTACCATCAGCATTGCGAGTTTTCAGGAGACAAGAGTAGACACTCAGAACTTCAAATCCTGACTCCACAAATCAAAAGGGATTCCTTTGCTACAAAGAGCCCCCAAACCACACTGTGAATCCAAAAGCTGCGAACAGCTAGTAAATGCCAAGTCCATGAGTTTTCCGGGAATGGAACGGACCTGCCTTGTCTTTGGCTATTGAAAATGGGAGTGATAACTGAGTCTTTGAACTTTAGTGCCATGTATTTATAAAAGGCACATGCAGAAGTCCATACTGTAAGTCGCTCTTATTGTTTGAAAACTTTGGCACATATGCTCTTGAGTACAATTGTTTAAAAATTCATGATTTTAAAGTACCAACTTTTAGGAAAGATGACGCAGAGTCTGCATGATGGAAGGTGGATTCAGGACTTCGTCAATTCCTGCCCCTTTCTCTTCAGAACTTCAGGATGAAGATGATGGCAGTAGTCATCTTTCCTCTTGGGCCACACTTGTTTCTTTGGCATTGGACACACGTTTCTCGTGTTCCTACTATGTTCTTATCTCTATGTGAAAAGTCGGAGATAGTAGTGACACTATAGCTATTTATGCTACAGACTGAGCTTTTGGCATGAGGTTGGTCTGTGCAGTCTCAGGTCTCTTTGGCATTTCTGATCACCAACATAAGAACTTCTTTCCTTGACTTGCCTCTACCAACAGAGGTTTCCAAAGGTTTCTCTTGGGATAACCTTAAGAATCTTCAGGGGCTCCCTATCCAAAGTTATGGAGAACATGGCAAGAGGCCTTCCGTTCTTATTCTCCAGGAGACTCAGGGCAACTCTAAGGGCTGCATCACTGGTACAGGTTAGGCCACAGGAAACAAGAATCACTACAGCAGGAGATGGGTTGGTGGTTCTAGTCATCCGAGCTTCTTTCAGATGGATGACACACCACCAAAGAGATGTTCTTGCTAAGCTCTTGGATTCATTAGTGCTCTTCTCTCTTTGGATAACTGGTCAGTGACACCCACACTGAGAGAAATTCACAAAGTCAGGTTCCCACCTTTACCACATGTGGGCTGAAGTCTCCTAGAATCATCAGCAAATCAAACTCATGCTCTGATCACTTGAGGTAGATCCCTGTAAATTTTCTTTTTCTCCTTGTCAGAATCTGTCCTGGCAAGCCGCAGGTCCTGCTGTGAATGAATGCTTTCCAGTGGGATAACCATAGTGTTATCACAGGTGCTGATACCTCATGAGTGATTTGTGGGCTCTTGGTTAAGGATTTGCTGATTATGAAAAAGAAATCTGAGAGCTATCATTCAAATGCAGACAAAGGGCCAGGCACGGTGGCACATGCCTGTAATCTCAGCACTTTGGGAGGCCGAAGCTGGTGGATCACTTGAGGTCCAGAGTTCAAGACCAGCCTGGCCAACATGGCAAAACCCTGTCTCTACTAAAAATGTCAAAATTAGCTGGGTGTGGTGGTGCACACCTGTAGTCTCAGCTACTCGGGAAGCTGAGGCAGGAGAATTGCTTGAACCCGGGAGGTGGAGGTTGCAGTGAGCTGAGATCATGCCACCGTACTCTAGCTTGGGCAACAGAGTGAGACTCTGTCTTAAAACAAAGTAAAACAACAACAAAAAATAACCAACCAAAAGTGGACAAAGCACTCCGGAAGATTTTGTGGCTGTTACTTATCATTTCTCTTCATTGGAAAGTCTGGTTTTGCTCACTCAAGTCATTGTATCTTCAGGGTATTATTTTGATCTTTACCCTCAGAGGAAGCTTTTGTTTAAAAATCGTGATTTCTAGATTTGGGCAGCTCTCCTGAAGCCTGGTAAATAATTCTGTATATTTGGTACCTTGAACAATCACAGCTTTGGAGTCAAGGCTGAAATTTTATTAATGTAATCAGAAGCTGGCATTTTCTACAGGTGTTTTCAAACTTTAGAGAGGAGGGGCACTGAGGTGAATAGAAAAACCATGTAGAACTGATCCAAAATGTTAGCAGTGTTTTCAAAGAAATCGGAAAAAAAGTTAACACCTTGTTAAATTTAACTATGATTTTCAGCTTTCTCACAGGAAATCAGAGGTCAAGTCCCAGACTTATGGGATCCATAAAACTCTTTGAAAAGACAACCAAAAATATGTGTTGGGTGACTCTCTGTCAGTCATATACTTGAGAAACAGATCCAAATCAATCCATCTTACCTTAACTTCTGGACTAGTAAAACTGGGTTTCACATATGTAAGTGGGAGTATTAGTGTCATATAAGTTAGAGTAAAAATGAAGAATCCCTTTTTCTTTGTGAGATATTTTTAGGAGCAGGCGACTCAGTTTTGGGTTGATGAGTGTGCAGTTCTGTGGGCAGTGGAGGAAGGGGCTGGAATTCTGTCACCCTTGGGGATCTCTTCCAGCCACCCCATTCTGTGATTCACAAATAGAGAAACTGAAGCCTCAGGTAACTACGAGGTCTGGCCTTGGTGCTTTTACCAAAGACCCTTCTTCGAGATGCAAAGAGACAGATGATTCCTAACATAAAGAATTAGGACTGAAAGTGAAATATTTTTGCTGTTTGACAAAAATACTGTCACTGAAGAGGATGCCACTGTCAAATTCCCTTTTATTCTGAAAATCAACCTCTCTTGAGAAGAATCAAGTAGCTTCCATGAAAGATAAGGTGAGCCAAAGGCTCTAAAAGATGGTATTAAAAAAAAAAAAAAAGAAGATATTTAATTCCTACTATAATCATCTACTCTGGGAAATGTCATTGGGGTAAAAAGGTTCTTAATGCTGGGGACTTGGCCATTAGAGGCCCAGATTTGTCTTGTTCTTTAAATTCTGTATTCCTGGTATATGGTATCAAGCCACTCCTTCCTGTTTATGCAGGGCGGCAGTATGTAAATAAACAGACCCACCTCTTTTTTTTTGCTTCCATTGCCTAGAGTTCTCTAAATCAGTGTCAGGGATACCAGCTCTTTCTCTGCTGTGGGAAGTAACTATTGTAGCTAGAAGCTAGCTGCACGATAATGACCTTTTGTATAACAATGAAATCTGATAACAAGAGAAAATTTAACACTTTGAATTTCTAACTTTTCACATCAGCAGTTTTTTTTCTTTTCCTAAATTATCCTCACAGGGAGTAAAGTTCTCTGGAAACAAGGAAATGCTTCTTGTTACCATCAAAGACTAAAAACGCATTTTTCCTTCTCATTTCTATTTCAGCAAGAAAACGATGGCACCATTGTTTCTCTACTTTGCCTCCCTTCCCCCTTTCCTTATATCCCACAGGGTTATTGAAGTGTTCCCTCAGCACAAGGGTATCGAGTTTCTCGTGGGGACGCAGCTGGCCACAGGCAAAGACCCACAGAGAAGGTTACCATGCAGGCAAATTAGACAAGGACAAAGAAAATGCTCACCACACAATGAGAGGTAGTAATAGAATTCCCAGCCAAAGTCCTTTCAACTGAGCACTATGACTAGTCCACTGCTTCTTCAATGTCCTATGACATTTCTTTGGTATTTAGGACTGTCAACCTTCTTCTTATATTTTGCATATTTGCCTTGATGTATTTCTTATCTGGAGAGGAAAAGGCATCTGCAAACCCAAGGTGGTATCTCTTCTTGAAGAGTGACAACAGAGTATACAGGGGAGGTGGAAGAGGATGATTTGACTTCTTGGCATCCAAATAAAAGGGACATTCTTAAAGCCAGGCTGATGAATATCCAGAACACACTACAAATAAAACAGCCTGCCCACAAGCCCTGACATGAATCATCTGCGACTAGGGAGAGTTTCCCTAGGATGAGATGCGTTTATCTTAACAACATTTTTGTCTAATATTTGCAAATGTTTTGGAGTTTGGTAAGATGAGCTGGGAACTCTGTAAGCAAGTGACAGCAAACAGAATGGGCCCTCTCTGGGCTCTACTTTTTTTTTTTTTTTTTTTTTTTTTTAAATAGGTATGGGTTTTCTTTCTTTCTTTTTTTTTTTTTTTGAGACGGAGTTTCGTTCTTGTTACCCAGGCTGGAGTGCAATGGCGCGATCTCGGCTCACCGCAACCTCCGCCTCCTGGGTTCAGGCAATTCTCCTGCCTCAGCCTCCCGAGTAGCGGGGACTACAGGCGTGCACCGCCACGCCCAGCTAATTTTTTGTATTTTTAGTAGAGACGGGGTTTCACCATGTTGACCAGGATGGTCTCGATCTCTTGACCTCGTGATCCACCCGCCTCGGCCTCCCAAAGTGCTGGGATTACAGGCGTGAGCCACCGCGCCCGGCCTTAAATAGGTATGGGCTTTCTTCTGGGCTGGGAAGCTAAAAGTTTGGTTCATCCTCAGTCATGTAGAAAAGGGAACGTGAGGGGAAAGCAGAGTTTAAAGAGGCTCCTTGGATGACCAGGGCCATTTCTCACTAACGGGTTTCCAGGACAATTTTAGGGAAGGATGACACCGATATAAAGAAGCCATCAAGGAGCACACAGTAAGACGACACGGCACAACCGGCAGAGGCTGACACGGTGGCTGCCATTGCTACGGAGTGGCTCTGCTGAGGGCGAGGGCTGAGGGTGACCTCAGCGACAGGGGACAGCCTCCAGGAGGGACAGCGGCAGGTGCCTCGGTAGAAAACCTGGGCTTTGCCATGCAAGCGCTGCAGAGCGAGCAGCTGGTAAGGAAAAATCAAGTGTCAAATCCCTGTTCTACCTCTTTAAGTTCCGCGACCTTAAGCCTCGGGTCCTTGAAAATAAGGAAATAATACATACCGCTTCACAGGGTGGTTGTAAGGAGTATAAAATAATGCTGTTCAAGTTCTTAGCACAGCTCCAGGCTAGCTGTAAATACTTATAAATCCGAAGCCATTATTATTATTACTAATATTAATAAATGTAAGGCATTCCATGGCCAATTATAAACTCGGGATGTTGCGGGGGCAGGGACCAAGGATATAAACTAACTTTAGGCTACAAAACAAAAACAAGGAAGACTAAAAAAACCCACAAGGGATAACAGGTAGCTCTGTTTGCTCAAAATTCCTTTGTTTCTCAAAAGCTGTGGGGCTTGTCTTCCAGTTTCTCTAAGACCCAAAAGGTCACTTTCCGAGCCAGAAAGGCACCTGGAGTCCTGCCTTCTAAAGCCATGTGCTCACCATCTGATCACAGACCCTTCCTTTAAAAAAAAAAAAAAAAAACAAAACGGTAGGGGAAGCAGTTAAAACACACATACGCAAACCAGTTGATTCAATAAAGAGCTTTTGGTGAGTGCTCATTCTAGGATAATAAACCAAGCAAAATGTCTGGCTGAATTTAAAATCAACAAAACCAGCAGGAAAGGCAGAAAGAAGGGAACGAAGTGATCAGCTTGTTTTCAAAGCTGCCAACAGAGCTGCTTCAGCAGGAGCCGGTGCCGAGAAGCCCCCAAGGGCTTCCAGACAGGATGGAAGCTGAGGATGGGGAAGATCCCAGCCCTAATGGACTCCACACGTGGCCTGAGGGCCTGTGGGGAGCTCTCCCCAGGATTCCAGACCTCTTGGGGAATTCTGACCTAGGAGCCTAGTGGGCATGGAGGGCTCAGAGCCAAGCCCCAGCCATGCCAGCCAGATAATGCACCGGATAATAATGGCTACATGTACTGGGCACTCCTATGCCAGCCTTTGCTAAGCTCTTTACATGTATTATTATCCCCATTTTGGGAGTGAGGAAACTGAGGCTCAGCGTGTTGACAGGGCTTGTCCACAGCTGCTAAGAGGTGGTCATCTGCCTCAATCCTGAACACAAACCTCCTTGACACAGAGCTATATTGCATTTAGCCTGGGAGGAGCTGAAACAGCAAGGTGTGCTAACCAGCTCACCAGGACGGGGAAACGGAAATTGGAAGGAGTAAGTTTGAAAATATCCAATTGTGAGTTTAAATCCAACTGATGGCTAGGAAATGCCAGTCGTAATGCCTCCAGATGAAAGGACTTTCTTTCCCATCCCCACATGCGATGAGGGCTCAGATCGGCCCTCAAATGCCCCGACAGACAAAGGTGTCCTGCAGACCAGAGGAGATCCCCGGGGAACCTCGGTCCGCCATACCGATGGTGCAGTGTTCACCATTCCAGCCAGGGCTGCACTCGCATTTGCCGTCGCGGCAGGTCCCATGCTCGGCACAGCGCGGGTGGCAGGCCCGCTGGTCGCAGGCTGCCCCCATCCAGCCATCTTCGCAGCGACAGGTGCCCCCGACGCACACGCCATGGCCGCCACAGTCAGCAGCACAGATCTCTGTAGGGAGGAGAAAAAGGAGGGAGGACACCAGGGCCAGGAGGGGAGGCAGTGGCCAGAGGGGCAGGGGAAGGAGGGGAGACAGACAGACAAGTATTGAGCAAGTCATTGTTGGAAACCAGAGTCACACTTGGTTACATACCTGGGTTTCTGTGACAAATCGCGATTCCAGAGACTCGGGAGACTAATCTCTGTGGACAGTGACCCTTGAACGAGAACAATTCTCTGAGCAGAAGCCTGCCCTGTGCCCGTCTCCCCACCAAAAGAGGAGGATTGAAGAGCTCGGCTCAATTTGCTTCTCTCTCTTGCCAGCCTGTCCCTGCCTTTGCGCTTGCCCCATTCCGAAGGGGACCAGCGTTCTGAACAGACATCAGGAAACGTCAAATTTAATTAAAAACTGGTTATGTGTGATAACAAAGTAAGGATGAGTCCCCGTAGCCAAATGAAGTGCTTGTGGTCTGGCTGGGCATGTGATGAGTTCTGGGGCCTGCATTTCATGACTGCCTGGATTCTGACTGAAGTTGAGGCATAGGAGGGAGGCTGAACCCCACCCACGATGGGCATACTCTGGATTGGTTTGTTCTATGCTTTTGCTGGATTTATTCTCAGTCTTTCAGCTTCCTGCTTCCTCACTCCAACTCCAAGAACCATCTAAACGGGGTTTCAGATCCAAAGCAAACGGTTTGGAGTAGGGGCCAGAGTGGAGCTGCCCGCCCTTCACAAAGGCCCATCTGTGAGATGGTGCAAAACACACACGGCCCGATTCACAAGCCCCTCGGGCTCCAGGCCAGCTACAGCTTCACGCTTACTGCAGGCGGAGGTGGTAAAGTCTTCCAAAATGCAACGGCTCTTTAGGAAACAGGTCGAGCAACCATGTCCACTGAAGCTGTCTGCCAGGGCTCTGATGGAGAGAGACTCTGACTTGATTCTCATACCTCATGGCCCAAGATGCTTCAAATTCACATGAAAATCTCAACTCTTTTCATTTCTTTCAAACTACATTAGCTGGCACCTCTCTCAAGGTGCATTTGCTCATGGCCCTTCCAAGCTGCATGCTTGGTTTACAAGCTGCTAATACCTTAGCTACTTTGAAAAAGAATTAGGTCTCAGAGGCTCAGACCTTCCTACAAGACAATGAATAAAATGCTTGAGGATTTAAAAATACTAAGAGTTACAATGTATTTTGTGTTCCTGTGCCACACATCCTGCCAAGCACATTACCTCAAAAGGGAGGTGCTAATTGTACAGTAACACATCAGTTTCTTCAGCTGTAAAGTGGGAAGGGATGTCTGACCTGGAGCCAGGGACCTGGGTTCTATGCCGGACTCAGGAGCTTCTAAGCTGTGTGGCCTTCTAAGCCACCGTTCCTGGTCTGGATACTGTGAGCTGCATGATGCCGCCTTGCAGCAGCCCTCTGCTGACCTAACCGGGCTCTGGCGAGCACCCAGTGAAGTAGATGACAAAAAAGCATGACAAAGATCAAGTAACTCAAGAAAGGTTTCCTGAATTGAGGTCAGCACTGTGAGCTTTAGACAGGGAGTCTAGGAGGTTTGTGAGATGTATGCTTGCTCAGCCACTAATCTGCTGTGCGGCCTTGTGGGGGTCACTTCCTTTCTTCTGGGTGTCAGTTTCTTCATCGATTGCAGGTGGAACCTGATGTCGTTTAAGGTTCCTTCAGGCTATAAGAATGTGGGATTCTATGACAGAGCACCCTCCCTGTTAGAAAGTGTAATCTACCCCCAAGAACTTGCTGAAAAGTAACCCCTCCTCTGAGAAATCTCCTGTAATTCACCCTGTGGGTTATTCACTTGTTTCTTTCTTTTCCATTTTTACATGGTAGAGTGTTTTTCTGTTTCTGAGTCTGTCTTACCAGTAGTCTAGGAACAGCCTGAGGCTGGTCTAATTCCTCTGATCACCTCTATCCCCGGTACCCAGCACAGATTCTGGTATCGAATAAACCTCTTATTAAGGTTTATTGGATAATGAATGAATCAGGGTATGCCTGGGAATACAGATGTCTGAGAATGGTAAACATTCACCACACTCCACTCAGCCTGGCTGAAAGTCCAATCAGGCCCACCTGTCTCTAGCGACCTGCCTGTATGAGACTCTCCCACATGAGGACAGGGCTGTGGAGCTACATCAAGCTGTATCAACATCCTCTAGGATGTTGCTCAAGCTCCTTTCCCTTCTTGCTCACATAGACAACAACCTGGGCTTGCCTCAAGATAAAGAATGACAATCTCCAGGCCCCAGGACATCCTAGGTCCAGTCGCTGTAATTCCCATTTCTTCTGCACAACAGTGAAAGGGCAACGACCTCCTGGTGACTCTGGAGGCCAGGGCTGGGGTCTGGGCTGGAACTTGCCCTCGAGAGCCCTTGGAGAGATGACAGATCAGCTTAGTATTTGTTTGGGTTTACTCAGCATTTTTTCCACGTGGTGGTTTATGGTGTGAAAGTAAACAGCAGACAGCACAGTATTCACTGAGGTGTGAGCCAGGAGAGGGGCGGGCTGCTGGGGCCAAAGCCACAGTGTTTTCAGGCAGCAGAGCACATGGAACCCATCACGAACCAAGAGATGAGGCAGGCTTTTCCCCACAATGAACTTCCAGACTTCAGGTCTTAGCTAAAAGGTACTTCATTCCCTTTATTAAGTCACCTGGAGACAGGATGGATGAAAGACAGTACACTTGGAATCAGATGTGATTCCAAATCTCAGTTCTGCCAGCTCTGTGACCTACTCAATAGCTGTTAAGCTTCCTTTTCTTCCTCTGTAGGGTGGGGGTGATGATGGCAACCACTTCAGAGGCTTCTTCCTGCCTTATATATAGTAGGTATCTATAAATTCATGGTAATTCATGTCGTCTTCTAATAATATCCACACATGCCTACTATATGCTAGAGACTATTCCTGGTGCTCGAAATACAGAGGTAAGATATAATGTCTGCCCCCAGGAGATCACAGTCCAGATAAAGCACAAACTAATATTGGCATTCAAAAGATTATCCAAATATCCTACAGCTATTAGTCATGTCTGCACCTTTTTGCTATGTATAATGGATTAAAGAACATGGAACTCAGGATCAGACAGGTCTGATCTACCCATGGCTTTGCCACTTACTGGCTGGGTGATCTGCAGGTTGCATGTTACGCAATTCATTGAGCCTTGCTTTCCATTTCTGTAAAAAGGGGTTAATAATTCCCACTACATCAATTTCACAGGGTTGGGGTCAGATCAAATGAGGTGATATGTGGGAAAGCCTTGTTTCATTTAACTAATGCTCACATCAAGTTTTATAGTTTGCAAAGCACTGTTCACGAACAACTACTCATTAAACTATCACAACAATGCTGTGCGAACGCCTGGCTATTATCCTTCTTAGAGGGGTGGATACTGAGGCCCAGATAGTATGAGAACGTTCTATGAGGTCACATGAGTGACCAGTGCCTTTTCATTGTTTGACAGTCCTTGAAACAGTACTTCAAGGCAGACATTTTACAGACAAATGCAGACATTTTACAGACATTTTACAAACTAAGCCTCAGAATAGGCAAGGAAGGCTGACCTGTCACGGGTAGGCTTCCCTTTGAGGGCAACTCTCAGCTTTTCCAGCAGACCCTGACCTCCTGCCACTATCCTTTGTTACATCCAAGTCAGACCCTGGATATATAAAATGAAATGAGATCCTCTACACAGAGTTTCCCAGGCACTTAGTCTCACCCTTCCCATCTGGAGACTACGGCTCCGTCCATCCAAACACCCAACTTCCTTGCCAGTTTACACTAGATGTGATCTCCTGGCATGAAGTTAAAGTGACCTGGTGACTAGGAACCCTTCCACCAGCACTTTACAAGCTGGGTTGTGAGCTCTCACACATTTTAACGAAAGGAGCCTAAACCAAGCAATCTCGATGTTTACGGGGTGCCAACGGATGGTGACACAGCCTGGGAGTGCTTGGGTTCTCTGCAGATGGGCCTGTCTGACTGAGTGAAGAGACCCAGAGACTCAAGATGAGAGTAGAAATCTGAGACGCTGCTTTATCATTTGGCCTCAAGTCACAGTCCCTATTGTTTCTTTTTTTCTTTTTTTCAAATATCTTGAAACAAAAGGAACTGTTTTATTTTTCCTTCTCAGATTCTGCTTTGACATTAAAGCAGATATAACTTCCTGAAGTGGCTAGCGAAAACCAAACAGGACGATGCTAAAGAATGTGCTTTGACAGCTCACATGTCTTTTACGTAATGTAAGTGGTCCTTTGTGAAATGTGGGTCACAGCTCCTCTCCTAGTCACAAGTTCCCTTATGTAAAATGGGGATGACATCAACTACTCTACTTTGGAGAACTGCTGTAGGAATTACTTTCATTTGGTTGATTTCTTGGGTGCTCCCTGTGTGCAAGCCCCACAGTGGGCACTGGACATTCCATGGTGATTATGACAGGCACGGATTTTTTCCTGACCTCAAGAAGTTTACATTCTAGCACGGCAGACAGATAAAACCTAAATCCATTCAGCATGCATGAAAGTAGTTTCTAACACAGTGCGTGGCACATATTCAGGATATAATAAAGACAAACATTTTTATAAGAAAGGAAATGAGATGTAGTGGCAAGCACACTAGACTTAACTCAGAAGATCAGATGTGAATTCTGGCTTTTGCAACATACACAATAACAAGGGAAGGTTTGATAAATGGTAGTTGGCTTTCACATGACCAACATCAGAACTTTCTGAATGAATCCTGGGGGTCTGGGGTCTGGGAGGAATCTTTTGAAGTACTAGGAGTACACAAGCCATAGGGTAGAGTTGGGTTCGGATTTCCCAGCTGTGGGTCCTTGGGAAACTTAATCTCTCTCAGCCAAAATTCTTTACTCCTAAAATGAGGAGAGTAATAAAAGTCCCCTCTAGGATAAGTGGTGAGAACTGAAAAAAATAGTTTATGTGAAAAGCTTGGCTGGGCATGGTGGCTCATGTCTGTAATCCCAGCACTTCGGGAGGCTGAGGTGGGCAGATCATGAGATCAAGAGATTGAGACCATCCTGACCAACATGGTGAAACCCTGTCTCTGATAAAAATGCAAAAATTAGCTAGGTGTGGCGGTGAGTGCCTGTAGTCCCAGCTACTCGGAAGACTAAGGCAGGAGAATTGCTTGAACCCGGGAGGTGGAGGTTGCAGAGAGCCGAGATCATGCCACTGCACTCTAGCCTGGAGACAGAGTGAGACTCCGTCGCAAAAAAAAAAAAAAAAAAAAGAAAGAAAGAAAAAGCTCTATGTACACTATGTTGCGTATACGACTCACTGATGAGGACCTAAGATGATTCCATCAGCACAGCTCCAAGTCACCCAGCAGAGGAATGCGTTTCTGAAGAACAAAATATTTGCTTTTCCTCTGGTCACCTAGCATGGCACCATCAGCCAAGAATATAAAAACCTAGGTAGAAGCCATTTGTATTTGTAGTCTGCACTTCCTCTCAAAAGCAGAGGAAAATCTCCAACTGTCCTAAAATTCCTATTCCAAGCTTATAGAGTTCTTGACTGAACTGTACACGTCCTTGGAGATGAATCTGGCCAAGCATGAGCTCCTCACCTACAGAAAATCAAACCCACAGCACTGCCCTTTCCCTACCCTGCCTCTTCCTAGCCTCACTCATGCACGGTCTTCTCTCTAGACTGGAAGCCCACCTGATGGGAAGGTTCCCTGGCACTAGCACCCGGTGTGGCCCAGTATGGCTTTCAACAAATGTTTGTTGCAAGAATAGATCGCCTCTTTTTCTGGCTGGAACCACAGAGGGTGTAGAAGAGAAGAAGGAGGAGGTTCCTGCTGTGCCAGAAACCCTTAAGAAAATGTGAAGAAATTTCACAGAGCTGAAGATCAAGCACCCCAGAAAGAAGTCTGCCCAAAAGATGCTTCAAAAGGCAAGGAAGAAGCTTATCTATGAAAAGCGAAGCACTATCACAAGGAATATAGGCAGATGTACAGAAATGAAATTCAAATGGTACAGATGGCAAAAAAAAAAACAGGCAACTTCTATGTACCTGCAGAACCAAAACTGGCGTTTGTCATCAGAATCAGAGGTACCAATGGTGTGAGCCCAAAGGTCCGAAAGGTGTTGCAGCTTCTTCACCTTCGTTAAATCTTCAATGGAACCTTTGTGAAGCTCAACAAGGCTTCAGTTAACATGCTGAGGATTGCAGAGCCATATATTGCATGGGGGTACCCAAATCTAAAGTCAGTAAATGAACTAATCTACAGGCGTGGTTATGGCAAAATCAGTAAGAAGGGAATTGCTTTGACAGATAACACTTTGACAACTTGATCTCTTGGTAAATATGGCATCATCTGCATGGAGGATCTGATTCATGAGATCTACACTGTTGGAAAACACTTCAAAGAAGCAAACAACTTTCTGTGGCCCTTCAAATTATCTTCTCCCTGAGGCGGAATGAAGAAAAAGACCACCCATTTTGTAGAAGGTGGAGATGCTGGCAACAGGGAGGACGAGATCATCAGGCTTATTAGAAGAATGAAGTAAGGTGTCTACCATGATTATTTTTCTAAGCTGGTCGGCTAATCAACAGTACCTGCTCTCAAATTGAAAAAAAAAAAAAAAAAAAAAAAAGAAAGAATAGACGAATGAAAAAAGGCTTCACAGAAGAGGTGTATGTCAGCTGACGTGACTCTATTTCAGTGCCATGTTGTACACAAGTTATTTTGTTAACTATATCCAAGTAAAGGCTTAGTGTCCTTTGTGCCTAGGCTCCTTGGAAACTCATTTCCTCCAATCTCTGTGTGCGAGCTCTGTGATTTAAAACACTGCCTCGGTCCTTACACCCACATACACATCTTCATGCTAATGCCAAGCTACACCTGTTCCCTTTCTAGGATGTAGAAGGAAGTGAACACACGAGGAAGGGACGACAGGGCAGGGAAAACGACACAGGTTTGGCTCTTGGTTAATTACGCCAAAAAATATATATGTACAGGAAAAGCTGCCCCAGGCTCCTCTCATTAAATGTTAATCCCCATGCAGGCCCAGATGAAGCCTGGGACCGATCACAGCTATGTTTTAATTTGTCTGGACTTACTTTACAATCCTGTTCATTAAAATAGCTGGGAGGAAAAGCTTGTGCCTTTGTCCTAAAGGGAGAGACTTCTGCATAATTTTTCCATACAATTTATTCTACTTGGAAAGATGCTCAAAATTGATACAAGTAAGGGGTAGAAAGGCTCCCACCCAAAGATCTGCACACCTTCCTGCTCAACAAGGAGCAGGTGCAGATGAAGCTGTTTCTAAAATTCCCTTCATGTGGAAACAGACTCTTGGCCCCATGGGACCTCCTGGGACGTACTTTCATAAGTCTGCATTTAGCACTAAAAGAGATAATTTTTAAAAAAAAAACTGTTCTATTTTGCTGAGGACCTGAGATTCTAAGAGTAACCATAAGAAATTTTAACAGAGGGTTAATTTTAAATGATTCCTGGATTTTTGGTTTTATCACGAACTCATCTGAATTACTGCACAACTAGGGGAGTTTATCAGAAATTCTGACATACTTAAAGCCCAAGCCGAACTATTAATAGTCAGCATTAGAGGCGACAGTAAGAAAACAAAGTACCTTCAATGTTCCAGAACGGTTGTTGTTGGAACACAAATATTAACTCATTAAATTCTCACAAGAGTTCTGCAATGATGCTTTCATTCCCATATCACAGTTATGGAAACACTTAGAGACATTAAATGCTCAAAGGTACTTCGCTAGAAATGAAACATGTCTGTAATTCACATGATTTTTGGCCTATGAGTTGTGGGATCGGGTTCAGACAATACCTCAGATGCAGTATGAGAGTATCCTCTGTTAATTACATCTTCGATCATGGCCCCAGCTAGACTATAAGATCTCTGGAATCAGTGTTTGAGTTTCCTCCCTCACCCCAACTCAATGCTGACTTTATTAAGTATTTTGCCTTTTGTCTATTTGCCTGTTCATCCTCCATCCGTCTGCTCATCCATCAGCCCATCTATCTGTCCATCTACCCAAATGTCTAATCACCTGACCAGCTATCTGTTTCCATACCATCTAAGTGTCCATCCACCCATTTATCCCTCCATCTGTCCATCCACTCACTGTGTTAGATTAGATAGTTACAGTGTATGTGTGGGCAAGTTACTTTATCTCTCTGTGCCTTATTTCATCTGCAAAATAGGGTACAGATACCAATATTTCAGGCTTATGTGTGGTTAAATGAACACCAAGTACTGTGCCTTGTATTATGCACATCTTTTATGGAGTAAACACCCACTTTGTGGCAACTATTCATGTTTATGCGCTGGAAAGTGTCAGGGAAAGGAGGGGTTGAAGATACTGGAGGGAGCAAGGAGATGTTCAACTGAGGTGGCTTTTAACAGGTAGACAGGACTGTTTCTGAAGCACAATCAGAGGGACGGGCTTAGTGGGTATTTCAGCCTCTGGGTAGAGGGATCAGGCCGAGAGGCATGTGGCACACAGGCTATACAGGGAGCAAGCAGGATGATGGTGCAGCACTGAATCAGTGGCCTCAGTGTTCTCAGTGAAGTAGGAGGCAGGAATCTCCCCAGAGCAGGGTGCCGATGAATAGACGGTGGACATTTGAAAGAGCCCCTGTGGCGAATGAGAGCAAGAGCTCACAAAGTACAAGAACTGCAGCTGGGAGGGACCAAAAGAGGCTCAAAGTCACAAGCATGATGGGATTTGGCTTAGTGGTGTTCATAAGCCTAGCTGTGAGATCAGAAATGGTAAATGGTCAAAATGAGCTTGGGTTTTGCAAGGTGGATGTGGAATAAAGGCACAGAGACCAGGGGAGCTGAGCGAAGGACCAGCGGAAGAGCAGAAAATGAAGAAGGAGGTCAAGGCAGGAGAGAGCTGGCAATGGGTAGGAAGTGGCCTGATTCTGGCCAGGAGATCTTCTTCAGGTGGATTAGAGTCCAGGGAGAAAAAGAGAAAAACTAGAACTGGCTTTATGGTTAGTAGAGAATTCTCTAGATGGGAAAACTAGGGCCTATCGAGGATGTGCCTTATCCTGTGCCATACAGTGACATGCATGTCGGTACTTGCGTAGGAACTTGCTGGCTGCCTTAAGTAACAGTCAATGTAAGGGGGCAGCTGGGACAGCTGGACACGTGGCTGCCAGAGGGTGGTTGCTGAACTCTTTAGGCCCTCTTCTGTGCTCCTGCCTGTGCCATTTCCACGGTCTGGGCTCCTTTACTGTGATCTTCACATGTTCAAATCTAAATGCACTTTGAGTTCTGGCTCCAATGCCACCTCTTCCTTGAAGTCCCTCCAAAGTGTCCCAGCTGGAAGGAGTTTCACTTTCTGCCTTCTCAAAGCACTTTTACGTGGATCTTCCTTTCTGGGGGTTATTAGTCTACCTGAGTTGTCTAGAGGACCTTGCTATCATCAGATTCATCTCTGCATTCCCCAGTGAGTCTTACACAGGAAACATGTCTTCTAACTGTATCTGTATTGCCAGATCTCAGTGGTCCAGAACAGAGGGCTCCATGTAAGATTCTGTGATTTTTCACAGAGCAGAGGCTTGGAATCAGGCAAGCATCTTCTCTGCTACTTCCTAGCTATGTGAAACAAATGCTGCACACCTCTGAGCCTGATTTTTGTAATTTATAAAATGGTGATAATGATATCTATCTTCCAGAGTTTGAAAAGATTTAAAAATATATTGAGCATCTACTAGGTGCCAGATATGCCCAGGGGCTGAGGATAGAAGATTATATGAAATTATTCCTATCCACAAGAAACTCAAGTCTACCTATGTGTGTAAATGAGCAGAACACCAGTTACCAAGGCTCAGCACACAGTAGGCTAATTAAAAGTTAACTTTCTCTCCCACAGATCAGATCTCTCTTTATTGTGTACAAATTAGCATGCTGAAAGTATGGCACCCACGCTTCCTCCCTCCCTCCCTCACTAAGTTGGACAGATGGCTTTTAGTCTCAGTGCAGGTTTCAGGAAGAAGCCAGAAGGGGGAAGAAGACACAGGAAAGGAACCTCTGACTTCCTTCCAGTAATTAGTCTCCTTTAGACATTAAGGCCAAACCCAAGCTACTCTCCTGTGCTTTTCAACTTCCTTCCCCGTCACCCGAAAGTCAGAGCTGCTTCAAGCCATGGCTCTGTTCCACAGATTGAGATGGCAGAAAGTTAACGAGCCTGGGAAACCACATGGCCTTTCACCTCATTCAAGGAGCTTGGAGAGCTTTCAAACCAAGCAGAAAAGTGGATTCTAGTATGTGGGTGCAGAGCAGGTCTCCACATCTATTCCCCCAGGACTGGAATTTCAAATCTTTACAAAGCACCTACCACAGGAAGCAGTAAGCCACTGCTATTCCTCTTAATTGGAGAGTATCTGGCTTCCTGATTAAGGAGGTCAAACCTAGCTTGGAGGAGGCCTCCAAAAAGCAGCTGACTTTGCAGAAGGATAACAAGCCAGGAAAGAACTAGTGAGCATGGAAGCCAAAGGATGTGACTGGTATGTGTATTTCTGGCCAGGGCCGGAACACAACCAGACCCCCACTAAAAGGGCCCAACTGGGTGAAATGAAGAGACAGCCGATATTACACTCTCTTCCCAATGACCTCTGATCCTGATAACCTTTTGTGAAATGCTCATTCTCCACTCTGTCATAAGCTCATCTATCTAACTCTTTCCTGGACATTTTCACCTGGCTGCCCCAGGTATGCTCCTCCAACCGTATGCTGACACTAGAGTAGCTTTCTGAAACCAAACCTGACTGTGTCACACCTCTGCTTGAAACTTCTCAGTGGCTCCGCATGACAGAAAAAACCTAAACTCCTTCAAGATTATTCATGCTGGCTTCCTTCACCTTTTCCCCCCTCACTACTGCCACAAATATCCTAAGCTAAGCCAGTTCAAACTACTTGTCTTTCCTACAAAATGCCCTGACCTCCCATCTGTGTATATGTTGCAAATCTCTGACTTCTACAGTTGGCTGCTGCAAGGTACTTGCCTCTTCCTTTTATCACTGCCTATTCATATCCAACCTCCAGCACCACCTTAAATTTCATTTCCTCCAAGAAGCTTCCCTGACTATCGGTTGAAAGCAATTGCTCTTTTCCTGAAACCCTTGTAGTAATATTAGTACACCAAAGTCATGATCCAATTTACATGGTTCCTCTGGCAGTGTTACTAAATGAAGTGCTACCCAAAACCTGACACCTGATTTATTGGCAGTTTCAGCATAAACTTTGGTAATAGCCGAAGGCAGAGTTGTGCAGGGGATAAACATGGGCTCTGAAGCCAGAGAAGCCTGGAAGTGAATCATTGTTTTTTCAGAGTGTCTTTGAGTAAGTCACCCAAGTTCTCGGACCCTAGTTTCCTGGGAATAACACCATCTGCAATGTCAGAGGTTAATGTATTTGCTGTTTGAATAAATCATGAAGCACATATATGAAGGAGCTCTGTAAAATATAACATTTCCATTCAAGAAGAGTTATTTTTTTTAAAATTACAAGTTATAATAACAGCAGTTTGATTCAGGAAGACAACCGGAGATTTTGTATAAGATATCGGCTTGGGCATCCAAATAGAAACTTCATTCTGCAGCCCAATTTCAGGAGGGCTTATATTTGCATACTGACGAGCTCCAATTCTGATAGAAAACGTTCCAGGGCTGTCAGGGGAAATTCTACTAAATTACAAACCTGCCAGCTCTTGGTTTATCAACCTTAAACTCTGGCAGTATTTAGCAGCATGCTTGTCTGGGCCCAATTTTCTAGTCTTTGATTAAATGTTAGGTACTGACCGTCTCATTGTGTCTAAACCTCCACACTACCTCCCAGACAACTGGTAGGCTCTTCCCTGCCTCTCTCTGACAATTCCCTTCCTTCTTTATGCCCCTGTCAATCTCCTGGATATTTATTATTCTGAACTTTGATTTTAGGCTATCACTTGCTGTTGGGAAGGGGTACAGGAAATGTCAAGTCTCAATGGATATTACTCCTCCGGAGAAATTCTAACCTTGAGTTTCCCCTCCTATAACATACCTATACAGAAATAGCCTGGCTTGATCGTTTCCTTTTGATGTTTAATTGGATGTCAGTGCTGTGCTTTCTGGGCTGAGAAACTAATGCTTCTCAGAGAAGGAACAATTCCGGCTACACAAATGAGACTTGTAACAGGGGAGAATGCTCAGTGCTGAATCTAATTTTCTCTCCCATCCATGAACATAAGACAATTTCTCTGGCATTAAAGCATCTCACTCAGTCTTTCTGTCATTAATAAGAATTAAATTATGTTTCCTCAAATTTAAATGTAATTATATTTTGCCTCATAAATAAAATTGAATTTAGCTCTAATGCAACTGCTATGTTTAAAGCTTTAATTTTTTTTTAACCTGGTTGCTACTTTAAGCTTATTTTTGTTAAAGCATTGAGTTTATTTTGCTGTCAACTGTGACATAATTTGATAACAGAGTTTTTCAGTGCCATAGCCATCTAGTCATTATTGTTATTATTTATGCTCTGTGATTTGCTTTCCCTTTGGGTAGGGGAGATTAATAGAGAATAACTTGGAAGCTTAGAGGATCTGAGTGTGAATTCTAGAGATTTCCCCTATGTTAAGGTAGAATCTAGGCCAGATTGAGTTGAGAGAGCCAAATAAAGAGACCAGATGTGGAGTCTGAAAGGGAAACCATTGCTTCATTGACAATTATTTTATTTTATTTTGAGATGGGGTTTCACTCTTCCAGGCTGCAGTACAATGGCGCAATCCTGGCTCACTGTAACCTCTACCTCCCGGGTTCAAGCGATTCTCCTGCCTCAGCCTCCTGAGTAGCTGGGATTACAGGCATGTGCCACCGCATCTGGCTATTTGCATTTTGTATTTTTGGTAGCGATTTCTCCATGTTGGTCAGGCTGGTCTCAAACTCCTGACCTCAGGTTATCCGCCCGCCTCGGCCTCCCAAAGTGCCGGGATTGCACACTGACAATTATTTTAAGCCAAGATTTTTGGCAAGATATTCAGTAGGCTCCAAGAGTTGGATCCTGCCTACTACCTTCTGGCCTTCCTACCTGCCACTCACCCCTGCAGTTCCTACGCTCCAGCCAGACTGAGGCCCAACTGTCCAGCTGGCCACGCATGCTTGGCCTGCACCGCCCTCTCCTCCTTGGCCACCAGGGGGCCTCCCTTCAGTCCCCTTTCCGGGTCTGGCTCACAAGTCTCCACTTGGTGAGGACCTTCTCTGGTTCCTCTCCCATCTCGTTACTGGCCAAGTGCACTGCTCCTGCCGTTGTGCTCCAAACCCTACTGTACATACATCAATCAGAGCTCTGCTCATGCTGCATAATTAGGTGTCTCGCTTCCTGACCAGACAGGGGCTGTCTGATCTTTGGTGCCTAAAACAGTGAGTGCCCCAGCACAATGGAGAGGCCAGAAAGGTTCAGTGAATGTGTCAGGGTGGGAGCAGGTCTGGGGCTGTTGTGGGGTGCTCTCTCTGAGGAGGTTGTGCTCTTCTCTGGAACGGACCTCAGGAAGCTCGTGATGCTGAGAGGCGGCTAACACTAACTACCTCGTGCTGTGTGCCACTGACCTAGTTTTTTGGGAACAAATGTGTCAGCTTTTATCGAACTCTTCATATCTAGACTCTTCATCTAGGTAATGATCTAGATAACCTAGATAATGACTCTTCATCTAGAGTCAATGACCAGTGTTGGGGGCTGGGGAATGGGGATGGTAGAGAGACTCGGAAACTGCAAGGAAACTGAGCCTCTGAGAGAGAAAGAGAGCTGTTGAAGGTTACACAGATTCAGATCCAGGTCTTTTGGGTCCAAACCTTCACTCTATAAACTGTCCTAAGAATTAAATTTGTTAGAGTCTAAGGACTGTTTGGATGTTTAAAATCTAATCATGCATTCTAAAAATACATACAAATACTTCATTTATTGACTGCTTACTGAATGCAGCTACCACGCTAGGCAATTTAAGTATACCTGTTAAATCTAATCTGGAAAATAATCCTGCAAGGCAGGTATCATTAGCCATTATCTATGCTTAAGCTGAGTCTTGAAAATCTAGCCTGGTCCTACTCCAAAGTTCATGCAATTCTTGCTGACTGCACATGTTACCTCCAAACCTATTCCACCGAATCTCTAAAACATCTCCACCTGTTATTCCATGAAACTCAATTGCAATCAAATGATAAGAATCATAAACCCACAGCATGAGCATTTTACAGGCAGAGTCTGCCATGTACTGCGTCCGTGAGCCAGCAACCCTGAGGAATAAAATATAGTGAGAGGGCTCTCTCAAATAAACGTCATTTATGGGAGACAAGACTGGAGAGAGCTCACAGAACAGTGAAAATGAGCAATGAATTTATAAGGCTGAGGAGAGGGGCTATGGAGGTGAGGGTGGGGAAGGAAGACCTGAAGGAGAACCAACAGGGGCAAATGATGAGCTTAAGGAATGGCCTTTGCAAGGGTACCATGGAAAATGACATGGAACACGAAATCTTTAGAATCCATTAAGCTCTGAGAGAAAGGTGAGCCTTTCCAATTCTAAGGACCATCTCAAAGAGATTAAATTCTTTCTTTCCCTGTTCTGAGACAGCTCCGAGCCAAGTGGGTGAAAGGCCAACTAAAGCGTTTGGAAGGGGAGATGTGAGTTGTTCCGCACAGCCGTGATACTGAGTGTACCCACTGTATGCAAAAGGTGACGAGGCATCCAGCCCAGCAGGCCTGCTCCCTGGGAAAGATGGCTTCAAGGAGGTGAAATGACGCCAGCTTTTATCCAAGAGGGGCTTCTGGCGGGCTGGCACTGCACATGAAACTAACATGATCTAGGTCTGGGAAGTGACACAGAAGGAGTGAAGAGATCTGTTTGGTGTTAGCCCAGCACAATGTGTGGGGAGTGGGAGGGAAGGGGTTTGTGAGGAGCCAGGGAGGAGGTGGAGTCCTGAGAGAAGGGGTTAGGTTCGCTGTTGGCTAGTGTGCCGGCATCTTCCTGGACAGAGCTTTCAGCTGCAGCCACTCCCTTCCCTCTGTTCCCAGTGGGCTCTTCTTCCTCCTTTGACTATTCACTGGTTAAGTCATTCACGGAATAATCACCGAGAACCTAATGCATGTTTGCCCTATGCTAGGGATATTGATAGGCCCCGACCTCACAGAGTTCACAGCTTGGTTAGAGAGAAAGAGAAAGAGAGATTGATCAGAATACATTGCTCAGTATAACATAGTGTTCAGGAGAGACCTTGGATTAAGATCTGGTTTGAATCTGGACTCTGCCACTTATTAATTGGGTGAGGGTTGGGAAAAAAATGACGCCGGCATGTAATTTAATCTTTCTGAGCTTCAGTTTCCTCATCTGGAAATGGTAATGCTTCCTTCCCAGGGTTCTTAGGAACCTTAACTCAGATAAGGTTATAAAGGACTTATTTCAGTGCCTGGTACATGCTAAACACTAACAAATGGATGGCTCTTTGTTACTCTATCCTGTGGCTTGTCAGAAAGAAAGATAAGACTGATGACACGAACATCTCTTTGGATAGAAAGTGGGCATGAGGCAAGAGCTGAGGACTTGGGAACGAAGGGCCTGGATTTAATTCAACTGCCACTGGAAAGCTGACTCACTCCGGGTCAGTCATTCCCCCTCTCCAACTCTTCTCTATCTGTTTAACAGCAACAGCAGTAGCCACCTCCCCCACCGTCACTACCACCCTGATCAGTATCATCCTCCCAAATGACTCAGGAAGTGAAGTCCCCCTGGTGCCTATGTCCTATGCTCTTCTGGGCCATAAGAATCTGTTCCAACAGTTATCTCGTGTGGTTTGTCAGGAAGGAAGACCACATGCATGAAGCTGGATTGAAAGAGGAATTTCTGAGATGAGACTGGAAGCCAAGTTGCCAGGAAGCCAGGGAACTGAGTAAACACTTGTATAAAATCTGACTTCACTGTTTCCACAAACCTAACCAAAGTGCTGGGGCACTTGTCAGCTCACATTTCAATACAGGGCTGGTTGTTGAGTGCAGGGCATGTTGATTTAAACTGCTTTCATTAAATCCTGTTCTTGGTGCCAAACAGCAAGACACATGTCTCAGGGAATAGACAGTGTTCCTTCCTAGGAGGCAGCAGACAGCAGGGGACCATCTCTGCCAACCCAAGAACCCAGAACCAATGCGAGGATTACTTGGGATTTGCCTTTTGGCCTGCAGCTCCTGATGGGAGGGACTGGGCAGTGTCTGTGCCAGCCTGGCCATGCCAGGCAGCAAGTAGCACAGGCAAGATGACTAGTGCTACAGCTTGTCCAGGGTGTGAGCTGTGCCAGACACTGTGAAAACCATTTTGCCCATATTTCCTCACCTATCCTCACAATAATTCCATGAAGTAATTTTACCTAAGGGAAAACTAAGGGTTAGAGGGTTAAGCCACATGCTGCTCAATGAGTGGGGAGCAACACTTTCCCCAAAAAGCCCAGTGCCTGTTCTGCTGCCCCGTAGCTAACTCCCCAAACATAGTTTCTTGGCTCTGTAGTGGATCCAGGCAACAAGGCCTTCCTTGCTTAGCTTCACTGCAAAAACTCAAGAGTTTCAAAACAGCTACCACTCCGTGAAAGTCCCCTTGGAAGGGAGGCGGTAGAGACATTAAGTGTTTCTTCGATGACAGGCACTGTCCTACGTGCATACAAAAATAACGTACTTTAGTGATTACATAACCTGCTGAGGTAGGTACTATGACTATCTCCATCTTTCAGATAAGGAAACTGAAGTCAAGGAAAGTGAAGTTTCTTGCCAAGGTCACACAGTGAGCATGTGGCAGAAGCAGGGTGGAACCCAGGCCAGCAGTCCCTATACAGCAGGGGCTGAGGAGAGAGAACAGTTAAAGTGCTCTCGTTCTCCTTCAAACCGGCTTCCAGAGGCTAAGTGACAGCTGAGGAGGAATGCGGCCTGTGGGCAGTGATGGAAGAAGGCTGCCCCAGCGCGGGGCCAGGCCTTGACTCCCAGCTTCCTCCGTCAACAGCACGGCTCCTGCAAGTCACAGCCACTACGCTAGCTTCAGCACAGGAACCGGGGCAATATCATACCTGTCATCCCAACCTCACAGGGCCGCTGTTGTGCAGGGTGTGTTTCTATGTGAGACATCATTGTATGCTACAGGATACTCAACAAACACCAGTTGTTTTTACTGTTACAACGGTTTTAAAGCTGCCTTTTAAACCCCTGGCCTTGTGGCAATCAAGACGCCCTTCTAGTCAGTGACAGGTTACAGAAAAAATTAGAATCTGTATTTCTGAAAGGGATTTCATCTTGCGTCTTACCATCAAATGTCTTTGTTAATATCAATTGCTCCGCCAATGAGTGTTTTAATGATCATCATAACAATAGCTAACAGGTACTGAGCTCATATAATGGGCCAAATCATTTTCATTTTCCTTTAAAAAAATATATATATATATATATATATTGCATTTAGGTTCTGCGGTGCATGTAAAGAACATGCAGGATTGTTGCATAGGTACATACATGGCAATGTGGTTTGCTGCCTTCCTCCCCATCACCTGTATCTGGCATTTCTCCCCATGATATCCCTTCCCAACTTCCCACCCCCCGCTGTCCCTCCCCTAGACCCCCAACACAGACCTCAGTGTGTGATGCTCCCCTCCCTGTGTCCACGTGTTCTCACTGTTCAACATCCGCCTATGAGTGAGAACATGCAGTGTTTGATTTTCTGTTCTTGTGTCAGTTTGCTGAGAATGATGGTTTCCAGGTTCATCCATGTCCCTACAAAGGACACGAACTCATCGTTTTTGATGGCTGCATAATATTCCATGGTGTATATGTACCACATTTTCCCTATCCAGTCTATCACTGATGGGCATTTGGGTTGGTTCCAAGTCTTGGCTATTGTAAACAGTACCACAATGAATATACGTGTGCATGTGTCCTTATAACAGAACGATGTATAATCCTTTGGATATATACCCAGTAATGGGATTGCTGAGTCAAATGGAATTTCTATTTCCAGGTCCTTGAGGAATCGCCACACTGTCTTCCACAATGGTTGAACTAATTTACACTCCCACCGACAGTGTAAAAGAGTTCCTATTTCTCCACATCCTCTCCAGCATCTGTTGTCTCCAGATTTTTTTAATGATCACCATTCTAACAGGCATGAGATGATATCTCAATGTAGTTTTGATTTGCATTTCTCTAATGACCAGGGATGATGAGCATTTTTTCATATGTTTGTTAGCCTCATTTTTGTCTTCTTTTGTAAAGTGTCTGTTCATATCCTTTGCCCGCTTTTGAATGGGTTTGTTTGTTTTTTTTCTTGTAAATCTGTTTTAGTTCTTTGTAGATTCTGGATATTAGCCCTTTGTCACATGGGTAGATTGCAAAAATTTTTTCCCATTCTGTTGGTCGCCGATTCACTCTAATGATTGTTTCTTTTAATGTGCAGAAGACTCTGGAGTTTAATTAGATCCCATTTGTCTATTTTGGCTTTTGCTGCCAATGCTTTTGGTGTTCTGGTCATGAAGTCCTTGCCTACGCCTATGTCCTGAATGGTTTTGCCTAGATTTTCTTCTAGGGTTTTTCTGGTGTTAGGTTGATGTTTAAGTCTTTAATCCATCTGGAGTTAATTTGAGTGTAAGGTGTCAGGAAGGGGTCCAGTTTCTGCTTTCTGTACATGGCTAGCCAGTTTTCCCAACACCATTTATTAAACAGGGAATCCTTTCCCCATTGCTTTTGTCAGGTTTGTCAAAGATCAGATGGTTGTAGATGTGTGGCATCGCCTCCGAGGCCTCTGTTCTATTCCGTTGGTCTATATCTCTGTTTTGGTACCAGTACCATGCCGTTTTGATTACTGTAAGCCTGTGGTATAGTCTGAAGTCAGGCAGTGTGATGCCTCCAGCTTTGTTCTTTTTGCTTAGAATTGACTTGGCTATGTGGCCTCTCTTTTGGTTCCATATGAAGTTTAAGGTGTTTTTTTTTTCTTCAGTTCTGTGAAGAAGGTCATTGGTAGCTTGATGGGGATAGAGTTGAATCTATAAATTACTTCGGGCAGTATGGCCATTTTCACAATATTGATTCTTCCTAACCATGAACATGGAATGTTTTTCCATCTGTTTGTTTTTTCTCTGATTTCCTTGAGCAGTTGGTTTGTTGTTCTCCTTGAAGAGGTCCTTTACCTCCTTTGTTAGTTGTATTCCTAGGTATTTTATTCTTCTTGCAGCAGTTGCAAATGGGAGTCTGTTCATGCTTTGGCTCTCCGTTATTGGTGTATAGGAATGCTTGTGATTTTTGCACATTGATTTTGTATCCTGAGACTTTGCTGAAGTTGCTTATCAGTTTAAGGAGATTTTGGGCTGAGATGATGGGGTCTTTTAAATACACAATCATGTCGTCTGCAAATAGAGACAATTTGACTTCCTCCTTTCCTATTTGAATACCCTTTATTTCTTTTTCTCACCTGATTGCTCTGGCTAGAACTTCCAGTACCATATTGAATAAGAGTGGTGAGAGAGGGCATCCTTGTCTAGTGCCAGATTTCAAAGGGAATGCTTCCAGTTTTTGCCCATTCAGTATGATGTTGGCTGTGGGTTTGTCGTAAACAGCTTTTATTATTTTGAGATACGCTCTGTCGATAGCTAGTTTATTGAGAGTTTTTAGCATAAAGCGCTGCTGAATTTTGTCAAAGGCCTTCTCTGCATCTATTGAGATAATCACATGGTTTTTGTCTTTGATTCTGTTTATGCCGTGAATTACATTTATAGACCTGCATATGTTCAACCAGCCTTGCATCCCCGGGATGAAGCCTACTTATTCACGATGGATAAGCTTTTTGATGTGCTGTTGCAATCAGCTTGCCAGTATTTTATTGAAGATTTTTACATCGATGTTCATCATGGATATTGGCCTGAAGTTTTCTTTTCTTGTTGAGTCTCTGCCAGGTTTTGGTATCAGGATGATGTTGGTCTCATAAAATGATTTGGGAAGGATTCTCTCTTTTTGGATTGTCTCAAATAGTTTCACAAGAAGTAGTACCAGCTCCTCTTTGTATGTCTGGTAGAATTCTGCTGTGAACCCATCTGGACCTGGGCTTTTTTTTGGTTGGCAGGCTCTTAATTGCTGCCTCAACTTCAGACCTTGTTATTGGTCTATTCAAGTTTTCGACTTCTTCCTGGTTTAGGCTTGGGAGGATGCAAGTGTCCAGGAATTTATCAATTTCTTACAGGTTTACTGGTTTATGTATAGAGTTGTTTGTAGTAATCTCTGATGGTGGTTTGTATTTCTGTGGAATCTGTAGTGATATCTCCTTTATCATTTTTTATTTCATCTATTTGATTATTCTCTTTTTTCTTTTTTATTAATCTGGCTAGTGGCCTATTTTATTAATTTTTTCAAAAAATCAGCTCCTGGATTTACTTATTTTTTGAAGGGCTTTTTTTTTTTTTTTTTTTTTTTTTTTTGAGACCGAGTTTCCCTCTTGTTACCCAGGCTGGAGTGCAATGGCACGATCTCGGCTCACCGCAACCTCCGCCTCCTGGGTTCAGGCAATTCTTCTGCCTCAGCCTCCTGAGTAGCTAGGATTACAGGCATGTGCCACCATGCCCAGCTAATTTTTTTTTTTTTGGTATTTTTAGTAGAGACGGGGTTTCACCATGTTGACCAGGATGGTCTCAATCTCTTGACCTCGTCATCCACCCGCCTCGGCCTCCCGAAGTGCTGGGATTACAGGCTTGAGCCACCGCTCCCGGCCCTGAAGGGCTTTTTGTGTCTCTATCTCCTTCAGTTCTGCTCTGATCTTAGTTATTTCTTGTCTTCTGCTAGGTTTGGGGTTTTTTTTTTTTTTTATCTTGCTCCTCTAGCTCTTTCAATTTTGATGATAGGGTGTCAATTTTAGATCTTTCCTTTCTTCTCATGTGGGCATTTATTGCTATAAATTTTCCTCTAGACACTGCTTTAAATGTGTCCTAGAGATTCTGATACGTTGTGTATTTTCATTCTCGTTGGTTTCTAAGAACATCTTTATTTTCATTTCATTGTTTATCCAGTCTACATTCAAGAGACAGTTGTTCAGTTTCCATGAAGTTGTGCGGTTCTGAGTTAGTTTCTGAATTCTGAGTTCTAATTTGATTGCACTGTGGTCTGAGACTTTTTCATTTTCTTAAATAATTCTCACTATGACTCCAGAAGGTAGGCACTATCATTATTTCCATTTTATAGCTTCAAAGGGTGAAGTAACTTGCCCAAAATTATAATTAGTAAGTAGTAGAGCCAAGATTTGAACCCAAGTCTGTCTGAAGAAAGTCTGTCTCAGGGACTTTCCTCATCACATGGTTCTCTCTTGCCTTTGCACATGAGGACACATACACGTTTGATAGCAGTTATGGGGAATGGTGTCGCCAGGACTAAGGAGGGGGGAGCTCATAATTCTATTCAAAGTCCCTTTTAATAGTTCTGTTGTTTCCATTTATAGGCCTAAGTAAAGAATACTCAGTAATCTCATCCAAAGTTATACCTACCTCCTCAGAGGCTGTGGGGTTTCATCAGGGATTAACAGCGCAAGACACAGTTATATGCCTATCATAAATTAGCTTTGTGGCCACATAATGAACGATGCAAGCCAGTGTAGCTTTAAGACGACCATTTATTATATCGCTATAAACAGAGCTTTATAAAAAGAATTATTCCTGAAACCCCGCACATCTGTGCTTACAATCATGTCTTTACATGAGCTTTGCAAACAAGGATGAAAGTCCAATTTAGACTGTGTAGTCAACATCGATTCTCCATTCAACAGGGAAAGGTAATTCAAAGTATTCCAAAGGCATGAATGCTGCATGGATCTCATTTTTTGCCAAAGGTCTCAACCATCTTTCTCGATCACCACCAGAACTGTTAATATACATCAAAATGAGCTAATCTGAGCCTCACTTTGTTTAAACAGCGTCGTCGAGTGCTGAAGAAAATGATTTGGAATAAAAAAGCCTAGCTGGAGAGGCTATCGCTTGTTAGCTTTTCATCCCTGGGCGGGATTACTTAAATTTTTTCTGAGCCTTAGGTCCTTTACGAGTTTACTTATCTTCATTCTGTCATTGTTGTCGCCCCCCCCCCCCCGCCCCTTTCCCAGAATGCACACTCTACAAAGGCAGGGACTCTATCGTCTCTTCATCTTGTCTAATTCGAAGAATGTCTGGTATATTGTAGGTGCACAGTAAGTATTCAGTGATTAAAGTATTATGCAGATTGGTAAAACATGGATAAATGACACCTTTCTCATAGGGATTTGCACAGATTCAATGAGAGATTCGATGTGAACGTAACCCGTTATACACCAATACCGTGCTGGGTGACTCACATATGCTCCTGTTTAATCCTCACTTGGAAAGGATCTATCAATCATAGTGTTTTCAAACAGAGGGGGGTGCCAATATAATTATCCTTTGTACTTTATATGTACAAACCCTGTGGTGAACCAAATGCCGCAATCGAGAGCACAGTCGATCATGCGTTCATTCATTCATTCATCACTATTTACTGAGTAGGTGCTGTGGGCAAGGCCATGCTGAGTCCTGGGGCTGCAGGGTGAGTAAGACATGTTTGCTACCCTCATGGAGCATAGCAACTAACAGAGTGTTTGGCTAGAAGGGCAGGTCGGCGCCAGATCCCAAAGAACCCTAAACACTCTACTCAGTTTGGACTTCATTCTGAGAAACAGGTGAAACCGAAGGGTTTGATGGCAGGGACATGCATCCTGTGAAGCCCACCCCTACAGAGCTTAACTAGGAAAACTTTCCCTATGGCCTTGCCTCCAGGGATAACGTCTTAACAGGAGATGAGATTTCGGTGACACATATCTATAATTATAAGTACCATTGTTGAGGGGTAGTTTTGAATCTCAAGGACACTGCTAAGGAAGAAATGATGTAAGGATGTAATTTTTGAATCCTATCTCTACTTAAGAGTAAAAGTATTGGAGGCCAGAGTTCGGAGAAAGAACAAAAGCACTCAGAGGCATGGGGAATGCATTGCTACATGATTGAGAAAAGTCACGTCCCTGATCAGGACTGAATGGTGACCGTGTCACAGTAGAAATCCCCTCCCTCTGCCCATGCTGCTTCTCCCCAACCCCCACAACCCACCCCTCACACCCCACCCCTCATTCTTCCTCACCCCGACTCCTCCTCCACCCACCCTTCCTCCCCGTGCATTTACCGATAGAACAGTCGTGTCCAGTCCAGCTTGGATCACAGCTGCAAAGCCCAGTGTCTGGGAGGAAGGTTCCGTGGCCTGAACATTGGTCTAAGCATGTGGCTCTGGGGGTCTCGCAGTTGGTTCCTCCCCATCCCACAGAGCAGTGGCATTCGCCTCTCACGCAGACGCCCCGGCCCGAACACGTGGGGTCCATGCAGTCCACTGTGAGGTGGAGGAAAGAGAACACAGGTAAGCACCTGACCAGCCAAGGTGAGACTCCTTTAAGAAAACTACTTAGCTTTGCGGCCAAGAGGCTTCACACATTCTGGTAGAAGGATGCAGAGGCCACTTGGTATGGTGAGAGCAGTACTGTAGTAAATGGCAGACCTGGGTTCCCGACCCCACCCAGGTAGAACTCCCTAACTCTTCATTTGTGGGGCAGACAGAGTAAGTAAGGTGTCTCAAGCATCAGCACAGCACTTTGTGCCTACTGGACTCTGCTTCATTCGCTTCTGAATCTCCACCTCCTAGAGCAGTGCCTGGTACACAGGAGGAGTTAAATAAGGCTTCAGAGAACAAACTTTCATTATCACTTCATAATGCAGGTTTATTTATGTGAGCATGAGACTAAAACAGATTCCTTGATTTAGATGAGAATTTACTTTGTAAGTAAATTCCAGTAGATTTTATCATCTTCTCCAAATTCTTGGGATTGATACGAACTTTCAACTTCACCTTCCTGGCCAGGCATGGTGACTCGCAACTGTAATCCCAGCACTTTGGGAGGTTGGGGTGGGAGGATCACTTGAGAACAGCCTGGCCAACAGAGTGAGATCCTGTCTCTACAAAAAATTTAAAAAGTTAGCTAGGCATGGTGGGACTCGCCTGTAGTCCCAGCAAATTGAGAGACTGAGGCAGGAGAATTGCTCGAGCCTAGGAGGTCGAAGCTGCAATGAGCTAGGATTGTGCCACTACACTCCAACCTGGGTAACAGAGACTGTCTCTAAAGGACAAATGACCAAAACGACAACAAAAAACTTCACTTTCATGAGCGCAAACATTTCAATATGTGCTGACTTTGCACAGCTTCTCTTTATGCGGTAGGTGAGCTACATAGTGGTGGCTCACAGCCAGGCAGCCCTTTAGTGCTCCCAGAACCCAAGGTCAAAGGGGTCTCAAGAGACAACCCAGAAAGAGGAAAAGGAGGGTAACACTGTGGGTTATTTGCTCTGTGCTTACGCTCTACCCACTTGAGATACCCTGTCAGATTCCATTTTCTCAGTAACCCAGTGAGATGCAGATGAGAAAACTGAGGCTCTGAGAGTTAAATAATTTATGACAGATTGCACAGCTAAACTCTGCCAGAGAGGAATTCGTTTCCTGATTTCTAAAATCGTGGTAAAATAAGCATACCATAAAATTTACCATCTTAGCCACTGGTATGTGTACAAGCCAGTGCTGTTGAGGATGCGGATGGTGTTGGGCAACCATCACCACTGTCAGTCTCTAGAACTCTTTTCATCTTGCAAAACTGAAACTCTGCACCCATTAAACAACTTTCTATTTCCCCTTTCCCTCAGCCTTGACAACCACCATTCTGTTTTCTATCCCTATGAATTTGACTACTCTAGGTACCTAATGTAAGGGAAATCATCCAGTATTTATCATTTTGTGATGGCTTGTTTCACTTGGCATAATGTCTTCACGGTTCACCCATGTTGCAGCATGGCCAGAATTTCCTCCCTTTCGAAGGCTGAATACTATACATATTCATACATGGATAGAAACTCAGCTTGCTTCCACCTTTTGGCTATTATGAATAGGGTTGCTATGCACACAGGTGTACAAACATCTCTTTGAAACTCTCTTTCAATGCATTTGAGTGTATGCCCAGAAATGAAATTGCTGGATCATACGGTAAATTCTATTTTTGATTTTTTGAGGAACGATCACACTGTTTTCCGTAGTAGTGCTACCATTTTACATTCCCACCAGCAGTGCACAAGGATTCCAATTGCTTCATATCCAGAGAAGAATCTGAAGACAGATCTGTCTGATGCTGAGGCCAATATTTCTATCAGGGGCTGACTTTCCCAAATCAAAGCTTTAGTTATGGGGCGACACAAAATTAACAGAGACCTCTAACCTTCTGCAAAGCACTGCATGGAAGAGGAGAGGAGTACTGAGAATTAAGTGAAGTGGCTCCAGTTCATATGGAAAGTGCAACAGGTGGCAGAGAGAAGACAGGATTGGTAAAGGAGGTCGATTCACGCTCTCTCTCTACCAAAAAGTTGTTAGGTCTGTCTTTCTCTTTAGGGAGGTAGGGATGCTACTAATTTTGTAATCGTGAGGGCATGGTGGTATCCTGGGGAGGAGGAGCAACACGCAGCTGTTGGAGAAAGTATGCTGATGGTGCTGTGATGAGTATGGTCAGGCCCCTCCTAACAGGAACTCACGAGGGAGCCCTATGCTACAGAAGGAAAAGCTCTCCATTTGGCCTGAGGACCTAGGTTCAAAGGAGAAAATGAAGACCTACGGTCCTAGGTCCATGGTCCAATTACATATTTGCTCTGAGCTTCCCATCTATAAAGCAGGTATGGTAAAGATACTGACCACTGACTTCTCAGGTTGCTATGAGGAGCAGATGACACGATGATTTGAAAAGACTCTATGAACTGTTGCAAAACAGTTATTTTCCCATCCTATCAGGACATTCAGTAGCATGGCTTGGGGCAAACTGTGGTCAGAGCTCAATGATAATCCAGACACCCTTTAAGTTTATTTATTAATTATATTTTATAACCCCATATACTTGACTTTTGCATAAAAGACTGGGAAACCCAGGCTGGGTATATAAAAGAGTCATAGACACAAATGAGGAAAAACTACAAATGGCAATATTATGGGAACATTTATATGGAGAACTAGCTTATTAAGAAAGTTCCTTGGCTATTTAGGGTCTTAAAGATGTTCAACCTAATCACCTAAATGATAAATAAGACCATCAGGGTTCAGGAGTGATCGTTTGCTAAAAACACAGTAACGATCACAACAACGAGCATTAACTGAGTCCCTCTTCTGCGCCATATTTTGCTATTAAGCAGTTTATAGACATTATCTCATTTAATCCTAACAATGTTAAGTATGAGGTGGCTACTTTTGTCATCCTCATTTGACCGATGAAGAAACAGAAAGCACAGAGAGGTTAAATAATTTGCCCAAGATCACACAGTAGTATGACAAATGGAAAAATTTAAATGTGAATCGCTCTTTCCTGGTTTAGGTCTCTGGTCATTTCCCCTTATAATCTTACTAGTTCCGAAATACATGAATGCATATATACTTACATAAACACACACACACACACACACACACACAAACTGCCTTAAAAATAGAAATCAAATCAAAACAAGAAAGAAATAGAGCAATGTGGAGGATTAATGAAGTCAAATGAAGGCCAAGAATCTCTTCTCCTGCAGTCTCTGGACATCATTCAAAAATGGTTAGAGCATGACCTGTTGGAATTCCTGATAATTAAAAATAATAAAAGTAATAATAGTGATAAATTCTCATGGCCTGCCTCAGATCTTGAAACCTCAGAAGAATTATTCTGGGCCATTAGGCTTCTATGACAATCCCCTAGACCCAGAGAACTTTCCAATTTGACAGGAAACAACTCAGCAATTCCTATCCTGAGGCCTATAAAGGTATTTCCTTTTCTGTAAGTGCCTGAACCTCAACATTGGGTTGAAACTGTCTCTGAGAATCCCAGGGCACCCTTGAGGTCGAAACTATAAATCTCCATCATTAGCAAGCAGGCCGGGAGCCTGCCAAGTTCAGCAAGAGGTTCTGGGTGGCACAGTCCTGTGCTTTCGTAGATGTAATGAGGCTAAGGACTCAGGAACCAGCAAAGTGAATCCTATGCTCTCAGCAGATAGTCCAGGCAGAGAACAAAGATCAGAAGGAACTGATGAGAGGCTACCTCCAAGCAATTAATTTCTGATTCTGAAGGTCAACTGGGCCAAGAGAGTGTGGAGCAGGAGGGAAGTTTTAAGGAAGACTGCATCGCAGGAGTGAAGGCAGCTCCCGGAAATCTAGGCTGAACTGGCTGAGGTTCCTGCTGGGGGTGGGTAGATATTGTCCCTGTGTTCTACTGATCCTACAAGGCCAGTGTCTATGCCACAAGGATGCTCTGCCAAAGAGGTAGTAGGTACACTCTGCCTCTGCCCTTGCTTTCTGGAGCCTCTGGGGTGGAGATTAAAGTTGGCTTTTTTCCATCACTCTGGGACAGCTTCAGGAACAACAGAGGTTTCCCAAGGAGCTGTGTGTAAAGTGCGGAGAAGCGGCCGGCCTGGGGTGGAAGGGAGCGGTGATGAAGGAGTAGGAGCAATGGTCAGGGAGGTGGGCTGGCCTTGGTCTGGAAGACAGTTTAACTTAGTTTCCTCTTAGAGATGTGCCAAACAGTTACCTTTTTACCCCTTGCAGAGCCTGCCATTAAAGCCAACATTTCTGGCAGAAGCGTAGCTCATTAACAAAATGATGAGGGCTGCACGACCAGGCTGCAAACACAGGACCTTCCCCCGTTCGTTCCACACTTCAGTGACCACACCGGCTATTAGACACTCTGCTGGACCAAAAACAGTGTCTCACTTTTCACCGGGAAAGGTCTAGGTTTTTGCTTTTCTGCTCCTCCCCCAACTTCCTCTAAGCGTCCTACTGGCACCGTTCAAGCTTTAAAAAATACGGGGCAATAAACTTCAGAAAAAGGAAGGGGGAGAAAAAAAAGTGAGCTTGTTAGCTGATGTTTTATAAACACAGTGAAACCCGTTAGCACAGAGCATAGGGAGGAGGGGAGGAGAAGGCTGGAGGACAAAGGCCCCGAGAAGACGCCGTTAGAAACACAAGGACCATGCAGTGACGCTTCACCAGAGGAACAAAAACAAGAACAGGAATCCGCGCCAGATGGCCCTCCTCGGAAAAGGAAGCAGGAGTCAGAACACTTCTTTTCAAATAGATAACGGAAATCAAAACTCCAAACAATTTTTTCTCTCTTATAACTAACACTGCAGCTCCGGGGCGCTGTGCGATGCTGGCTCATCCGGGGAAGGACCACTGCCCTTCCCTGGCACACACAGCATGGGTGGGATTGGGGGGCAGCTCACAGTTCCAAGAGGAATCTCTTCTTTATTTCTCTTTCCTTCACAGGGTCTTTCACCTCAAGTGACTCGAATAAAAAGGGACAGCAGATGAAGGTCACCATTCTCTGGAGAAGACGGCTGAGTTCCTTTGTTCCAGGGGTCGGCATTCCTTCTCTCTCAGATAGCACAGAGTAATCCCCATCAAAGTTAACAGGTCTGAATCAGGACTCCCAGCCACGCGCTCGGGGTTTACATACAGCTTGTCTCAGAGAGGCAATGCTTTTCAGACACTAATCTCTTCTTCTTCCCCACTCTTTGAAAACGGGCCTGTTAACATTCTGTTTTATTTTTAGAGCAAATGATGCCTGGGAGGGGGCTCTCTGTTAAACAGTACATCGTTTAGAACAGGCGTCCCCAGACTTTTTACACAGGGGGCCAGTTCACTGTCCCTCAGACCGTTGGAGGGCCGCCACATACTGTGCTCTTCTCACTGACCACCAATGAAAGAGGTGCCCCTTCCTGAAGTGCTCCGGGGGGCCGGATAAATGACCTCAGGGGGCCGCATGTGGCCCGCGGGCCGTAGTTTGGGGACGCCTGGTTTAGAAGATCGGCTCTCCTTGGAGCCTCTTCCACCCACTGGGGAAGGTACCAGGGTGCTAGACGGCAGAGAATGGGAGGTAACGACAGGAGCACAGCCTCATCCATCAGTCTCAAACGGCAAATTCCAACCATTTCAAAAGACCTTGAATGAAGGGAGTGGGGCGAAACAGGAAATGTGCTTCAATTGTCCCCAGAATACTACTAATAATGTAAGAGCTCACATTTATGGAGCGTTTATTATGTGTCAGACACTGAGCTAAGTGCTTTACATGGGTCATTTAATTCAATCCTCCCAATGGCCCTCAGAGGAAGGCACTCCCATTTTATAGACAAGGGAACTGAGGCTAGTTAGTGGCAGGGCCAGGATGCAGACCTGTATCTGATTCCGGAGTGTGCACTTTTAACAGCTACTTTATACTGCTTGTGAATAAGGCTCTTCTCTCAGCTGGAAACACCACACAGTCAAGAAGGAAAAGAACTGGATTTGAAGTGAGACCGGAGCTGAATCCCAGTTCTGCCATCAGTCACTTCAAAGACCGTGGGCAAGTTGCTGCCCTTCCCCGGGCCTCAGTTTCTCTATTTGTGAAACAGAAATATTCATTTATTTCACCTGGTGGGATTTTCTAGCAAAGAACGATGTGCATGTGAAATCAACAGTTCCCTATGCTAGCCTCGGTCTACGCAGCCATATATTTACTTTATAAAGGAGAGAGGCACGCTCATGGGCACTGCAGAGCCATACACATGAACACGCACACACACAAACACACGAGTGTGATAAAAGAGGGCAGAGTCTGGAGGCCTATAATAGAATCGCACTTCAGAAATGGAGATAAAAAATGAGCAGATGAGCCTAGAGGGGAGTGAGAAGAGCTTGGGCTACGGAGCCAGAAAGACTGGGCTCAAACCCAGCTCTGCCATCTACTAGCCATGTATCCCTGGGAAAGTTATTCAACCCTCTGTGTCTTAGATTCCCTAGCTATCAAGTAGAGATGATTACTCCTCCCTAATAAGGTTTGAATTACATGACGCAGACTTCTAGCACAGCCTTGTATATGGTAAGCGCTCAGGACATGACAGTTCTCCCCTTTACTGACCAAGACGCAGATGCATTTGGCCTCCTCCTTTCGATTAGTTACTGTTGCTGGTGGATGGGCTTCTGGCTTGGCGAGGAAGCGGTCACAGAATGGCTCAGGAGGCTCCCCCGGCTCCCTGGTCACCTGCTTGGCCCTATGTGCCAGACTCGATCTCAGAAGAAGGTGCCAGAGCTGCCACCTGCAAGTCTTACCTTCCTCACAGCTCTCGCCCTTGTAGCCAGGGTTGCAGATGCAGGTGCCCATGATGCAGGTGCCATGGTTGCTGCAGGCCACATCGATACACTGGTTGGTGGGCACGTCGCACTCGGCGCCTTTCCAGCCACTGTGGCACAGGCACCTGCCCTTCATGTACTGGCCATTCCCGCTACAGAGCACAGGGCAGGAGGCTGGGGAGACAGCACCAGGAGTCTGGCGTGAATCAGTGTCCAGCACACCCCAACCGCCTTTGTCCCTTCCTCCTCTTGGCCTGCCTGGCTTAAGCAGTAACCTCAACTGCATTGCCACAAACACCCATGTGTGCCCATGTGTCTGCCTCTCTTGCTTGCTTTCTTTCCAGTTCAAACACATCTAGATTTGTAGGTGACGGTGCACAGTGTAGGGTCTGGCAGGGTAGGTATCCCTTAACCCCCTCCCCTTCATATTGCTGATGGGTACAGTGGCTGCCAGGAACCTCGGGCAGGAAGATTCAGTCTGTTCCTGAAAAAGACAGTGGCTGGACCCCCTGCCTGCCCTGAATCCCTCCTCCAGCGCTCTCCTCTGATAACACTCCACTTTCACTTCCCCAGCCCTCATCTGCAGGGCCACTTACTGTCCTCTTTATCCCAGCAAATCTCAGCTTCCCTTGCCTTTCAGGCCTCCACTCCAGCCCCATACACCCCTGGCCCCCTTAAGAGGAGAGCAGAACCCACACTGGCTCTTTAAAGTATTATCTTTTCATACGGCCTCTTAGCGTAAGGGTTTTGTGATCTTCTCTACGAAAGATACTATATAAAAATAAATTATACTGCATTGTGCTGTAAGTACTTACCAGTCTTATCAAGATCCAATAAGGCTTTTTTACACATGACTCTTAACTTTAAGTGCATGTGGATAAGACCGTAATTCTTGTTAGAAGAAATGACTCATCTCTCTCTGCACCACCTTCCCCGGCCCTCACCTGGCTTCTTTCCTTTTTAAAGCACTCGGCAAGTAATCACTGTGTTTCTTTGGGGCTGCTAGCTTTGCTGCCTCAAGCTGAGTCTATCTCACATTAGGAAGAGTAAACAGATTCTCATGGCACAGTACTTGCAGGGTGTTGTTCACTCAGCCCGGAAAGCCCTCTCTGCCTTCTACTTAAGAACAATTTCTCCAGCCTCAGGACTCGGGTGTCAAGTCATCTCATTTGGGAAGCCTTTCCTGAAATTCATCCCTTCTCCTCTCAGGCTGTTTCTCACTTCTACTCTGATGGAAGCTCCCTGCATTTAACTGTATTACAGGGTATTTCACTTATTATCATACTGCTTTGCAGTTGTCTATTTACTTGTCTGTCTCTGAGACCAGACTCAGCGCTCCCAGGATTGCATCTTGCCCAGCACAGGACCAATCTCTAAAAGGGCATGAAGCAAACGGTTACTGAAGGAGGGAAAAGGTGAAAAAACAAAAGAAAGGGCCATGTTAGTTTCCCAGCAGAGTGCCAAATTCTCAGGACTACAGATCTCCTTGGCATTTTCCTTGTTAATTATTCCAGGACAGAAATGACGGCCAAAAGCATGGAGTAGACCGTAGGCAGCCTTCAGACTATCTCCACAATACCACAGGCACTGGCTGTGCCTAAATGTCAGGCACCACTAGGGTCCTGTGTGGAAAAAAGTGGCCTGGTGTCTTCAGTCCCTCCCCTGGTGTCTTGGCCGATTCTGCCTGTGCTGTTAGAAGGTGCAAAGGATCAGTCCTCAGGCTCCCCATCTAAAGGCCAGAGAGATGTCACACTAGTATGAAGACAAACTTCAAAGATGCCTGGCTAGGGATAAGCACTCCTGTAAGAGGAAATCAACCTTTTAAAAGAACCCCCACTGCCACTCCACCTGCCCCAGCAACAGACACCGACTTTACTGTGGCCACCCCACCGTGAATGCACCGTCCCTTCTTGACTTCCCCAATCACCCACATGTGGATAACAGCAGCTGACAAGGTCATGGCTCTGCCTGCCCACCTCCCTCCAAGGGCTTCTGGAGAATGGCCCTTGGAAAGCTTTCTCCTGGGCTTCAGAGATGGGCTGGAGTTCTGCACTTGCTCTGAGAAGTGGAAGCGAGCTGCCTGAGGCGTCTGGGAAGCAGAAATTCAGAGCCCCAATGCAGAGTTCTCACCTCTGCCGCAGTCAGGGCCCAGGAAACCCAGGAAGCAGTGGCAGGTCCCAGAGATGCAGTCGCCATTGCCATAGCAGTTGCTGGGGCAGTTATCCACTGACTCTGCAGAGAGAAACGAGAAGGAGAGTTAAAGACGTCAACGGCCTTCCCCAAACAGAGCCCTGGAATCAAGCCTTAGGTTAACCAAGACCCACATATTTGAGCTCTTGTGGTCCTGTCACTGAAAGGAATGGATGTAGTTAAAATGCTATGTTATCTTTACTCTTCTGGAAGCACAGTTCAATTGACATTAGGAGATGTGTTCTGTAAGATGTCTGCTTGAAGCAAATTTTGATAAATCAAATTTGTATCTACAAACGCATTAGAGATTCTTCAGCTAAAAACACTGAGAGAAAACAGTTTAACCTGTTAACAGTGGTTTTCTTTGGGTGGTGTGTTACTGGGTGATTCTTACAGTTCCTCTTTATACTTTGTGTATTTTATGCTTTTCTCAGAATGGGCTGATATTCCGTTACTTTATTTTTACATGAAGCTACTGGGCATTTACCAATCTGTCTTTTCCCACCTCTGATTTTTCATATATCCATGTCAGTCCCCACCGTCTCTCACCGCAGCCACCACACCAGCCTGCGGCAGGCCTTTCAGCCTTCCCTCTTGCTCTCCACCCAGATGTGTTCACCACCCAGCAGCCTAAGTGATTTCTCTGAAACAAATCTGATCCTGTCATTCTCCTTCTTAAAACTCTTCAAGGGCTCCCCATTTGCTGAGATGAAAAAAATTCAAGCTCTTTGCAGAGGCATGGAAGTTTTCTTTTCTGGCTGGGCGTAGTGGTTCACGCCTATAATCCCAGCACATCGGGAGGCTGCGGCAGGTGGACTGATTGAGGTCAGGGGTTTGAGACCCGCCTGGCCAACATGGTAAAACCCCATCTCTACTAAAAATACAAAAATTAGCCTGGCATGGTGGTATGCACCTGTAATCCCAGCTACTCGGGAGGCTGAGGTGGGAGAATCACTGGAACCTGAGAGACAGAGGTTGCACTGAGCCAAGATTGTGCTAGTGCACTCCAGCCTAGGCAACAGAGTGAGACTATGTCTCAAAAAAAAAAAAGTTTTCTTTCCTCTTCCATCTGCACTTCTTACATCCCCAGACAAGCTGTTGGTCACGCCCCCTTTTGCAGGGATGTTACTTTCTCTAACTCCTCCTAATACGTCTGGTACATGTTCCATGTGACGGGTCAAGAAAATACAGAATCAATTTCAGAAAGATTTTAATCAAAAGTCAGGTACCGTTTCGTAGCTCCTGTTGGTAAACCTGTTGTCTGGAATGCGTGTTTATTTGGAACAGCTCATTTCTCAATAAGGCTGGATGTGAAATGAAGCACAGAAGCAACTATATGCTGAATGCCTTCTTCATGCCATGTATTTCCACAAAATTTACCTCATTTCACCCTCAACAAATTTGACAAGCACGTATAGTTATTTATTTATTATTGATTGAAATAGGTGACAGAGAAATGAAGTGACCTGCGGAAGGCACAGACACTAAATCACAGAGGCAAGATGGAAAGACTGGAACCTGAGCCTTCGGAGTCCGCGCCTGGCCTTGCTGCATGACACTATGCTACCTGGGTCCTGAAGGAGCTTATTCTACAGCAGAATCCAGGGAAACGAACAAGGCAGATCTATGGGTATAAGATCCCCCAATTTCCCACTTTTTTGTGTCCTGATGGAGAAATACAGGCCTTGACCACTCTGTGGCTGACACGGCCATTTGCAATTCTGTAGCCTGGAGTCCATGCTGGAACCCTGAACATTCTCAGGTACTGAAAAAGTAGGTTGCTTCCCAAAACAGTAAAGAAACTAGCCTTAGCCCTAGCCTTCAGCGAGACTCCTTAACTCTTCATATAAACTCCATACCCTGGGCACTTTGCTGCAGAGATACCTAGGCAGAACATCCCTTTCTCTGGTTGTCTGCACGAAAATTGCTACAGCACTCTGTAAGTTCCCCGAATAAATGCTTTGGACTGATCAACCTGGCTTTTAGTGCTTCTTTCTTTGCAATCCCGACCAGCCCCATCTTGGGATAGTTGAGGCACGATCTCGTGGGAACTTCTCAGCCTCTACTTTTGAGACGTCTCTAGCTACGGGTTCACTGGATGGAGCGGTGGGACAGTGAGACCCATCCTGAAGGCAGCAAAGGATCTACCTGTAGGATAGAGAATTCTATAACTTTCAGAGCTTGGAGGGATCCTAGACACATTCAGTCCAATTATCTCATTTGATAGGGAAGGAAACTGAGACCCAGAGGAAGGGCAGTGACTTGCCCGAGGTCTCAGAGGGAACCAGCACAGTCAGATTTGAAAGTAAAGGAAAAGGTTAGTTAGGCAGGCAAAGTTAAGGATTCAATCTGTTGTCTCAGCTCAAAACTGTACGTCCTGAAGCCAGGATCAAGGCCTCTGTTAAATGAAATGTTACTATGTTAGATACAAGCCTTGCCTATAGAAAATTTGCAGCTTAACTGGGAGAACAAAATCCTAAGTCAACTGTTGCATGAGGCATAGAAAAAGCTCTGTTTGGAGGTCAGAACACCTAGTTTTGGGGTCCACTCTTTTAGTACCATGATCTGTGACCTAAAGCAACTTCCTTTCCCTCTCTGGGCCTCACCTTCCTGATATGTGAAATGAAGGCAATAGTGGAGATGACTCCCTGCTTCCTGGAGATGAGACTGCTTCCTGTTCTCAAATTCTGAGTCTATAATTAAGACACCACGTGTAGAGAAAATGCCTTGAGACAAGGGCATCAAAACTGAAATGCAGCACGGCACTTAAGGGTAGTACAGTGGCAGTTGGAATGGGGCAAAATTAGCAGAGAGAAGGGCTCTCGGAGGACGTGGGCTTGAAAAATGGTTTTGGTGATATATTGGTGGAGGCGGCAGCATTTATAGCATGGTGCATTTCCAAGAAATATCCACCCTCAAGGTCTTCCAGTATCAACTTAAGAACTATTTTTAAAGTTTGGAAAAATGGTCCAAATGTGTGGCTCTTTTTGTGACTGGGCAATTCCACTCACTCAGTGTTGGCCCTGCTAACACAAGCAGTATTTTAAATTAACACAAAGTTGAGAACAAGAAGGTCTAATCCAACACGTGGCCTTATTTCAGGGCAAAATGGTCTGGGTCTCGGTAGGGCAAGACTTAAGCTGGGGACCTGAACATCTCTACTCTCTATTAGCTTTACTCGAAAGAATCCATGGCCCTAAGACCTTCAAGTCAGTAGTGGATTCCTGAACATTCTTTCTTTGTTTTTAGAAAGAACCATTTAGGAAGTTTCATTTTGAATATTCTTTTTTTAAAAACTCAAAGACCCCATCACCTCAACCCAAAATCGCCTTAAGCAGATAAGCAACTTCAGCAAAGTCTCAGGATACAAAATCAGTGTGCAGAAATCACAAACATTCCTATACACCACTAACAGACAAACAAAGAGCCAAATCATGAGCAAACTCCCATTCATAATTGCTACAAAGAGAATAAAATACCTAGGAATACAATTAACAAGGGATATGAAGGACCTCTTCAAGGAAAACTACAAGCCACTGCTCAAGGGAGGTCACAAACAGATGGAGAAACATTCCATGCTCATGGTTAGGAAGAATCAATATCATGAAAATGGCCATACTTCCCAAAGTAATTTATAGATTCAATGCTATCCCCATCAAGTTACCACTGACTTTCTTAACGTAATTGCAAAAACACACCTTAAATTTCATATGGAACCAAAAAAGAGCCCACACAGCCAAGACAATCCTAAGCAAAAAGAACAAAGCTGGAGGCATCACTCTACTTGACATTAAACCATACTTCAAAGCTACAGTCATAAAAACAGCATGATATGGGTACCAAAACAGAGATACAGACCAATGGAACAGAACAGAGGACTCAGAAGTAATGCCACACATCTACCACAATCTAATCTTTGACAAACCTGACAAATACAATCAATGGGGAAAGGATTCCCTACTTAATAAATGGCGTTGGGAAAAGTGGCTAGCCATATGCAGAAAGCTGAAACTGGATCCCTTCCTTACACATTATACAAAAATTAACTCAAGATGGATTAAAGATTTAAATGTAAGACCTAACACCATAAAAATCCTAGAAAAAAACCTAGGTAATACCACTCAGGACACAGACATGGGCAAGGACTTCATGACTAAAACACCAAAAGCAATGGCAACAAAAGTCAAAATAGAAAAATGGGATCTAATTAAACTAAAGAGCTTCTGCACAGCAAAAGAAACGATCATTAGAGTGAACTGGCACCCAACAGAATGGGAGAAAATTTCTGCAGTCTACCCATCTGACAAAACTAATATCCAGAATCTACAAAGAACTTAAACAAATTTACAAGAAACAAACAGCCCCATCAAAAAGTGGGCAAAGGATATGAACAGACACTTCTCAAAAGAAGACATTTATGTAGCCGACAAACATATGAAAAAAAGCTTATCATCGCTGGTCATTAGAGAAATGCAAATCCAAAGTGCATTGAGATATCATCTCACATCAGTTAGAATGGCGATCATTAAAAAGTCAGGAAACAACAGATGCTGGAGAGGATGTGGAGAAATAGGAACGTTTTTACACTGTTGGTGGGAGTGCGAATTAATTCAACCGTTGTAGAAGACAGCGTGGCGATTCCTCAAGGATCTAGAACTAGAAATACCATTTGGCCCAGCAATCCCATTACTGAGTATATATCCAAAGGATTATAAATCATTGTATTATAAACATACGTGCACACGTATGTTTATTGTGGCACCTTTCAAAATAACAAAGACTTGGAACCAATGCCCATCAGTGATAGACTGGATTAAAAAAAAACGTGACACATATACACCATGGAATACTATGCAGCCATAAAAAAGGATGAGTTCATGTCCTTTGTGGGGACATGGATGAAGCTGGAAACCATTCTCAGCAACACAAGAACAGAAAACCAAACACTACAGGTTTTCACTCGTAAGTGGGTGTTGAACACTGAGAACACATGAACACAGGGAGAAAAACATCACACACTGGGGCCTCTCAGGGGCTGGGGGTGAGGGGAGGGATAGCAGGGGGGTTGGAAGCTAGGGGAGAGATAGCATTAGGAGAAATACCTAATGTAGATGATGGGGTGATGGTTGCAGCAAACCACCATGGCACGTGTATCCCTATGTAACAAACCTGCATTTTCTGCATATGCACCCCAGAACTTATAAAAGTTCATAAAAATTTACAATTTTGAGTAAAGTTTAAAGCAAGATAATTTTCACTTTGAGCTGCGGGGGTAATTGCACAATCAGAGAGACAGTCCCACCTGCAGTACTGCAGAAGGAGGGCAGGGCAGAAAAGAGAAGCCTGCCTTCCAGGTCTTGTCAGTTACTGGATGGTTGTGAACCCTTGGTCATGTCACATGACCCTTCTGTACCTGATTTCTCATTATTGCACTTGCTCTTCCCATATGTTCCTGCTTGGCAGCTTCTAATCCTTCTTTCAAATCCAGTTCAAATGCCACCTCCTTGGAAAGGCCTGGACATCTTAAACAAGCTAAGTTTCTTCCAGAACTCTTTTTCCCTCACACTTTAATTAAAGTGCCATAGAGGCCTCGCTCGTTGTTGACTGGGAACTCCTTTAGGACAGGAACTGAGTTTATTCATTTATGCATTTGACCTAGTATTCAACTGAGAGGAGAGTCTCAACAAATATTTGTTTCTACCTCTGAAAGAATTCAACTAGATGAGCTCAGAAATCCCTCCCAAATCTCAATTTTTATGGTTCAGTCCTTCTCAAACCCAATGGTATAAAGCGTATCTCCTAATAAAATTACTCTAATTACCAGTTGCATTTTTAACAGGATCAACTGCAAGTAAGTGTCACAGACTTGGTTAGATTCTGATTTCCGGAGTCTGCAAGATATAACCTGTTTATCATCTGCCAAAAAGCCAAAGTGAGAAAGGAAGGAAAGCATATTTTCTGAGACTGAGTATAGTGTTGGTTGCTAAACTTGACAGCATAGAAGCCTATTTGCTACAAAACTTGCCCCAGGCTACTGGTGTTAACAGAAGGCGGAAGTTTTAGGAGACGTGAAATAATTTTAAGATAGCAACAAGGAAATGGAAAGGAGATATATGGAGAACGTTTTCTTTTGATAACATGTTTATGTACATATTTTTCTTCCAGTTGGAGGGATTTCAAAAACTTGTAGTTAGGATCCCACAGATAATGAGTCTCCACTGACCAGGTATCTCCATGCTATACGCTAGGGCAGAAGTGACATTCTTTGGCTGGGGAAAGTGTGAACTTCACTGCGTAAGTACTGTGGATGTTCCCAATTAGTGTTGGTGAGTTTCTTCCCCCACCTTCTCTCCTGCTTTGCTCACGTTCACGCTGCAGCTGCCTTCATTTAGCAGAAGGTGTGCCTTTAGATCTGCTTGGATCCAAATTAAAAATTCAGCAGCCTACTGATAACTGATTTTCATAATTGGGTGGATGGCATGTTGGAAAACAGGGGCCTTTCCCCCAGCTTGTTTTTCTTTCACAGCAGTGGACCCTGGTAGAAAATTTGATTTTCAGGAACTTGTTTTTCCTTTCATCTGTATTGGAAAGCAGAGTTTAAGTGTTTCTTTAGCTCATTCTCTGGACATGTGTTGTGAGTGGGAGTGTTCTTTGGATGCTGAACAAAATATTGCTTGAAATACAAAGGGGCAACTGCAGAGGGAAGAAGAGACAACAGTGCTCTTCCCAGTGGAGACGTGGGAGTCAGGAACTCACAGAGGCCTCAGGGAACCCACTGCAGTGCCCGTTGGACGGTTCACCACTCCTGTTTTCAGAAACGAATCATTAGCACAGCTATGTCAAGGTGAAAGATGATCATAGCTGGTAACGAAGGCTTCCTGAGTCCAGGGCTGATGTCTCATTTGCATCCTTCTGGTTTTCTTTTTTTTTTTAAACCCTGAAGCCTCATTTCATAGGAAACAAGGAGCGATCACAGAAGAAAATCCTATCAGGAGGACTACCTGGACATCCCAATTGCCTACTGAACTGTCTCACAGGGGCAGTTAATACCAGAAAAGGAAAGGCAGCTTTTCTCCTCTGTCAGCTCACCATGGCATGGGCATACCTGTCTCTTGCCTTACTCTGAGCAGGGAAACCTCTGTGGTTCTGCCAGCTTGACGGTGGACTCCAGCATCAAAGACAGAAGGAAACAGCTTTGTGAATGAGGTCAAGGCATGCTCGACATTCTCATTCTCTCCTTTCTGCTCACCCCACAAATATCCCTCCCTCCCAGAAATCCCTGTATGTCTTGTTCCCTTGTGACATGTCCAGGCTAACAGAAGCCTACATCTACTACCAATCTCTCTTTCCTCTGTTTTTGTTGTCCCCTTACACTGTAAAAGTGGTCGTCAGGAACTCTTTGGGAACACCTGGTTAAAGTACCAAGGTTTACCCACTGCCAGAGATCTACCTTCTCACTCCTCCTGGCTTCTCTGGAGGAGGATGGAAAATAATGCCACAGGCAAGAAGGAACTCAAACTCCAGGACAGCCAACTGGATATAACACCTTGACTGCCGCTAGTGACATTTATATTTTCGGTCACACCTATGACATCCCCTTTGTTTCTGAAATAGAAGGACTGGATTTATTATTAGCAGCCAAAAAGAAGAAATGGTAACAAACTAGATAGCATAGCTCTGATTTAATTCTACAGCAACTCAAGGTTGAAGGAAGAGTCCAACGGAGACCCTCGCATTTCCTCAAACGGAACTGTGAAAAGCGTATCATATATTCTAACTTAATCTTCATAAAAAATTATGAGACATAGGTACTTATGTTACTGTTTTATAGTCTCGGAGAATGGGAGATGAAGCCACCTTCTCAAGGTCACACAGCTGATAAGGGAAAATCTGGTAGGTGACCCTGTCCTATACGCAGCCAAAGTTTGCAGCATTTGGCCTGGACCAAAGTATGGGCTCTGGAATCCTTACTAGCTAGGTGTCTTTGGACCAGCCATCTCTATACATTATTTTCCTCATCTATAAAATGGGGTCAACAGTCACCCCCCACCTCAGAGAGTTATTTTGAAGACCAAATAGGGTGATGCTGTGTAAAGAGGTTGGCCCAGGACCTGGCAGAGCTGGTCCTTCCATTTATGAATTAAAACAACACTGTGACTTGGTCTAATGAATCCAAACAAGGAAATGTGGGTTTCTGGGGGTGGTATACACACACACACATACACACACAAGACACATGGAAACTCCTCATGGTAAAAACTGGAAAGCAAACAAGCAATGCTTCTGAATGTGAAGAAGGCAGGGTGTTTGGGTAAATCTTCTCCTGGGGGAAAGCACTGTGAAAGCAAATTAAACTTGTCTCCCAGAAGCCCAAACACCGGCAGGCTCATGACAACATCTGAAAGAAGTTTTCTCCCTGTGCACTCTAGATTGGCACTGGGCAGGTGCCAGGTGCTGGAAAGCTGTTCCATGGTCTGTGAGGTGTCGGTCCCCATAGGCGCCCCAGCTTTCTTTGCAGATGATGGAATTCAAAGGCCTTGAGTCTGCAACAGTCTAGGTCAATGCAGTGACAACAATCTGACAAAGCCCCTGACAGACTGGGCTTGAAGCCAGTTCTGTACTGACATTTACATTGGGAGATCTGTTTTCAGTCCTATCCAGAAGTCCACCAACCACTATTAAGACCAGCTTTAAGGAAGGGTCTAGGAGAAAGGTTGTTTCCTTGATAATATTCAGTCTTGGTTCTTTGTTAATTATTTCTTTGGGGGCAAATCAAATTTTACCAATAAGACTGTGAGCTCCTTCAAGACAGGCATAATGTCTGCTTCTCCAAAGAGTCTTATGAGTACTAAACACAAATCAAGAACTCAATAATATTTATTGTATTGATAAACAAAGTAGGAATATCATGGTAAAATGGAGAAAAACAGTCAGAGAAGTGGGGTAGGACAATAATCAGGTTCCAGAGGTGTTTGGTGGCCAAGAAACATAGTTTCCTTTGCCTCTATTTTTAGATTACAATGCATAGAATAAACAATGATAGAAGGATCGACTTCACAATGTGCTCTCAGACCACATTTGGAATTCAGCAGTTCACATCTGGGTGCCACATTTAAGACACTGATGAGATAAGCTAGAACATATTCATTGAAGAACAACCAGAAAGATAAAAGAATTTGAAACCACATTTCAAATAAACAATTCTTGAAGGAATCGAAAATCTAGCATACTAAGGGGGTTATGACATCTGTTTAAAAATATCTAAAGGTAATTAGGTGAAATCAGGACCTTGTTTGTGGCCCTAATAGGTTGACCTTGGTCCAATGAATAAGGACTATAGTTCTTGAGAAACAGACTTGGTTCAAAAGAAAAATGAACTTCCTAAGAGTCAGAGCTGAATACTACTTACTACATTGGGTTACATTCTATTTATGTGTATGTATCTGCCCAAATATTGTAAACTTCTTGAAGGCAGGAAATGTGTTATTCATCTCTGGATATCTGGCAAATAATAGCATCCTTGATTCAAAGCAGGTAAGGAATGTTTGTTAGCTGACTGACTCAACTGAATGACCTAGGTGATCTACAAGGTCACCTATTTTCCATCACTGGATGTATTCAAGGAGAGAGCAAATTAATGACTAGTGTGGATACTGCAGTGGGTATTAAAGTGTATGGCATCTTCCAAGCCTGAAAGCTTATGACTGTGAGTCATGGTGTAAAGGAACTTGCTTGGACTGTCTCAGGAAACTTGGGTTCTAGTCCTACTCCTGCCATCCACTTGCTAAGTGACACTGGCTAAATTCCTTCCTCCTCAGAGCCTTTCTTTTCGCCTACAGAATTTATCAGTATTCAGTAAATATTTACTGGGAATCTACTGTGGCTCAGAAAGTGTTCCACTGAAGTAGATGGCTTAAGTGATCCATTAGGGCACGCCTCCTGTGACCTAATGAATTAAACCGAATTGTCAGTGCTTACAAAATATTACATACAGATGAAAAAGCTGAGAAAAACAAAAAACAAAAAACAAAAAACAAACCATGTTCGATGAGAACACATGAATACAGGAAGGTGAACACCACACACTGGTGACTGTGGGCGTGGTCGGGGGAGGGAGAGCATCAGGATGAATAGCTAACGCCTGTGGGGCTTAACACCTAGGTGACAGGTTGATAGATGCAGCAATCCACCATGGCACACGCTTACCTATGTAAAAAACCTGCACGTCCTGCATATGTAGCCTGGAACTTAGGATAAAATAAAAATTAACAACAACAACAAAAAAGCTAATAGATAAGAAATAGGAAGGGCTGACTTACATTTTATCACGTCAACCAATAAAACTGTGAGTTAAAACTAAGAAAAAGAAACCATCATGTTCGTAGCGCGGCAGAGTAGAGGGGGAGACGTTTGCTCATTTCAGGGCCTACCTTTCAATCCTCCCTGCGGTTCCTGAGATAACAATATCGCATTATCATCCATTCCTTGACGGAAGCCTCGCCCGCCCCGAGGCCCACCTCCTTCCTGGCTGTCGGCGGCAGCGCTCTCAGATGCCAGCCAGTGTGCCGGTGTAGGCTCTGGTTCTGCTGTGTCTCCCAGTGGTGCCCCGTGAGCAGATGCCAGAGAGGTCACCAAGGCACACACCAAGTGCTGGGGAGACTGCCAAGCGCCGCACTCTTCAAGAGCACGAGGCCCTTCTGAAGAGAGGTGAGAGCTGGGGGCAACACCTCGCCTGCCCTCCACCATAACCCACAGCTGCTCCCGTGCAACGCCCCAGCCGCGGCGCGCGCCCGGGTGGAACAGATAATGCCCCGCTCCGTTCCCACTGATTGGACTGGGCTGAGCACCTAACCCAAGCTGAGCTCAGGGAGAGACTGAACCGCACAGCCGGTGGCGCTGGACCAATCAGAGCCCGCCCTACAGTATTTGAACTAAAATGCACCCAGGGAACTTACTCCGGAACGGGAGCTAAAGGGTGTGATCAGAGGAGAGGGGCTGGTGAGATCCTTATGGCCAAGGAGGAACCAAAGTGAAGAGGAAATAGTCCTAAGTGAGGAGAGGAAGGGAGCTTGTCTCCAAGAATGGTGAATGGAGCTGAAGCCTAGAGAGAGGCAGGAACAATGAGCAAGAGCCCAGCAGCGAGTCCCATGGAGGAAGAGAATGAATGAACGAAAGGCTTCTAGGGGCTTCTCGGTGCCTATATTCGTCCCCAGCAATAGGAATCTTTTAGAAACGACTTCACTGCCACATCACCTTTTCCTTGAGATTGCTTGAGTGTGTTTTGCCCCTTGCAACAGAAAAAACTAATTTACCTTGGCACCTCACCAGGATCTACTCACAGCTTGGAGGCTTTGATGATAACTGTTAAATAAAGAACTTTTTGTTTTCAAGTATTTCCACATGCAGTTTTATTTTATCCTTACAATAGTTCTGTATGTAGGAAGGGAAGGTGTTGTTTCCCGTGTCGTAGATGAGAACATGAAGGCACAGATATTTACCTAAGTTGATGCAGCTACTAAGTGATAAGGCTACTGTTAAAATCTGGATTTCTATACTTACCTAATCTAGGGATTCTTCTACCATACCACAACTGCCAAACTGGTTAAAAAATAAAAACGTGGTGTTAGTCTGTCCTCACGTTGCTATAAAGCAATCCCAGAGACTGAGTAATTTATAAGAAAAGAAGCTTAAATGGCTCATGGTTCTGCAGGCTGTACAGGAAGCATAACCCCGACATCTGCTTCTGGGGAGACCGCTTAGAGGCATGGTGGAAGGTGAAGTGGGAGCCTACATGCCACATGGAGCAAGAGCATAAAAATGAGGCAGGGAGGCACTACACCAGATCTCGGGAGAACTCACTATCATGAGGACAGCACCAAGGGGGATAGTACACATTTTCTTTTCAGAAATCTGCCCCCATGATCCAATCACCTCCTACACTGGGGATTACATTTCGATATGAAATTTGGACGGGGACACACATCCAAACGATATCACATGCTGATCCCATTCCTTTTGCCTCTAGACTTGTCAATTATAGAGTCAGGACTACTGCAGAGGATGCTGTCCGGCCAGCACATTCCAACTAGTAACTATTTTGGCTTTGTTAACTGAAACTCTGGTTTTCAAATGTGCCTACCAGTACTCAAACAGCAAAATGCTGCTCCAGCTACTCGCAACTGTATCATACTTGGACAGAAATATTGATTTGCTGATCAACTCTCTATTGACTCCACTGTGTTGATGCTGTCAAGAGGGTGGATCCAAAGCACGGTCCTTATTCTCCAGGAGCAGTGGGAAGGCTTTAGCTTTTGGAGTCACACCAATCTAGGTCTGAATTCCAACTCTGTGACTTCTGAGGGTGGGACTTGGAAAAGTCACTGTATCTTGAGTCTCAGTTTACTCACTGGTGAACTGAGAAAATCACTCACCTTACGCAGCTGTGAAAAACAAAACCACCATATATATGCACTGGGTACATAAAAGGTACTCAGGAGGGCCGGGCGCGGTGGCTCAAGCCTGTAATCCCAGCACTTTGGGAGGCCGAGGCCGGTGGATCACGAGGTCGAGAGATCGAGACCATCCTGGTCAACATGGTGAAACCCCGTCTCTACTAAAAATACAAAAAATTAGCTGGGCATGGTGGCGCGTGCCTGTAATCCCAGCTACTGAGGAGGCTGAGGCAGGAGAATTGCCTGAACCCAGGAGGCGGAGGTTGCGGTGAGCCGAGATCGCGCCATTGCACTCCAGCCTGGGTAACAAGAGCGAAACTCCGTCTCAAAAAAAAAAAAAAAAAAAAAAAAGGTACTCAGGAAATATTAGCTTACACTGTATAATCTCTGTGATTTTCAAACTTTATCCTGTGCCAGCCACCTGAAAGCTTGTTAAAACACTGATTGCTGGACCCTACCCGCCAGAGTTTCCAATTTAATAGGTCTGGGGTAGGGGCTCCAATGATGATAATATCCTTGGTCTGGGTACTACTTTGAGAACCTCTGGTCTGGAAGAAAGACCGACTTTACATACAAGTCTATAAAAGCAAGCCAGGGAGGCAGAAAGATCTAAACTACCCAAGAATGCAAAAGAGCTTGTGGACCAGCTCCAAAGAGGAGGGCTTGGACCTCCAGGAGGTAGTATTTGAACAGCTCTCAAAGAATAGGCAGCCTTTTGAAATGCAAAGCAGTTCTGGGCAAGATGGAGGTCAAGTAAGAGTAAGAGCCAGATCCAGAATAATCATTTTTGCTGCTCCCATGCAGTGACCTGCTGATCATAATGCCAACTTCATGTCAAGTCTGTCTCTGGGACAAATTACTTAAGAAATCAGTGTAAAGCATTCAACTCAGCTGCTGTCTAGAGAGTTCCATCTAATGAGCATCTCTATGTGTTGAATTATTCTGGGATGACAGACAATGCAGAATGAGGAAGTGGGGTGGGGGAGCTGCTAATTATTCTTCTCCAATCATTTATCCCGGCTTGTCACCAAGCTCTCTACTACTTAAAAACCAAATAGAAAACCAAATCTCCCTCTCCTCCTTTTTTTTTTCTTTTTTTTTGAGACGGAGTTTCGCTCTTGTTACCCAGGCTGGAGTGCAATGGCACAATCTTGGCTCACTGCAACCTCTGCCTCCCCGGTTCAAGCAATTCTCCTGCCTCAGCCTCCCAAGTAGCTTGGATTACCGGCAATGTGCCACTATGCCCAGCTAATTTTTTGTATTTAGTAAAGATGAGGTTTCACCATGTTGGTCAGGCTGGTCTCGAACTCCTGACCTCAGGTGATCCACCTGCCTCAGCCTCCCAAAGTGCTGGAATTACAGGCGTGAGCCACCGTGCCCAGCAGCTATCCTCCCTTTTAAGTCAGCACAGTCAAGTATAAAAATGCACAAAACTATATAAAGATAACTTAGATACTTACAGGTAAAAACCTCTATGTTGGCTTGGACATCATGGAAAATGGAAATATCCAGGCCATGTTACTCATGGCCTGGACTGTTGCATAAGCATTTTAAGTGGACTTTTGTCTCCAGGCCAGCCCCTTTGTGATATCACTCCAGATGACAAGGGACAGTAGCCTTTCATAGGGCCACTGTCCCTTATCCTCTGGAGTAGATATTACAAATAGGAGCCCTATGGATACTTCTGTTTATGTAGTTTTTTTAAAAATTTGAATTAGTTGCCAGAATTTTTAAAAAACGAGATCAAAGAAAAAGCTTCATGTTGGCTTTAAGATATTTATTTGGATACTTAGGACTTGTTAAACTGTTTTTTAAAGTTTTAAAATTGGCAGATCCAACATGGCAATAATCTCATCTCATTTAGGGGAGGCCCAGACCCTGTGATCAGCCACAGGCTGTCTCTGTAGCTTCCTGCACTAATGTCACCTGCCTGGCTTCTAGGCATCCGAATATACCACCTGGGCCTGGAGCAGTGTTTTCTAAAAGTCACTTATTTGGGTACTGCCTTTATGCTGGTGCTATATTCACATACCATCTGTCCTATTACTCACTTAGCATTTTTTGATTCATTTATTTTCTTAACTTTATTTAAAATAGAAATTCAATATCACTATGAAATGATGATTTGCTATAACTGTATTTTTCCAGTTCACTAAAATAAATACATATTTTTTGAAATAGAATCTGTCTATGTATCATCTAAAATAATCTTGAGAACTATACTTTAGAAAACACTGGAGAGGAGAAAGCCCAAATTTCTGAACCAAGAGTTTAAGGATCCAGCTTCTCTTTTCAAGCAAGATCTTTCTCATGCCCCGTTTGTGCTGCTGCCAAATTACTTCCACATCTCAGCTGAAGCCACACTCCCTTTTCAGGGTTCCTGACTGAGCCCGCTGCTGATAACTTTACCTGAAAACTCCCTTTTCCCCTTATCCACTGGTCCAAGTGCTATGCATCCTTCAAGGCTCAGTTTAAATATTACCTCTTTCATGAAGGTTCCCCAGACTCTTCCTAGCAAGACAGAGCTCTCCTTTGAATCCTGATGGCAATTTACTTCTATCTTTCGCTTATTACCTACTGCTGTCTACTTCGCAATCTAGTTATTTGTGAGTATGCCTGTCTTCCCCTAGTTGACTGCAAATTCATTGAGAAGAAGGATCCTTCCAATTCTCCCTCTCATCTGCGCTGCCACAGTGACTGGCACAGTGTCTGGAGTAGCTACACAGTCAACACTTGTTAAATATCAGATGACAAAGGGCAATTGGTGGTTGGTTTCATGTCCGTTGGGTGTTCAGCTTCAAATCTTAAGGCTGGGCTCTTTCTGTGGAGCCTGCATTGCTTACTTCCTTGCTGATTCCTGTTTTTTCAAATTTCCTTCTTATAAATTGTTTCCAGACCTGCAGCTTCACTGTCATCTATCTTACCGTGGGCCTGTTACATTTAGGTAGACATGGTACTGGCCCCTCGTCTCCCAAAGCATGTATTTGGGGAGCATTCATATAATATCACTTTGCAGGGTCCCAGTTCTTTTCTCTAGCAAGAGCTGCCAAGATGGAGTCTGTGAATTATGTACTTAAATTATTCTCTCAGGATATAACACAATAAGTTGATTAGCAAGATGGATATATTCTCAGGCTCTGGTGGATTTTTCTTTACAATAACTGTAATACGTGTTGGTCAGCAACGCAATGATTTCAACAATATTTCTTTCTTATTTATCTACTAGGTAACACTCAACATAATAACTTGGGTCTATATCTTTGAGCCAGAGGCCAAGTTGGACTTCTGCTTGACACCAAATCCTATTAGAGATCACGGTAATGTAATGATATGTTCAAGTTAAATATTTTATAGCTGCTCTAGCCACCTAGGCAGATGACTTCCTCAGCCTCTAGGCAGAAATTGCCTAGTGGCAAAAGCGACAGCTACATATCTTGTAAGAAATTGAGAAATAGTTGCTGTTGTGAAAAGTTTATAGAACCTTCTGGCCATTTCTGACTCTGGGAGCATCAGGACTTTAAGCCACCACTGGAAGAAGTTATAACACCAATGTTAGCCCCAGCCTGGGCCTGGCCCTGGCCCAAAGGGCAAGGAAGTCTCCCCAGCTCCCAGGCCAATGTGACCAATGAGAGGGTGGCCTGTGGGGACATCTGCTCTCCACCCAGCGGGAGGTTTGGAAGTGGTTTGGAGCTCCTACACTCAGCTGTCTGCATGCCTAGATGAAGACGGCCTGAGAGGCCCCTCAAGCACTAGACTGCAGCCCCTGTGTCCTGCCAGCCTTCCTCCCAGGTCCCTGGTTCTTTCTACTTGTCCACTGGGCTGGTATGAGTGTGTGACCCAGGTGTGGCCAGCTGGGCCCTGTGTCCCCCGTGCGTGGTCTCTGACTGACCCCTCAGCTCAGGGGTGGATCTTGTCTCTGGCATGACTTGACTTTACAAGGCTGAACTCCCTGGTCCATGGCTGAGCATGGACTATGCCATCAGACGGACCTAGGCATGATTTCCAGCTCTGACTCTCACTAGTTGTGTAACCTTGGGCAAACCATTTAGTGTCTCTGAGCTCTGGATTCCTCACTTACCTGTTTCACGTTGGGGATGGAGGGCTCAATGAGATAATGCATGGAAGGCATTTAGTGGGGCTTAGGGTAAATGTCTCATTAACAGTAGGTAAAATGAAACCTAGTCAGAACAAACCAAACAAAGCAAAACCACTGGGACCATGCCAAGTCAGAGGCTGGGTGGTATCACAAAGACAGCACTGGCTTGCTGGCTTCAGAATGAGACTCTGGGGGTTCTAATCCCACTCTGCTATCTCCTTTCTGAACTTGAACAAGTTGCTTCACCTCTCTGTGTCTCAGTTTCCTTGTCTGTAAAATGGGAGTGATAAGAAAGCCCCTGACACACAGTAGGGATTACAGTCTTATCAAGAAAAAGACTGAATAGGGGCCTGTGGATGCTTCTGTGTGGATGTTTCCAGTGGCTGTCCCCTGGCTGGTTTTGGCTCACTCCTGTCTTTATTAACCTTCGCTTCCTGGGCCGCCTTTCTTGCCTTGATCGTTTCAGTAGAGTGGATTTTCCAATAGCTATCTGAGAAAAGGTGAATGGGAGGTATGATTTTAAGACCTTCCATGGCTGACAATCTTTCTTCTACTCATACTTGATTGATAATTTGTCTATATAATTTTCAATTGGAAATAATTTCCCCTCAGAATTCTTTTTTTTTTTTTTTGAGACGGAGTTTCACTCTTGTTACCCAGGCTGGAGTGCAATGGCGCGATCTCGGCTCACCGCAACCTCCGTCTCCTGGGTTCAGGCAATTCTCCTGCCTCAGCCTCCTGAGTAGCTGGGATTACAGGCACGTGCCACCATGCCCAGCTAATTTTTTGTATTTTTAGTAGAGACGGGGTTTCACCATGTTGACCAGGATGGTCTCGATCTCTTGACCTCGTGATCCACCCGCCTCAGCCTCCCAAAGTGCTGGGATTACAGGCGTGAGCCACCGCACCCGGCCGCCCGTCAGAATTCTTAAGGTTATTCATCTTCAGGCTTTTTCTCTAGTGATATTTATTGGCATCTGCTTCCTAACTCTTTAAAAAGCTAACTGGGTGGGCCACTTGCAATCCAGAAACCCACGTCCCTCAGCTATGGGAAATGTGCTTGTATTATTTCTCTGTTCCTATTAGTCAGATTTTGGACTTGCTGAATTGATTCTTTAGTTTTCTTCTATATTCTATTTATTTTTGGCATACCTCCCCTTCCATTTATCTTTCAACCCACTGATGGGAATTTTAACTTTCCTATTTTTAATGTCCAAGAATGCTCTCCTTTTCTCTGATCTGTTCCCCTTTGTGTTCACGATCTTGTTTTTCTGTTGTTGCTGTTGTTGTTTTGAGATGGAGTCCTGCCCTGTCGGCCAGGTGAGGGTGCAGTGGCACGATCTTGGCTCACTGCAACCTCCGCCTCCCGGGTTCATGCGATTCTCCTGCCTCAGCCTCCCGAGTAGCAGAGACTACAGGCGTGTGTCACCATGCCTGGTTACTTTTTTAATTTTTAGTAGCGACAGGGTTTCACTGTGTTCGCCAGGATAATCTCGATCTCCTGACCTCGTCATCCACCTGCCATGGCCTCCCAAAGTGCTGGGATTACAGGCGTGAGCCACCGCGCCTGGCCATATTCTTGCTTTACACTGACGTGAATATTTTCTTTCGTATCTTGACAGTGATATCTTTTCTTTCATGGTTTCTTTCTCTCTGAAGTACTCTTCTCCTCCTGCATTATTCTGTTTCCTTCCACTTCTTTTGTTTCCCTTTTCTTTCCGCCTGTTTGTCTTGGTCTTTTCTTACTTGCTGGAAGGTTACCTCGGATGTCTGGTGATCCTCTGTACATATTTAAGAGTGAGATACCACAAAGCTCTGTGTAAACTGCTGACTGTCATTGTAGGGTGATGGAGTGGGGACCCAGGCATTTTGGGGAGGATCCATGGAAGGCACTATCAGAATCTTTTTGCCCCCCCCCCACCCTACGGCCAATCGCTTTTTCTAATCTCCTTCTTTATAGAGGAGATACGATATATGTGCCTGTCAAAAATGGGGTCTAGAAATATCATTTTCAAAATACAGTTGATACTATTTCCTCTGTTTTTGGTATGGTGACTCTCCCTTCTCTGAATCTGGAACCTTCTTGGTGATGTTGCTATGAAATAAGCCTCCAATCCTCTGCCAGGGTGGGAGAGGGGAGTCGCTTGTCTGTGTGAGAAGAGGGAGGAAACCAAAGGGTTTCATTGCTACTGCTTCCACACCGCAAAGACTCTATATCCACCTGTTACCAGCTCTGCGCCTCACCCCTGCCTTTGCTGTACCTTGAGGTTTTCTGTGACTCGGCTTCTAATTGATACCTCCATCAGCAGGGGCTCAGCATTCAGCTTCTCCACACTGCCTACTCCAGCCACACTCCCTTTTCAAAAGTCTGCTGGCATCACTTGCTGGCATCTCTTGCTGGCTCTTGTCTCTTACTGTTTGTCCTTGTGGGTTTACTCCTTGCTTGTTTTCAATCATTGCTCTTATTATAGTGGAAATCCAGGGGGGAGATGCATGTGACAGTCAACCACAAGCTTCTCTCAGCAGCACTCGACACGATTCTCTAGTCCCTCTTTCCTGAAGCTCTTTTCCCTCAGCTTTAAAAACAACACGCTGACCAGGTGTGATGGCTCATGCCTGTAATCCCAGCACTTTGGGAGGCCGAGATGGGCAGATCACAAGGTCAGGAGATCGAGACCATCCCGGCCGACATGGTGAAACCTGTCTCTACTAAAAATACAAAAATTAGCTGGGCATGGTGGTGCACAGCTGTACTCCCAGCTACTCAGGAGGCTGAAGCAGGAGAATCACTTGAACCTGGGAGGTGGAGGTTGAGCTGAGATTGTGCCACTGCACTCCAGCCTGGCAACAGAGTGAGACTGTCTCAGAAAAAAACAAAAAGCACTTTTTCCAATAATCCTACCCCTATCGGCCCTAGTCCTCATCCTCCTCTTCTGGCTCTTCCTTTAACTATTATATGCTGGTGATTCTGAGGCCTTTGTTTTAAACCCATTCCCGCTTCTCACCTAGCTTTCCCTATCCAATTTTTTGAGGTCTCAGCTTAGATGTCATGTACTTAATATAAACCTTCCCTGACCCCTACCCCAATTAGGTTAGCACCCTTTGTTGGTACACTCCTAGGCCCCATACTTTTCCTCTGCAGCTCATCACAGTCACATTACTGATCAAAGTCTTTCTGTATAGAGTTCAAGATCCACCAGGGCAGAGTCCCTGTCTGCTTGTTCACAACAGCAGCCACAGCCTGAGCAGAGCGCAAGACACATAGCAGGTACAAAAGAAACATACTAAATAAACACACGTTTGCAAAAAATACATGAATGAATGAAGCAAGAGAACTGTAATTAAATCTGGGACTGTATTCGTATTTGTTTTGTGGTCCAAACCGGTGTAAAAGCCTTTTAGAAAAGAGTTTTAATTTTTCTGAACCTCACCTTGCTGTGTCTCTTACTGTTTGTTGGGACAATAATCCTACCATCCTACTCAGTAGGTTTCGAGGATCAAAAAAAAAAAAAAAAGAAAGAAAGAAAAAATTGTATGTCATTATCTTCAGTAAGCTAAAATCTTAACACAATGTAAGGGATTATTTCTGCAATGGTAAACTCTGCTACACAGAACATTGTCTGTTTCGGAATGGGGATGTAGGAAACAGAACAGCAGGCTTGAGTTTTCACATCTCATGATTCTTTAAAATATGCTTTCTTTCTTAAAGGGAATCCTCAGTAAACCATCTCTGTATTCTCTAACACTAGGCATTCAAGATCTAGAGACCATCTGGGGTCTCTTCTTTCCCCTCAAGCAAAACTGCTTAAGAAAGCATGGTGGGCGTTCATGGCTAATGGTTTTAACTTAACGCAATTTCTTAAACAAGAAAACCAAACAACATTGGAAATATTTAAAATATTTATATGCATACAGGTGTGTAGCAGAGCTGACAAAACATATGTGTGTCCATATCCCTGGGGCACTTAAGTAATCACACTGAGGAGAAGACTGTTGTTCAACTCAGATCCTTTTCTGGTCTTCTACATTTGCCCATTTTATCACTCGTGCTAAATGGGGAGGGGAGGAAACTCTTAGAAAATCCTAGCTCTTTGAGGTCTTAGGAGTGACAACAGTCTTGGCGTTTCTGATATGGTTTGGCCGTGTCCCCACCCGAATCTCATTTTGAATTGTAGCTCCCATAATTTCCACATGTTGTGGGAGGGACCCAGTGGGAGATAACTGAATCATGGGGGCAGTTTCCCCATTTCGTTGTCATGGTAATGAGTAAGTCTTACGAGATCTGATGATTTTATAAGGGGTTTCTCCTTTGGCTTGATTTTCATTCAGACAAGAGACGATTCACATCTCTTGTCTGCCACATAAGATGTGCCTTTTGCTCTCCACCATGATGGTGAGGCCTCCCCAGCCATGTGCAACTGTGAGTCCATTAAACCTCTTTTTCTTTATAAATTACCCAGTCTCAGGTGTGTCTTTATCAGCATCATGAAAACTAACACATTGTTACATCCTCATCAGAATCTTTGAAGTGCCACATTAGACTCAGCTTGGAAGATCCACTGGACTCAAAGGATCAGCCTGACAAACCCTCTCCTGGCCGTACCCTGAAAACGGTGCCTCGGCTTCCAGGGAAGGAGGCGGGCAGGTGAAAAAAGCAGTGGTCTCAGAGCCGAAATACTTGAATTCAAGTTCAAACTCTACCTCTGAACTATGTGGATTAGGCCAATCACGTTGTTATTAATACATGTGTTTATATCGTAAACATAACTTCTACTTTCTTTTTCATGGACTGAAAACTATAAGCATTTTCCCATAGTTCAGACTTTTATAATAATTGTAATGGCTATATAATATTAAATAGATAGACTATATTTTATTACATGCTTTCTTACAATTAGACATCTGGATTGTTTCTAAATTGCCACAATTTTAAACAAATGCTATGATAAGTGTGCAGCTTTTCCTAGGTACTGGTTTATTTCTTTAAGAGAGATTCTCAGAAGCCGAGCATTTTTATGGTTTAATACAAAATGCCAAATTGCTTTCCCAAGGGTTGTACTGATTTATGATGCAACTAGTAATATATATCGGTTATAGTTCCACTGCAGCTTCAATGGGACTGGATATTAACTTGAAGGATTCTAACTTAATAGGTTAAAAAAAGATACACCATTATTTTAATTTGTACTGCTTCAATTATTAGTGTGGTTAAACATATTTCATGTATGTTCATTGCACACTACACATTTTTGGAAGCTTTTCTACACATGAGCTTTAGCCATTACCTATAAGATCACAATGTTTTCTTCCTCTCACAGCATCTGAGTTTTAATGTAATACACACATTAACTCTTGGTCACTCATGTTTACTGCACATATTTTCTTAACTCTATGATTTTTCTTATTTTGATAAGTTTTATAAGACATCTGGAAATTTTACATATTTATGTAAACATTTGTCAGTCTTTTTCTTTGTGGTTTCTTCAATGACTTTTGTGCTTAAAAGCCCTTATTCAATCCAGAGATATGTGAATACTGGGTTTTACCCTCTTTTAGCTTGACTTTTAAACATTTACCTCTTTAATCCATCTGAAATTTATTTTGGCATATGGTATGAGGTGAAGTCTGAATCAGAGGTTGAAAATGAAAATTCTTCTAGGGGCCAGACAGGTAAGTTAAAGGAGTAACGCAGGCCAGGTACACATAAGGAAAACAGAAGAGGCGGAGATGGGTGAATTACACGGTTTGGGCTCCAACCAAAGGGGGCAGGACCTTGTTCCCACAGGAATTTTGGTCTTCTAATTTTTTAAGGAAAGCCATCAACCTGTAGTTTTATGGGGACTCATCCAATGCTAAACAGTGGGCCAACATTGCAGGCTAAAACTCCTTCTCTGTGTCTTATCAACCGCATCCACCTCACTGAATGCCACTTTGCAGACTTTGGTTTCAGTTGATCATTTTCTAAGTTATTGCAAAAACATTTATTCACACAGCCTTCTCTTCTCCATTAATTTGTCATTCTTCCTTTTTCAAATAATAAATTTTTACAGGTATCTGGTAATATCTGTAGGCAATTTTACTTTATTAATCTGCTTGACTCATTCTCTTTTATCATGGATTTATTTATTTATTTTTTTTTGAGACGGAGTTTCGCTCTTGTTACCCAGGCTGGAGTGCAATGGCGCGATCTCGGCTCACCGCAACCTCCGCCTCCTGGGCTCAGGCAATTCTCCTGCCTCAGCCTCCTGAGTAGCTGGGATTACAGGCACGCGCCACCACGCCCAGCTAATTTTTTGTATTTTTAGTAGAGACGGGGTTTCACCATGTTGACCAGGTTGGTCTCGATCTCTCGACCTTGTGATCCACCCGCCTCGGCCTCCCAAAGTGCTGGGATTACAGGCTTGAGCCACCGCGCCCGGCTTATGATATATTAAGATAGCTAAAGATGAGTACCCTTTCATGATTCTTCTTCCTGGAAGTTCTTCCATACTTTCATCTGTTTATTCTTCCAGATGAAGTCTTTAGCCATGCAATCAAATCTCTTCAATTCCCTTTAGGATTCTGTTTGACATTCCATTAAACTTGTAAATTGACATATTTAGAGCATTTCACCTTCCCATGTAGGAACATGTTATATTTCCTAATTATTCATGTCCTACTTTATAGCTCTCAATAAAATTTTGCAGTTTAGTCACACAGGTCACATATAGTCCTCGTTAAGATGATATTTTAATTTTTATTGATTTTTTTTGACTGGGACATTTTTCATTATATTTCATAAGCGGTTGTTGCAGGTATGTGGGAAATCTATTGACTTTTGAAAAGCTATCTCATACCCCAGTTACAAGTTCTGAATTCCTATTAAGTAAAATAGTTTTTCAATTAATGTTTTTGTTTCTCTAGGAATACAAACACACCCTTCACAGATAATGATGACTTTGTCTCAGCCTCTTGTTTTTATGTCATATCTTGTATTCGACAAAGCTTCTAATTAATTGGTGCTAATTGGTGCACCTTATTTCATTAGTGATTTTAAAGATAATTCTTCTAATATTTAACCAGGAAGCATCATATTGACTTTTGACTAGAAGCTGACGTTCTCTATGATGCTGTTTCCCTTTTGTCTTTTGTTTTCAGTATTTCTGTGACTTAGTATTGTCCGCAGAGGTGTTTCTGTCACTTAGTGAACACAAATGACAGATCTCAGCCCCGTTCACAGCGCATTCAAAAGTGTCAGGGGCTTGCAAAATACATGTGAACCAGATACGCCTGCTGGGGTCCCTAGCTCTGCCTCTGCTGTGCTTTGAATACAACTCCCTGCCTAATCTGGAAAATGGAGGTAGTAATTCTGACTGCATGAGTTGGTTATGAGAATTAAAATAAGTTAACATAGAGAAATTGTACTTAGCGCAGTATTTGGCACCTAAGAAAAGCACAACAGATTTCACTTTCTTCCCCTCACCACGTAGAAGAAAGAGATAATGGTGAAACAATCTCCCAAAGGCAAGCTTTCCAAGGAATAGCTTGCATTTATAGACTTGAGAAAACTCAAACTCTATTTGTGAAAAACATCACGTAAGCCTTCTGCTTTAGCTCACAGGGTTTTTTCTCACTTTCTCGAAACCATACAGTCCATCCTTTGCACCCTGACTAGACTCTTTTGGCCTATGACACAAATGAAATTTTTAAAAAAAAATCAGGCTGACATGAAATACGAACCAGGAATGAAACAAACTGGGCTTCTTTTAGCCTGGAACATGAGCACTGCTTAGATAAAGGCATGAACAAGCAGCTACTCAAACGAAAACCAGATGCTCAGAGGTTTCTGGCTTATAATTTGTTATAACTCTTCATGTAACACTCATTGTGCTGGCATTTCAACAAAGTCTTCTGCTCTGTTTAAGCAGCAAGAAACCAGCCCGAACCTCCTTCAAATTTGCCATCACTAAATCTTTGCTTGATTGTAAAGGAGCTCTTTCCCCAAGGAGACATTCTTGGTATACACTGTTTCACCCAGAGAAGTGTCAGGGAGTGACAAAGCTCACACCCTGCAGCATCCTCAGTCTGAACTGTCTTCCCATTGTAGTAGGAAAGGAAAAACCGGGATACTAAGGAAGTGGGTACTGACTTGGACTTGCCGAAGGCCCCAGGAATGAAAGCCAGTGTAGACAGAGCATGTTTCTTCAGTCAGACTGGCCTAGACTCAAATCCTGGCTTTGCTCTTGCTCAAGGTGTGACTGGGCAAGTTTGTTAATTCCTCGGAACCTTGTTTCATCATCTCTATAAAGAAATTAAGAGTTGTTCCTGCTTTCCCAGGTTTATTACAAACTTTAAGTTAGGTAATACAGGTCTAACACTTAACATGTTCCTGGGACCCTGTAAGCCCTCAAAAATATTAGTGCATATCACTGCCAATAACAATAGCCAACTCTTGTGTAGCAACTATTACATGCCAGGCACTGTTCTCAATATTTTACAAATATTAACTCATTTAACTTCATAATTACCTTCATGAGTTGGGCACTAAGATTACTGTCATTTTTCAGATAAGGAAACTGAGGCAGTGGTGGGTTATCTCTCTTGCCCAAAGTCACACTGCTCGTAAGTGGCAGACTGTATTCAGCCAGCCATCTGGCTTCAAACCCATTCTCTAACCACTAAGCCACACAGCCCCTTTTTATTGTTGTATTGTACACTATTTTATTTAGTGCCACCTTGAGGCTGCCTTTACACACAAAGGAACACATACAATTCAGGCCGTTTAAGTGGCTTACTCTGTAAGGCAACCTATTTCTGGAAAACACTGCTGACCCTGAGATCAGCGTGAACCCTACCCTGTACCACTCCCCTCCCCTTTCAAGGTTGATCTCATCTTCCTTACCCTCTCCGCATCCCAAGGGAGGAGGTGCGTCTCCTCCTTTCCGAGGGTTCCTCCTTCTGCCTCTGCCCTCCATTCCTCACCTCCCACCTTCTTCCATTAATCATCTTCCCTCTCTCCTGGGCCTCCAGTCTTCCCTCCTGGCTCCTTTCCCACAGCTCACAGCACGTCCAAGGCTTCCCCACCTTATATAAACCTTTACTTGAACCTGCCTCCTCCTCAGGTTACTCCCATCTGTCTCCTTCCCTGCTCTGTCTAGAAGGAATTGTTTCCATTCTATGCCTCTCATTCACTCCTGAACTAGTGGTGACCCTGCTTCCATCTGCACCAATGGGCAGAAACTGCTCCCACTGAGGGCGCCGGTGACCTCCTAATGACCAATACCAGCAGCTTGGCTGTCATCCCCTTCCTAACTTGTCTCTCTGTTTTCCCCCGTCTGTCTTCTGAACGTTGGGGCTCCATCCTTGACTTCGTTAGGTACCCTCTTTAGGTACTCTACCCTCCACCTGCTCCTCTCTCACACCCACACTCATGCTGTCCACCACGGCTCTGTCTCCACTTCAGAGCTTTCCCCCAAGTGAAGACCTACTTATCCATCTGCCCATCAGTAACTGCCAACAATCAACTTCCACTGGGAAGTTCTATTATCAGCTCAACAACTCACTTTCCCTCCTTACTTCCTAATTTAATTAGTGATATCACCATCCATCTATTCTCCAAGGTCGAAACTGAATGCCTCTCCCTTACAGGTGAAATACAAGTGGTCAATAAAACCAGCCTAGGATGTTCTGGAATGTCTCCCCTTCTTTTATACAAAAGCAGTGGCATTGGCTCTAGCTTTAGTTCTCTTATCTCACCCCACTGGCTACAGAAACAATCTTCCAACTGGTGTCCCTGTCTCATTTATATACGTCACTACCAGCCAAAGATATCTATTCAAGACCCAACTCATGCTACTTCACTTAAAAACCATCCAATACTCTGCAGTGCTGTCAAAACCAGACTTCCAAGCTGGCTAGCCAACAGGGACAAAGCCCGTCCTGGGCTGGCCTTGACCTAATTTTCCAGGCTCTTCTGCGGTTATCACTCTTTCATGTACTCCTCCAAGTCTCCTGGACATACCAGGCACACTCAAACAAGGACATACGTGAGGGAGGGCATGGAGAGAAATGTGAAGATATTAGAGTCGACAGACCTGGAATCAAACTCTGGTTCCTTCACCGACTGGGTATTTAACTCCTGCCTCGTCATTTAAATACTTTCCTATGGTGAGGGGGATAAAATATTTACTTTATAAGTCTATTACAAAGGTTTGAAATAGTTTATGTACGCCAGGTATGACAGCTCATGCTTGTAATCCCAGCACTTTGGGAGGCTGAGGTGGAGGGTCGCTTGAGGCCAGGAGTTCAAGCCCAGTTGGGGCAACATAGAGAGGCCAGGCATGGTGGCTCATGACTATAATTCCTGCACTTTGGAAGGCCGAGGAGGGTGGATCACTTGAGGTCAGGAGTTTAAGACTAGCCTGGCCAACATGATGAAACCCCATCTCTACTAAAAATAAAAAATTAGCTGGGCATGGTGGTGGGCGCCTGTAATCCCAGCTACCCGGGAGGCTGCAGCAAGAGAATTACTTGAATTCAGAAGGTGGAGGTTGTAGTGAGCTGAGATTGCACCACTGCACTCCAGCCTGGGCGACAGAGTAAGACTCCGTCTCAAAAAAATAAAAATCAACATAGAGAGATGCTATCTCTACAAAAACCATTTTTTTAAAATGGTTTAGTCAGGTGTGGTAGCACACATTTGCAGTCCTAGCTATTTGGATGGTTGAGGCAGAAGGATTGCTTGAGCCCACAAGTTCAAGGCTGCAGTGAGCTAGGACTGTGCCACTGGACTCCAGCCTGCTTGGGTAAAAAGCAAGACCCTGTCTCTAAAAAACGAAACAAATAAGAAATAGTTTATGTTAGATATCTAAGATAATACGTACACAAAGTACACATTAACAGTAGCCAAAATTCTTAATTTTGCCAAGTAGTTCCAGAGACGAGTTTGTAAAGATTGAAAAGCCCCAACACCAGAGTGGGACATTGGAGAAGTTCCAAAACTCTGGAGGAAGCCAAATTTATAAGAACAAGTAAGAGTTAGTGCCTTGGAATGTTCTGGAAGCCACATTTCCATTTTTGAGTTGTAGTACTGGCAAAGAAAGATGGAATCTAGCAGCCTTGGATGTATAAAGTCCTGAGGACAGAAAAAGCCTTCCTTAGCTGGTGCCTGGCAATGCCCTAAAAGGGTGGTTGTGCCTTCAGTCCCTCAAAGCTGCCCATAGAAGTTCATGCCCACAACAGAAGCGTCTCGCTTGCAGGGAAGAACATCGGTGATGTCTGACCTTCTCGCTAGGGGTTCACTGACCCTGTGATGGGGGTCTTCTCCGTTCAGAGTCTTGTCAGGCAGCTGGATTCCAAGGGAAGTTACTGGGATTGGATTCAAAAGACTTGGCTTTGTGTTGCTGTGTGAGCCACTGGTCATAGAAGGTTTCTTCATCTTTAAAACACAAATAATGATCCTTTCCCACTAGTTTATCTGTGTGGTTCAGCAAAGATTGCACTATCTACGGTCTTCTCAATGTCTCCTTGTTATTAACTAAATTGTGTCCCCATACCAAATTCGTATGTTGAAGCCTAACTCTCAGAGTAACGGTATTTGGAGATAGGGCCTATATGGAGAGGTTAAGTGAGGTTCACGGTGTTAGGGCCTTAATCTGATGGGACTTATCAAAAGAGGAAAAGACACCAGAGATCTCTTTCCCTCCATTCACACACAGAGAAAAGCCCACATGAGGACAAAGCAAGAAGGTGGCCATCGCCATTCCAGGAAGAGAGGCCTCACACCAGAAACCAACCCTGCCAGTCCCTTGATCTTGGATGTGCAGTGTTTAGAACTGTGAGAAATGAATTTGTTTGAAGCCACTCAGTTTGCGGTATTTTGTTATGGCAGCCCTAGCAGACTGACCCTCCTTTATTTCTTCTTTTTGGGTGACTCTTTTCCTGTATTTTTCTTTCTGGGTTTCCACTTCTGCTCTGGCTCCAAGTTGCTAATAATATTTGGACACTGCTTTCCAGCCCAGTAAAGCATTCTTCCCTAAATATGTCCTTTCTGCCTCACAGCCTCATTCTATATGCCTGGCAGAGCTAACAGCTGTCCTTTCTGGTCCCATAGGGGCTCTCACAGACCCCTTTGCTGGCCCAGACAATATTATACTGGAACTATTTATGAAAGGGTTGGTTCTCCTAATTGATGATAGGCTCTTTGAGGGCAAAGTTTTTGTTTTATTCGCTGTGAAATCTCCAGCACTTAGCAAAGTAGATGTTTAGCAAATGCTGAATACTTGGCACATTTAGAAACAAACTGAGTACCCACCACGAATCCTACGCTTTCACATCATTGTCAGATTCTCTAAAGTAGGTTTGATCCCCAAGGACAGGTGAGTTTGGTGAGGGGTAGACTTATCCAAAATCCCACAGCTCATAACTAGTGTGGCCACAATCTAAACCCAGGCCGAGTTGACTCCAAAGCCTTTGTCGTCTCCCTGGACCACGCTGCCTCGCTGGTCAGCCCTAACCCCAACTGCACGCCCGCCTCCAACAACCTCAACTACCAATCACCAGTGCCAATTCCAGCAGAGATTCACGTGTTAATGGCAGCTAGGTTATTCCGAAGTGGGTGTTACCAAACAGGCGGCCTTACATTTAATTATGTCCCACATATCAGTGGTGCTGTAAAGGGAAAGAAAAAATAATACCACCATGTGAGAACCCTCTCAAAGCTGCCATTCTGTCAGTGGAAAAGCCAGCTGGCCAACGGGAATGAGCAACTGCCTTTAGCAACTGATAAAAAGAGAGAGAGAGGGAAAAGAAAATAAAAATGTAATCATCAGTTATAAAAATTAAACCATTACTGATCAAATATCTTCTACTAGAAACTCCATCTGAATGGAGGGTGGGAGCAGGGGTTCCCTCAGCAGGAGTGAGTACCAGGCTAGAGATGTTCTATAAACAAAGCAGATGAGCGAATGGCAGGCACGTGTCCGGCATGCTGTGAGCCTAGGAGGTATGAGAGCCATGGTCTCTAAGATCCCATCTGTCTTTCTGATTCTCTGTGTGAGGGGATAAGAACACACATGGATGTCACCACACCAGAAACTTGGATTTAGATCTGGTCCCTGAGATGAAAGAGTAGGAATGTGTGTTTTGGACTGCTAACCTAACTCTGCTATTTCCTATTTATGAGATCTTGGCAATTGGCATTAGATCTCTGAGCCTCAGGCCGGGCACGGTGGCTCACGCCTGTAATCCCAGCACTTTGGGAGGCCGAGGCGGGTGGATCTCGAGGTCAAGAGATCGAGACCATCCTGGTCAACATGGTGAAACCCCGTGTCTACTAAAAATACAAAAAATTAGCTGGGCATGGTGGCACGTGCCTGTAATCCCAGCTACTCGGGAGGCTGAGGCAGGAGAATTGCTTGAACCCAGGAGGCGGAGGTTGCGGTGACCCGAGATCGCGTCATTGCACTCCAGCCTGGGTAACAAGAGCGAAACTCCGTCTCCAAAAAAAAAAAAAAAAGATCTCTGAGCCTCAATTTCTCAATTACGCTTCTATGTGTTTCTCTAGAGTACCCTCTTCTTTTCTTTAGAAGGATGTGTGTTTACCACTTAACAATATTTATCTTTACGTGTGTGTGTGTGTGTGTGTGTGTATTTGATGATTGTATTTAAACTTGAGAATCTATCTCAAACTGCCTCAAACATGTCTATGAACACCATGAAGGCAGAAAGCATGCTATTTTACATACCAGCAACGTTGCATACCTGCTCAGGACTGGCACACAAAAGGCAGTAAACACGGGTTGAATAACGAATGAATGAACAGATGCAGCGTCTAGGTCTGTCTGCAACCTGTGTCTACCACTCTGGACTTGCTCCTGCTGTCTGTCCCCCTTAAAGCATGAGGCAAGGTGCTGCTTCAAGGCATAATGGAAAACGTCCGTGGTTCCTGGATGACATAAAGAGACTGAACCAAGCCATTTTCCTTCCTCCTCAATTATATAGGCAGCTTCTCCTTTTTCTCAGCTTCACTTATCCTAGCTTACTAGCTCGTGAGAAACCTCAAGGCCAAGTACCATGTCTGCTTCCTAGCTGTACCTGATGCCCAGATAAGGGTCTGGCACATGGTAAGGGAGGCTCTCAGTTGGTCTTTGCTGAACCAAACAGACTTGATGAAGCCTGTGAAACACACTGCTATGTGCCTACCCCATATTCATTTCCCTTCTCCCTGAGAGAATCCTAATTTTGTTGAGAGTATCAATGTGGCAACCTAAAAATATCCCCTTCCTTAGACTTCCTTGTAGCTCTGAGTGTCCAGGTGACACAGCTCAGCCAAAGAATGTAAGCTGAATGTTTTAGGAAAAATTCTGCTTTCCTGCTCCCTTATCTTTTCTCCTTTTTCCTGCCTGACATGCAGATATGAGTCCTGGGGCTATAGCTACCATCTTATGACCATGAGGTAGCAAGCATGAAAACAGCAGCCCATCTCCTAGATGAAAAGTGTGCAAAAGAACATCAAAACTCCAGTTAAATGCTACTGTAGTAGGGATTTGGGTTATCTGTATACAAAATGCATTGCTAAGTATTTCCCATAGAGAGACAAGCCTTTATTGCTCGGTACCTGCAGTATCCTTGGGCTACTTTTTCTTCTTTCCTGCCTTTGCAGTTCCAGGTTCAGCAATCTAAGGTTCAGCAATCTAAGGTAACATCCCAAGGGCAGCAGAGCTGCTGGAGGTCGGGAAAGTGGGGAGCCCTGCCCTTCAGTAAGCAGATACAGCTACTGGCAGGGCCAGTCTCTGAGGCTGCAGGCGTCGTGCTCGGATACGCCTAGCTCTCTTCCACTCAATAGATTTTTGGCCACAGTCTTGTCTCCAGTGTGCTGACTTGAGCTCTCCCTTGGCCTACCATTTCATTCCACTTATACCAGATTTCTCCAAATAAATCACCATTTCAGGGAGAGGTGAATTCACAGGGTGCTTTTCCAAAGAAGTGTTTCCATTAGAAATTTCACAAAGTGCTGCCAATGTCATTTACAAGGTTAATTTATTACCAAGAGACCTCGATTCTTCATTGCTGTATTTATACCTTACAGTATAATTCAGAGGAAGGGGATATAGGAAGAGGTAGAGAAGCGGCTTATTAAAAACCAAAAATCACTCCTCCATCATTTTTCTTAGTTTCTTCACTGAAGAAGAGCAGGTTTTTACAAAAATTATGGTATATAATGTCAGAGATTTTTCTCTCCAGATCTTTGCAAATGCACTCAGAGGTGAATACCCAATTAAAGTAAGGGAAATAAATAAATAGCACTGTCCAGTAGTCTTTAGAAAATCATGAACGACCCAATTCTGGTGACCCTTGGAAGATAGGAACTCAGATGAAGGTATCGAGGCATACCTACAGAAAAACAGGAATGGACTGTAGGGAAAGCAAATGAAAAACACCGCTAGCATCATTGAACAAATCCTTTGTCCTTCCTGACTCCCTCTTTCCCTCCTTCCTTTTCTTTCTTCTGAAATCACTAAGTTAAATCCCAGTAACCTCCTTTGACCACATAAGTTCATGAGCTCTTGTTCCACGTCTCATAAGATGGACCTTCTAGCTCTAATGATTTTACTTCCTTGTGCAAAAGCTTGCCATAGTGCCTGTTACTTAAAGAATAAACTTGATGCTTTGCGTGGGTGGCATTTTAGGCTCTCTTTGATAATTCATTTCTCCCCTTCAAGACGTCCTGTGCTCTGGTCAAACAGAACTGCTGGCGCCTTATAGCCAGCTCTTAATTTTCTGCCTACCGAACTTTCACTAATTCTGGTAGTATCTACTACCTGGAATGATTCCCTTAACACTGGCCCTCCCATCTTCCTTTTTTAAATGTAAAAATGTTACCCATTCTTTAAGGTCCAGATTAAATGTCACTTCATCCAGAGAGCTCCCCCGACCCATCCATCTGGACAAGTCCTCAGCTTCCTTTGACCCTCATGGCACTTTGACCGGTGGCTCCAGCAGTGGCCTTTCTTACTCTTTTCCTGAGTTTAGAGCTACTTACTATATCAATCTTTCATCTCCCTTAATCTGGACCATGAGCTACTTTTGCCAGAAACCATGTCGTACCTTCTCTGTATCCTCAGCTTGGGAAAGAGCAAGGATGTAATACTTGGTGGATAATGAAAAGCAAAGAGGAGCGAAGGAAGGAGGACTAGAAGGAAGAAAGAAACTAAATCTGCTTCTAATCCCTGGACATAAAAAACACACTGATTTGCAGTAACTGCCTGGACACGAACAAAATGACTTTCTTCTTCAATGAACACCAGGGAGACCAGAGCGAGTTTCTCATAAAAATTCCCAGTCTCCACGTTTTCTAACAGCAATACTAATTTCTTTTCTCTAGGTTCTAAATCCACTGCAGGGCACCTCTGTTATGCTCCAGCCTGGCTCACATTGTCACAATGTCGGACTGATCTGTCCTCTATGCTTTAGCATCAACCAAAATGAAAAGATGAGATGCTACCTGAAGAATGAAAACAGGGCAATATGAACTTGTTAGGTCTTGAGTTGCAAGCAATGCATACAAAGGCATTTTTATTTTTAAAGTTTTAGATGTGACATTTTCCTCATGGTATTCTTAATGACTTCTCAAGAAAACTTCCTGGGTTCATGTGATATGGTTATTAATAATTGAAGGCAAGTTAACAAGGGGAAAATTATATTCCTTATAACACAAATGAAAACAACATTTAATAGTAACCATAACAAACAGTGAGTGACTGTGGTATTGGGGGACAGTGTGGGATATGGAGACCAAGTTTCATCCTAGCTTTGACATTAACTTCGGGCTAGTCAACAACCAACCTTTCTGAGCCTTCATTTTTTCATCTGTAAAGTTGAGATCAACGTATCTATTGTCTAAACTTGTGAGGATAAAATAACATAAAAGAGAGAGCTAAGCATGGACCTCCAGAAACAATAGTTGTTCTCTAAATATTTGCTGAATGAATTAATGAATAGATGGAAAAGAGAAGTAAGTGATACCAAAAACAGGGGTTTGATCCTGGAAAGAAGGCAAATTGCTGAAGGAGGAGAATCAGACGGACAGATGGATTTGGAGTCAGATAGATGCGAATTCATGTTTTAACTTTTCTTTTAACATCCCTGAACCTTAATTTACTCATCTGCAATAGGGAGGTGATAAGAAAAATCAGAATAATCATCTCATGGAATTACTGCAAGCCATAAAGGATGTATGTGAAAGCCCTTCGCAAACTGCAATGAGTGAATTACATTTCAGCCAGTGATACACATTCTCCTCCTTCAATCAACATCTGGAACAGCAAGGCAACCCCGCCCAGCCCAGCCAGGACCAGAGTCAGTACGCTCGATTTCTGGTTCTCCATCTGTAGGGAAAACCTATTGTTTCTGAAAAAAGTGTCCATGTTTTATTCTAAAACTTGCTTGGTTTCAGTGCGCTGGCGCTCTCTCTCTCTCTCTCACTCTCTCTCTCTCTCTCTCTCTCTCTCTCACTGTATGTGTGTGTGTGTGTGTGTGCATGTGCCTGTGTGTGTGTAAATTAATCTAGTTCACTGGGAGCTCTGTCAGTATCAGGTCTCCATGTGTATGTATTTGTGTATACAGTTTGTAAAGTGCTTTAAGATTTTTTTTTTTAAGGCAAAAGATAAACTCATTTCATTTAAAGTCATCAGCTGGACTGCATTAAATGGAAGGAAAAGCAAAAACATACACAATATAGCCATTTCTTAAATTAAACACAATTATTTCTCCTGTTACTTAATTACAAACAGACACAAATACTCTGGATTCTGACATCTCAGATCTTCTTAAATTCTAGATCTGGATTTCAACATGTAATGAAGGAAGGGTCAGATTCCAATTTGAGTGTTAAGCAAACCCAAGAGTTACAATTATATATTGGGACCATAAAGACTTCACTAAAACAAGACCTAAACTTTTAATTAACCTGCCAAGGCAAATTACAACTCAGAGCTCACAGGTAATGATCATAGACAGCTAAGACTCAATGCCAGGGACTCTTGGGGAAAGAGGGATTAATAGTAACATCAGAATCAGTCTGTTTTTGTATTAGAGAAAAAAACAGTATTCATTAAACCATCACTGTAGCTTGAAGGGAGCCAGACAGGTCAGAAAGGCAGCAAGAGAAAGATAGAAGGAGAAAGAGGATGGGAGAGAATATTAAAACAGCTCCCATTTATTGAGTGCTCATGGTAGCCTAGAGCCTGTGTGAAGCACTTTCTATTTCTCTGTTTAGACTCCAAAGTACTATTGTTCCATTTTCCAGACAAGAAAAATGAGGCTCAGAGAGGTGGCATGACTGTCTCTGGTCACAGAGCTAATGTGGGACACTGGCGAAGGAAGGAATGGAAAGTCATTCTCAGAAGGCGTCTATCTTCAAAGCTTCCTTGACCGAACCCTGGAGTCAGAATCCCTGGGCTTTACTGCAGGCTTACTGAGTCGTAATTTCTGGAGAAAAGGTCCAGGAATGTGCATTTCCCCCTAATTTCCCAGGTGATTCTTTTATTCAACACTGCTTGGGAACCATCCATAAAGTACTATATCTGACCCCTTGCCGCTCAGAATGTGGCCCACAGCGCATCGGTATCACTGGGTGATGGTTGGAAATGCAGAATCTAAGGTCTCCCACCCCGACCTGCTAAAGCACAAGACCCTCAGGTGGTCCATTCAAGTCTGAGAAGCATAGTATGACCTGACCCATCTGCTCTAAAATACACTGCGGGGTTAAGAGGAAGTGAAGACACGTTTCCACATCTAGGTGAGAATGGCAGAACCAGAGGGAAAAGCAAGACCATCTCCCTAATTATGACAAGACAGGTCAGCCAGCTCTGACAAGCCAAGGGTTGGCAAAGATGCCTCACTGTGCCTGTGGTTTATTCCTCTAAAATGTGTATCCGAATTAAAAGTAGCTTTCTTCTGGGGTTTGTATTAATATCCTTTCATATTTATGCTCAGTTATTAAAAATAAGGAATTCTGATTATAAAAGCACTTCGTTTTGGACAAGCACCACTCATGCTTCTTTGTAAACCATGTTTAAGAGAAATCGGGCCATGAGATCATGAAGCTGTAACTCAGGCACTACTGTGAGTTGATGATCACGTCCCTAACCTGTCGCCATCCTATCCGGAGAGAAAAAAGAAACAGGACCCGTAGCCTCCCAAACCCTGCCAAGTGACAGCCTAACAGGATAAGGGCCAGACTGGGGCCTCTGATGACAGGGAACGGGCTATACTGTTAGCCTTAATGTCACCAGTGACTCTGAGCTGCAGCCTCAAATACCAGAATCCTGAAAAGCTAAGAGCTGGAAACCCCAAGTGATTTGTGCAAGGTCAAAACCCAAGTTTGTGCTGGAGACTCCAAATGGAGCACAATCCCTGCCACAGTTCACAAGAAGGTATCCAGGGAGGACACCAACAGCACCACAACTGCCTGACAATCGCTGCCGCCAATCCTGCGAGGGGAGCTTGTTCCCTCATTCACTGCGTGACATTGCACCCCGCTGGGCTGGGTGCCAGGAAGCACAGACAGGATCCTGTCAAAGGCCCTGCCCTCTAGGCATTCGGAGTCCAGCGGCTCAGACAGACATCTCCAAAACAAGGACTGTACGAAGTGATAATTCCTTTTTTTTTTTTTTTTTAGAGTTTCGCTCTTGTTACCCAGGCTGGAGTGCAATGGTGCGATCTCGGCTCACCGCAACCTCCGCCTCCTGGGTTCAGGCAATTCTCCTGCCTCAGCCTCCTGAGTAGCTGGGATTATAGGCACGCGCCACCATGCCCAGCTAATTTTTGTATTTTTAGTAGACACGGGGTTTCACCATGTTGACCAGGATGGTCTCGATCTCCTGACCTCGTGATCCACCCGCCTCGGCCTCCCAAAGTGCTGGGATTATAGGCGTGAGCCACTGCGCCCGGCCCTAAGTGATAATTTCTATATCAGAGCTAGTTGCCTGATCGCCTCCACCACCTTCATTTGCCAGGAGGGTGAAATATTGAGCCTGTATTTACAGCAGACGCTTTTTAGCCACACCCTGTATTTAATGGGAACATACGTTCTGTCTCAACACAAAGGGCAAAATTTCAAGTAAGAGGGAAATGGCCTGAAAATTAATCCTGCTATTTAGAAGAACCAGGGGCTGAGCATGGTGGCTCATGCCCATAACCCCAGCATTTTGGGAAGTCAAAGTGGGTGGATCACTTTAGTCCAGGAGTTTGAGACCAGTCTGGGCAATGTGGTGAAACTTCATCTTTACAAAACATACAAAAATTAGCTGGGCATGGTGGTATGTGGCTGTGGTCCCACTATTCGGGAGGCCGAGGTGGGAGGATCCCCTGAGCCCAGGAGTTCAAGGTTATAGTGAGTTGTGATTGAGTCACTGCACTCCAGCCTAGGCAACAGAGTAAGACCTGGTCTAAAAAAAAGTAAGAACCAGGGTCTTTTAAGAGTTTTGGAAACCTAGTACCAGATTCAGAGATTTTTGGGGGAGTTTGTTTGAGACAGCATCTCATTCCATCACCCAGACTGGGGTGCAGCAGAGTGATCACAGCTCACTGCAACCTTAATCTCCTGGGCTCAAGGGATCCTCCCACCTCAGCCTCCTGAGCAGCTGGGAACACAGGCACACACCATCACACCTGGAAAATTTTATGATTGTTGTTTTTGGTAGAAATGAGGATCTTGCCATGTTGCCCAGGCTGGTCTCAAACTCCTGGCCTCAAGCAATCCTCCTGCTTCTGCCTCCCAAAGTGGTGAGATTATAGGCATGAGCCACCACACCTAGGCCGGATTCGGAGATTTTTATCAAATTCTGCTCTTCTAAATCAGAGAGACTCCTAGCCAAGGACTGAAACAGAGACTTTTCAGTTGAACTCCAGACCACATAGAACTGTTTGTTAAACAGAAACCCCATTCCCAGGTGTTCTGTATAATGGAGTTATATTCTTCCATACCTTTTATTTTCCTGTAGGGAATTTTTATCGCCACGCTATATCATACTGCTTCCAAATATAAACTCAGAAAAAAATATTTTTTGATCTGAATCGCCAAGACCATAGTGTCCTACAGTACACTAGGGCAACCGAAGGAGCGGACGCATTCTATGCAATAAAGAAGAGAAAACCTTTAAACAGGGAGCCAGGCTTCCCAGACACCCACAGGCTTCTGCGCTGGCCCAGGGGCTCAGGGTGAACTGAGAGCTGAGGCCCTCTTCCACTGCGAGGGACAGTGAACCTGCTAAGCACTCATGTAGCACATCAGGTCCCACTCTTTGTTAGCGATTAGGACATCTCTATTCCCGACAAAACCCCAGTCTGACTGATGGCATGGTTCATCCGGCCTTTCGCACGGCTGTTCTTACTCTCGCTTCAAGCCCATATCTTCTTTTCTCATTGGCCAGGGATTATTGGCTCCAAAACAAAACAAAAAAAAAGAGCCAAAGCCAAAACAAAATCCAAACCACAAATCAGTGAGGTGAACCAAGGGAGATTCTAAAGACAAACACGTGGGAGAGAAGTGCCAAGAAGAGAGACATTGCCTCCGTGTGGCTTGTCCAGGATTCCCATCACACAGTTCCACCCCCATCTTGAAATGTACCACACACCAACCAGACAGCGGGAGAGAAGCAGTGGGTGACAGCCCCGGGCTCAGGTGCCAGCTCAGAATGGCAAGTAATGCCTTGGGCAGCAGGCCCAGTCCGGAGGGTCTCGTGCCCAGCTCCAGGGGCATCTACAGCTCTGAAATCCCCTTGTCAGTGTCAGTCCCAGAATCTGCAAGCGGCCTCCCACCCAGAGAGACCATATCCCACAGCCCCCAGAGAGTGCAGCTCCCTTACTTACCAATGGCAGTGGTGAGAAAGGAAACCACTTCTGACTCCTTTCCGTCATTGTAAAAAGCCAGGTGCCAGATTCCTGAATCCAAATACTGGATGAAGCCTGTCTCGTGGCTGGAGGGGGGCACAGCTCCCCGAGACTGGCGCGGGGTCCCCTCCAAGCTCCGCGCCTCCTGAGTTAGGAGCCTTCTGCCATCCAGCAGCTCCACAAAGTCAAACTGAAAGACAGAGAAAGCACAGTTAGCGCCAGCATCCTTCCTCGGGCTTCTCCCGGAGAGGACCTCTGGAAACACAAGCAGAAGCACAAAGGGCGCGCAGAGGGTCAGGCTACAGCTCAGCTCTTCTCCAGAGCCCATTTTTTCACGCTGATATTCTCCTGGTTCTCCTGTGAGTCAGGCATAATTGGAGGATTATTTTTGAGTCTTGTTTTGTTTCAGTTCTTTCTGTACAGCTGGCGAGTCTTCCCCTGGCTGAGTCTGTACCAGGACAATGATGCCTCTTTTCAATGTCGGGTGTGTGGTTAGAAACCCAGGCACTCTACAACTGGTTCAACTCCGCGCAAGTTAGGACGAGAATCTTCGGGGGTGGTGGAGGGGAGCAGAGGTGGGTGGCTAGGACTGGGATTGGAGCACTGGGTATGACTAGAATGTCAGTCGTGTGCAAATGAAAATTTGGTTTCTGTCTAGTTTCCCTTGGTCAATGGTTCTTTCTGAATGCTCTAATTTCAGGGAGCAAATTTAGGGGAACTAAACTGATAGCTCAAAACTCTATCAATAATTACATGCTGTGTTAAATATAATTGCCAACTGAACAGAGACTGCTCGTGTGAGACTCCAGAAAAGTCAGTCACAAAGGGTTTACCACAAGTAGGTGGTTAAGTCCTACCGGCCTACTTACAAGCCAATTGAGTAGTTATCTAGCAAGCGAGCTAGCTTTAAAAGATAAATAAGATATTTATTCCATTTCATGAAAAACTGTCTGGAGATCCAGGCCAGGACTAGCGTACCAGTATGAAGTCAACAAGAGCTCAAGGCTCTTCTCCTGTGATTCCTTCCTTAGCAAACATACCTTTTATCTAGAAATCTTAAATAACTACTATGGCCAGGAAGACTGCAATTGACCTGGGAATGCCCGATGAATGCCTATGATTTACGCTATTCCAATTCCAGAGCTGGCAGGACCTTGCACAAGTCTCTGTTCTTTATTAATCATGACTGGTAACATGTCAGTCATCCTGGACAAGTTTTTTCAGTGCTTCTGGTGTGCATGTGTCTGAGTCAACGCGTAACCCTGAAGGAGAGAAGGAATGAGAGAGACTAGGGAAGAAACATTTATTCTGAGCCAGGTCCTGCACTAGCTAGCTGCCTTATAAATGTTACTCTTTTTTTTTTTTTTTTTTTTTTTTTTTTTAGGTATTATTCCCATTTTAATTGATAAAGAAATAGAGAATTAAGAAAGTGCAAGCAAATTGCCCAATGACACAAAACTAAGGAACAGAATTTGAACATGGGTCCTCCTACAGACAAAGAATGTACTCTCCCCTCAAATTGTAAAACTGTACATTAGGAATCACTTTATTAATCATCACAGGTGAGTTTCCTTGGTAGAATAAAGTAGCAAAAACATTTAATTAATAATTTTAGAGTAATAGTTATGGATCAATTGTCATTCCAAGGATACTGAATAAGTTTTCTTTGTAATTGAAACATTGGTTTTGTCTATAAATAATGTTACTATAAATGTTACTCTTATTCATTGTAACAACGCTGCCAAGTGGGTATTGTTATCACCATCTTACAGATTAGGAAACTTGCTCTGAGAGGCTAAGTAATGAAACTGAGGTTATAATGCTGATAACAAGAGGATTCAAACTCAGGTCTGTCTGATTCTAAAATGCATGCTTTTTTCTCTAGATCCCATTTCCTGGATAATTTAAATTAGGAAACTGGGTAATAGCAGAAAGGCTGTTAAGAGATTTCCTAGAATTCCTTCCTCCTAAAAAGCCCCAGTGATATAAACTTATTCATCTGAAAAGCACGGTCTGAGATCGGGTACGTGGATAAATGGGCTATAAAATATATAAACATCCCTTCAGGCTTAGGCTCTGGGCTGGACTTCTTTCTTTCTTTTCTTTTCTTTTTTTTTTTTTTTGAGACGGAGCTTCACTCTTGTTACCCAGGCTGGAGTGCAATGGCGCGATCTCGGCTCACCGCAACCTCCGCCTCCTGGGTTCAAGCAATTCTCCTGCCTCAGCCTCCTGAGTAACTGGGATTACAGGCACGTGCCACCATGCCCAGCTAATTTTTTTGTATTTTTAGTAGAGACGGGTTTTCACCATGTTGACCAGGATGGTCTCGATCTCTCAACCTCGTGATCCACCCGCCTCGGCCTCCCAAAGTGCTGGGATTACAGGCTTGAGCCACCGCGCCTGGCTGGACTTCTTTCTTCACTTTGGGTTAAGACTGGAAGTAGGAGCCCATGCAGATCAACAGGGTATATGGGGTTCTGGTTACCTGCGTATGTGAAGGAGGAAGGCCTTTTCTGCCATAAATGCCAACCAGGGCCGCCTTTCCCAGAGACACATTGAATTTCAGGTGCACGGGATGGTCTATGAACACTTGAGATCTCCAGAAAGTGCCGGGAGGAATCTTCTGGGAAGCTCGTCTCCCCACGTCAATTTCTCCAGAATCTATGAAACTGTCGTCTGGAAAGAAACTACTGGGCTTTCCTACCAAGACACAGGGAAGGGAAGACAAAGACATCTCAGTTACTCACATGGAAGATGGGGAACCAGGACACCTGAACACCCAGGACTCTCCTTAGCCTCACATCCTTCTCTATAATGTTCTGCTGTCAGCTTCCTCCCCAACCCGGCCCTCCCCACATGGAGGAGTAAAAAGGTCCAGAACTTTTTTTTTCTCCCCCAGCGATGTTCGAATTATTCCGCTAAAAATATGCATTCTTCCAAAGCAGTATGGGTCTTCCCCAAGGGCCATCTGTTTACTGCATAATTCCACAGCTTGTTAAGATATATTTTGATCCTAAAAATAATCATTTGTGGTCACATGAGCTAACTCTGTGATTTGGTGTGTTAAGGGGTGCATGGGTAAAACAGAAAGGATAGAGGGAACAAAGTGTTGGAATCAATTTTTCAGCTCAGAATGATACCCCGAGCAGTGGGAAGCATGACTTGGTGGAGTAAGGTATTTAAAAAGCTCACTGATTTGTGAATACACTGGAAGCCAAAATCAGAGGCTAAGATATGCGGATGAGGGGTTGTGCTTAGGGCAGGGTTATGGGCTGGGGAAAATGAGAAAAAGGTACTTCTGAAAAGAGGAAATATTTCTGCAAAATGTTCCTTTGTCTTTGGATGACGGTAAATATCATATGGGTGCTAAAATAGGTCAAGCTGAGGAAATTCCTCAGGTTCACACACCGAATCTATGCCATACTTGGAAATCCCACCTCGGCTCCCAACCCTGTGCCCAGCATCCATGCAGGGCATCATGAGTAAAGTCTCTTGGCCATTTCTGTCCCCATCAGGAGAATGAACGGGTCTCTGGGGGGCACTGTAAGTGCAAGGAAGGAAGGCAGCTTATCAGACTCCCTCTATTTAGTAATTAAACACACTCATATGTGAAAAATACAAACCCTAACTTCCTGCCAGACATCAGCCTCCTGGAGAGTTGAGAGGGAACAGGAGAGACTCCAGGGATGTTAGAAAGACCACCCTTAGCACACTGAAAGACCAGCATCAAGTCAACAGGCTGTATTTTATTTGTCGTTACGATGGATTTCCTGGGTATCCTGGTTCCAAAGGTTTTTTGTGATGTGAGAGATGTTGGAAGAGACACTTCAGAGAACAAGAATTCCTTTGTAAAGAAAACACATTTTGGAACTTTTTCTAAGAAGCATTTGGGGAATAGGAAATTAAAATGTCTTTCTTTCCCCCTAGCTTTCTAAGACTCCTTACAAAGCACATTTGATGCTGAAACGAAGCCTGGCAGGGCATTGTTGTAGTCATAAAATATTTTACTGTTTTAAATAATAAAATTCAATTTAAATGTTAAACTTCTCCATATGTTATCATTCCCTTATAAACTCCTAGGCAGAAACATCAGGTTTTTAGCTTCAAACTGTTCAATGTTATTTTAATTAAAAATATGCCAACAAAAAAGTTAAAATGTGCACTATCAATGAAAGTACCACTAGTATTTTGTCATTAGCATTGGGAAAGAGTTGGCTTTTAATTCCTTTATGGAAGGAATGTGCCCCAGACTTTTACCTTGAAAAATACAGATACACAAACCACCACGCTGGGATTCACAAAGTTCAAAGACAGAACCCCAATTCACAATGCATTGAGATGGAGTGGAATTATTTACATTCTTTCTTATCTGATTTTTGGGTTCCCAATACCACAGCCATTCTATATTCCATGAGGAAAAGAGTCTACCGTCAGCTTTTAATTTTGCTAGGGAGGCAGAACTAAGAGGGAAAAGGAAACAGAGGCAGATGCATTCCGAGCTTTTTCCTTCCAGAAACTGAAAAGAAATAAACGCAACACTGCTAAGTCCAAGGGCTCGTGTCCTTTTGTGAGGAGGTGGGAGTCTGAGCTGATAGGACTTGAGGACGGTCTGAATTCAAATAATTACCATGTGTGAAAATAAATCATGGAAAACTGCTCCCCCATTTTATTATGCTGCTGGAGAACCCTGCACAGTTCATTTTCTCCCTCAGTGAGCGTATTTTTAGGAGACAGTGACTGTATCGGCTAGGTTTTGCAGCCTTGTAAGTCAGAGGTCTGCGGGCCTCAGGCATAAAGAAGTTGGCTCTTACCCCAGAGGAGATGACAAAAGGGGGCTTTTCCAGTACTTAGTATTTCACCTCGGTGGGCTGGATGGGAGGGAGAAATTGTCTTGAGTGCGTATATGCTGAAATGAAAATAGAAAACTCTGCTCTAGGACATACCCTCCATCAGGACCCTGAGGGCCTCTGGTCACCAGTGGTCTCCAAATCCCACCATGAGGTCAGGCTGGGAGCTGTTGAGGGGGAAAAGCTAACAGCCTGCTCATCACCTTTACCTCAGGGGAAAGGGAAATGCCTTCCTTCCTTCCTTCTTGCTTGCGAAAAACCCTTACTGCCCTACGCTTTCTAGATGCTATAAGATTCTAAGATTCTTTGTCCTTAATTCTGAGCACCGAGCTGTGAGCGCTAGGATATACAATACCGTCCACCAGGAAGCAAAACCCACCAGTGGTGGAATCATAAGGGAGAGGAGAGGCTAGAGGCAATTGGAGGCAAAAAGTCTTGTGTATACAGTTCTTCTTATCCCTACCTACACTCCGGAAGATAAAAATAATACTAGATTTTAGTGCTGGAAATAGCAATAAAGGTAGAGGTAGTAGTTTTACCAGTCATATTGGCTTGCACTTGATGAGCTCCAAGCACAACATTAACATCTGTATATGGAGGCTCAGAATGCTTAAGAAACCATTTTAAGATCCCTCTTTATTTATTAAAATACGGCTACTGAAGGGATCAGATTGACGGATGATTCATTAAAACACTACAAAGACTTTCTCTGTGGTGGTGGGGCTGCATTGACCTTTTGAAGGAGCAAGAGTCCAATAGAATTCACAGCCCCGGCAGGCTAAATATCAGAGCTAGACCAGGTAGATCCAAGGCCCATCAAAAAACTTCCCGGCATCCTAGGTTTACAGAAAGATCGTTTGTATGAATTAGGAATCTACAAACATGTCCCAACATTCATGGGCAACAGTCAGGGTCTCAAGACATTCATGAGAAGGGCATTATACCATCACTGGGTGCCCCTAGAGACTTCACAAACTCTGCAAAAAGCTTAGGTCACAATTATGGCTCCCCTACAGTAAGACTAGGCTTCACAAGGCAGATTTTGCTAGTAGTAGTCTTTTGCTTTGTAAAGCTAGATAGATTCAAGCTTCCTATAGCAATGCTGGGCAAATACGCAATCATGTCTATAAAAGAAATTTCTTGGGCCGGGCGCGGTGGCTCAAGCCTATAATCCCAGCACTTTGGGAGGCCGAGGCGGGTGGATGATGATGTCAAGAGATCGAGACCATCCTGGTCAACATGGTGAAACCCCGTTTCTACTAAAAATACAAAAAAAAAAAATTAGCTGGGCATGGTGGCGCGTGCCTGTAATCCCAGCTACTCAGGAGGCTGAGGCAGGAGAATTGCCTGAACCCAGGAGGCGGAGGTTGCGGTGAGCCGAGATCGCACCATTGCACTCCAGCCTGGGCAACAAGAGCGAAACTCCGTCTCAAAAAAAGAAATTTCTTAACGAATTGCTAAAATGATTGGATAGTTCAGTCAAAAGCAAGATTTTGAAGAACTGAAATTTCATGCACTTCCCAATCACAGTCTTTACTTTCCTGAACTGCGATCTATCTGTATAGGTTCTAAATTCCTAATCAACTAATGTTCTTTCCCTTCCTCCACCTTTTTGATTCTTTTCGATGCAATAACTTGCATGAAGAATTCTTTAGTTTCCTTAGCAACTGTTAGAAATTTATTTGGTTATCAAAATAAGCTGTTTCATTTTGGAGAGCCCAGCTGAGCCTGCGCACAGCAATTCTGCATGGTTCAAACTAATGGGCAATTGTTATTTCAATGCAGAAAGAAAAAAATGCTATCCCAAGCCCACCAATTCAACCATCAGAAATGCTTGTTTATTCAATGCTTTTTTCCCTTTCCCATTAATGCATAACACAAGTTCTTGTGGCTTTAGTTTGAAAAGCTGCTGTCTTTGGTTTCTGTCCCATGGCAACCCTGGAACGGTTACAGCCATTTTGAAAATACAGTATGAACTGCAGTTTCATATTATTCTGAAAGACACGAGCATTTACAGTTCTTGGATTATCATATATTGAATTTGTATGAATAAGAAGTAGATATTCTTTAAAAAAATTCAAAAATACCCCAAACCTTTGCAAAATCTGTGGCAGGGAGAGAATATTAATTAGTCTGGACGTCTGGGATTTTAATAACTAATATGAAATGGCTTGGGATTTGAGTGGATAAGAAGAAAAGAACTAATATTTGTTGGGTGCCACTTCAATATTAGGCTTTGAATGGATAGATATTGTCATCTTTGTTTCACAGATGAGGAAGGTCAAGGGAGATGGTGTAAGTGTCGTGAGTTAACAGAGCCAATATAAAGCAGGCCAGGATTAACATCCTATATTGGCTGGCTCCGAGGTCCATTTACCCTCTTTCTATCACACCACATTGCTTCCTTCATCATTCTGAAGCAAAGACTCTAATCTTAATTCTGGAATCAGCTGTCTTCTCAAATTCCCTCAGAAGGGACAAGAAATATGTACTCACATCAGGGTTAAAGACTTTCCCCGTTGAGATAAATCTAGGGAACTGCATTTTTAACCTCACAATGAAAACATAAACTGAGTGGACATCCGTTTGACCAGGGCAAAAGAAATGAAAAACAATGTGGCCTCACATAAACTATAGGAAGCTTTGTCCTTTGGTTTCCAGTCTGATGTATTTTTTGTCACAGTGATTGCTGCTGATGCTGACCACTTTACAGCACAGTGCTGCATTGAAGGGGTTTGTAAACAGGATTTCCATTTGCATCAGTAATGACAGATAATCCCTTTAAGCAAAAATACTCCAATTAAAATAAACCAATAATCTGGTGCAATTTCATTTTATCTCTTATCTGCACCTCCTGTTCCTTACAAAAACAAAACAAAACCTAAACAACCCACAGACTAATTTCATTAGAGTAAGAGATTTCAGATAGATCAGACTCCTGTTTGAAGAATGTCTGATAGAAATCACAGAGGGAAGAAAATATGTTTTGCAAATGAGATCCTTTACCAGTTCCTTGAGGGTTAAGCACATTTTAAATCTGCATTTGTACATGCTGATCTACAGACAGTCTTCATTTTATGGTATTAACCCAGGGCATCTGACACTATAAGCTGACATGGGCACCACAAGCCAACAGGCAGGACCATGGACAGGGCCAAAGTGACAAGAAATTCTGAAGAGCCATCTGGTTACTTACATGATTCTGTTACTATTTTCATAGGTAGAACTTAAAAATTGGAATGCACCTTAGAGAGAATCTAGCTCAATATTCTCCTCTTGAAGAGGAGGAAAAGGGCTCCTAGAAAGTGTGTTCAAGGGATTTGCTTAAGGTGTTACCACAGGTCAGTGGCTGCAGCTGGACTTGAACTCAGGGCTTCTGACTTCTAACCCAGAGCTCTTCCCATGGTCCCATTCATGATTCCTCCCTCCATATCCTATTAAGAGGCAAAGAAAGTGTAAATTATTTAGTATTTTAAGACTTAAAATCTTTGCAAATGAGAGGACTGGCTTTGTCCCTCAAAATAGCGGGCAAGGGTTCTGTGTGGAAGTGACCCCAATTCTCACTTCCCTTAAGATGACCAGAGGCCAAGAGTTGACTTTGGCCCTCAGGATCTTCATTTCAGAGATCATGAAGAGATACTCTGACCAAGTATATGCCACCCTGTTAAACAAACTGACGGATGGAAGGCAAATCCTTGCAAGGGCAGAGGGGCTCGGATGCTATGACCCAAAAGTCAACTAAGAGAAAAGATGTAAGCAGCGAAAAGTTAGAGGCAGTTAACTGCCACCGTGCTGACTGAGGGGTCACAGAGAGAGAATGCAGGCCATGGCAGATGCAAGAGGAGGGAAGGCCACACTGCCCACAGTGACAACCAGGCTGCTTTATTAGCTCAGACACCTTTCTGGGCGCCAACTTTTGTGAGTCTGTGCCACTCTTGGCTGACAATATTCATGGCATTTTAGAAATAGTTCTAAGACACTCAGAATGGGCCTTTGGATATCCCATTTGAGAGTACCAAACCCAATGCCACCACCATTTTCATTGTTGATAGGAAATATCCATGTCTCATTGCACAATAGAATTTCACATCCACATCTCCTTCAGGGTCTTGTAACCTTGGGGCAAGTCAGGTGGAGAAGCTTATGGAGACAGCAAGAGCCCTGGAGTCACAGACCTGGGCTCCTATCCCAGACTCTACCATTTACTGGCTGTGTACTCTGGGCAAGTCACTTAATTAGTGCAATCCTTTGTACCAATTCTAGTTTTTGCCTCTAGAAAAATTATAAAATAATTATACTTGTCTCACAGGATCTCTGTGGGAATTAAATGTGAAATGCTTTTGACAAACAGTTTTAAAACCAACGTGCTGTACAAACACTAATAATTATTATTATTGTGGATGAGGAAACTGAAGCTCAGGAAAATAAGTGACTTGCTCAAGGTTACGTGGTTAGTAAATGCCAGACCACATGAACTCGTGTTTCTATTAAACCGCAAGAGTCCAAGAATCTTTCCACTACAACACCCCATCTACCCGCCTCCCCACACCCCCCTCCCACAGATGCCCATCTGTCCCAAGAGGTTTGCCCAGAAGAGCTCGTCTGACCCCACACAAAGATGGCCACCCCAGCAGTGTGAAGCCCCTAATGCTTCTTCCCTCCAGGCATGGGATGGGATTCCACTGAACGCCACGAGCCCTGCCCAAGCCCCGCCATGAGCTCTTAGTGACAAGGAACTGTGACAAAGACACAGGTGGGCCGGCAGCTGGCGTGGAGTGCAGAAGGATGGAGGGAGCGCCAGAGCATGGAGCTGTGAGCCAGGCACATGATGCACGCGCGTGATGGAGGGCTCCTCGGCTCAGAGGCAGACACACAGGACTCACGACACAGACAACGCAGCAACCCTACCTTCTGCGGTTCCTTTGCCTTTCCTGTCAGGGGTCTCTAAGCCAGTGCCCCCTGAGGGGTACAGGGAGACGTCGGTTGGCACAGGCCAACTGCTGGCTGTGTCCTCCGTGATCTCATACATCTGCCCCTCCATCGGCTGCAGGTGCCAGTTTAGGCCAAACAGGTGCATGGCTGTGGTGAGCAATGAGAAAAGTCATCTTTTTCTGCTGGAGGCAGAAATGGGACTCCCAAGCCATACGGGAGGGGTGGGCAGGGTGGCGAAACACAAGCATTCCATTCAGTTCAACAAGTAGCCCTAAAAGGGAGCTCTTGCAGTGCCAGGCCCTGCAAAGGGGACTGGGGGACAGAGAGGATCAAGGTTCAGACCCTGCCCTCAAGGGGCTTACAGTCTGGTGGAACTGGGAGTAGGCAGGATGGGGGAGTCTCAGGAGGTCTTGGTCTTTTGCTTCAAAGATAAATCACAATCTAGGGAGGAAAACTGTAATTTTTGTGACAAAGTTAATTTCCTTAACACAAAAATAACTTGTACAAATAATAAGCAAAGTTCAAAGCTCAGTAGGAGAATAGGCATTGGATGTGAACAGTTTACAGAATAAGGACTACAAATAGCTCCTAATCATATGAAAAGACTCTTGGCATTACTCATAGTAAAAGAAATGTAAGTTAGACTCTGAAATACTATTTTTCACATATAGTTTGGCAAACATAAATAAGGTTGAAAATATACTACATTGGCAGAGAATGGAAAGCAAGGACTCCCATACTTTGCTGGTGTGAGAATTTGATGTACAAAAATCTATGGAGGGCAATTTGATAAAAACTAGCAAAGTTAAAATACACATATGCATTATCCTGGGACATAAAGGTTCCAATTCTAGAAATTCCTCCTCCAGATACAAGTGCACTAAAAGATGTACATAACCAGGTTATTCACTCCAGATATACGCGCACTAAATGATGTACATACCAGGTTATTCACTGCAGTATAATTTGTTATAGCAAAATATTAGAAACCAGTCCACTGATACAGGGCAAGAAAAATAAGTAATATACACACAGCAAAATTGAATGCAACCACTACAAAGCGTAAAGAGGTTCTTTATGCATTTTTCTGGAAAGAAAAGTATAAAATGCAGAAGTATATTTGCTACACTACCTTTGGGTTTAAAAATTCCTGTATATGTATAAAATATTTCTGGTAGAATATGAATGACTGGCTAATAGTAGATGTGTCCTACGAAGGATAGAGATACTATGGATCGGGGTAGGAGGGAAACTTGCTTTCTATCATATATCTTTTGCACATTTTCATTTTGTGCCATGTGCATATATTTTTGTTCAAAAGGTATTTTTCCAAGGGACCAACTCCTGAAAGTCTTTTTTTTTTTTTTTTTTTTTTTTTTTGAGATGGAGTTTCGCTCGTTACCCAGGCTGGAGTGCAATGGTGCAATCTCGGCTCACCGCAACCTCCGCCTCATGGGTTCAGGCAATTCTCCTGCCTCAGCCTCCTGAGTAGCTGGGATTACAGGCACATGCCACCATGCCCAGCTAATTTTTTGTATTTTTAGTAGAGACGGGGTTTCACCATGTTGACCAGGATGGTTTCGATCTCTTGACCTCGTGATCCACCCGCCTCGGCCTCCCAAAGTGCTGGGATTACAGGCGTGAGCCACCGCACCCAGCCCAAAAGTCTTGTACAATAATCTAGAAAGAGACCATAAAGCACTAAAGAATGAACATTGCCCTTTGAGATACACATGCTTGAGAAGGCAAGGAAGGTTGCCTCCAAAAACGTTTGTGATCCATCACCAAATATCTGCTTAAATCACAGTTTAGGATTCCAGCCTCGGGCCCTGTCAGTGGTCCAGGCTCACCTCTTCTGGATGCCCACCTGGATTCCCCATACACGGAGGTAAGCACTCAAGTCCCTGGACCCTCGTGGCACCCTAGATGTAGCATTCAGCCCTTTGCCCACTTGATGAGAATTCTCTGAAAGCCCACTCCATGGCAGATTCTGGAGAGCCAGAATGGACTCAGAGAGTCCCTGCTTCAGTGAGCTCACAGCCAAGTAGGGAAGAGAAATAACAAAGCCTCTTCAGCAGGACCAGAAGGCCTAGAGGAGGGGGTGCCTGACCCACTAGTGGGGCTAGAGGATCACAGGGAAGGATCTTCAGAGAGATGAAGGCCCATAGTAATTGTATTTACTGAGGACCTACTGTGTGAAAGGCAGTAAACAGGGAAACTTGTATATACTAATCCTCATGGCAACCTCACCAGACCCAATTTACAGAGGTACACTTTAAGGCTCAGAAGGCTAATTAAAAGTATAATAGTCATAAAACTATCATTTATTGAGTATTTAACAATATGCCAGGCATTGGGCTAAGAGTATTATAAGTATTCCTTTAACTCTCAACAATAATTCTATGAGGTATTAATGACCCCATTTTACAGATGGAAAAACTAAGGCACAACAAGGCTAACTAACACACACAGGTTAAATGGCTAACAGGTGGCAGAGTCTAGACTAGAATCCCAAACTGTTCCAATCCTGAAAGCACACACTGTCATTGTTCCTGGTGTCAAGGCCCAGGCTTGCCTGCTTAGCTAGGCCACCTCTTGCTTGCTGTATCTAGCTGGGTGGGCATTATAAAGACTTCACCCGTTTATACATCAAACAGCCTCAAAGGCTTTTAAGTCTCTTTTTAGGCAGTACCATAGGATCCTTTGAGATAGAAAGGAAACTCTGTTACCTAGCCACAGTGTATGCAGGGGTCACTGGTGGTAGTTTTGAGGGGCTGTGTGACTGTCATCAAGACACACAGAAAAACCGTTGAGGGGACTGGAGAACAGCATACCCTTCTGACTTCTAGTCTGAACACAAACCACACGGAACAAACACACAAGTCTCTTTTAGCCAGGAGGCCACACTCGGGTGGAGGCAATGAGATCGCACACTCTGCTTTTTCTTTAGTTACTGTGGTGCAGGAGAGGCTATGTGGGACCAGAGGGAAGAAATGAGTTTTCAATCCCAGCTGCCACTGCCTAGCTGCAGTCTTCTCATCTGAGCAATGAGTATAGAAAGCTTCAAAACGCTGTTCTATCGAATGAGGTAATATGCGGTAAAATGCTTTGCAAACTACACGTGTGTGATAACTGTATGTGATCATCATTCGTTGCATTTGTACTGTCGATAATGATAATGACAACAGTGGCTGACATTGACTGAGCACCTTTTTTGGTACCAGATACTAAGTGAGGTGCTGAGCACTGTTCTCCTCTGCCTCCTGGGTAGGTAACAATAATACTGCCACAGTTAACTTGCCTGGAAGCAGTGAATATTCTGCTACTTGCGAGGCTCAAAATTCTGCTTACCTTCTTACTTCATCTATATATCGGCAATGCCAAAGGTAACAGAAAAATTGTTCGAGCTACAGACAACTCAGACATGTGCAGCTAAGGGAGTAGTGCCTCTTTCCCCATTAGAATCAATTATCTCATCTAAGTGTGCCGAAGTGCTGTCTTGTTAAAAGGTCATGAGAATTAACTGATCCCAGCATGACTAGAATTCTCACAGCTTTGTGAAGAGAAACATTTTTATTGTCACAACTTTCTTTTATTTTTAGCAAGATGCAAACAAGTCCTTGCTTTAAAAAAAATACATTGGGGGTAGGGTGGGAATAAGCCAGGGAAAAAAAAAGTGTTGCAGGTGAAAACGATCAATAGATCTGGGGTCTCAGGGAAGTTAATTAAGGCAGGACAACCCACAGCTATGAGGGTGGTGGGGGGGGTGGTTGGTACCTCTTCCTCTCCACTGTGCCCGCCTGGCAATCACAGAGGCCAACACAGCCGTGAAACTGGCCAATTGTCTCTGTGACCTGTGGAAGATACACTCCTGAGAACTATCTGGGAAACAGAAGCTCTGTATTCAACTCTAACTTAGACTGACTCTCTCAGGACATTTAGACATCCAAAAACAACTGCAGAGGCTGGTGGGCAGGGGAGGAAACCCAGGGTCACCAAGGTTGGGCTGAGAAATGGCTTCCTGGAAAGTAAGGAGTAGGATGAAGCAGAGATTCAGAGACATGAAGTTCAACCGGTAATGTCATCTTTTTAAAACAGTTTAAATTTTTGTGGCTACACAGAAGGTGTATATACTTACAAGATACATGAGATGCTCTGATAACCGGCTTGCAATGCCTAATAATCATGTGATGGAAAATGGGATATCTGCCCGCTCCAGCATTTATCTTTTGTGTTACATACAATTCAATTATACTCTTTTAGTTATCTTAAAATGTATAGTTAAATTATTATTGACCAGAGTCACCCTGTTGTGCTATCAAATAGCACACTTCTTGACTCTCTTTACTCATTCTATTTTTTTTTTTTTTGTACCTGTTAGCCGTATCACCTCTCTCCAAACCTCCCACTAGCCTTCCAAACCTCTGGTAACCATCCTTCTATTCTCTATCTCCATGAATTCAATTGTTTTTATTTTTAGCTCCCACAAATAAGTGAGAACACAGCAGTCATTTTAAAGCCAAAATAATGGAGATATTTAACCTGCGATCCAAGGTTTTCATAAAAGTCATGCTAGTGACCCCTTCATTCTTTTACTATATTGTTAGGAAGGTGATTACCTCTACAGTTCTGGGTTATGGGAAAGGGGAAGAGGAAGGGAGAGAAGCAGTTTGCTCTCCTCTTTCCAAAGGACACAGCACCGGCTCAGCCAGAGTCTGCCCATGAAATACATGTGATCGAGCCACCACTTTTTTTTTAATCCTTTGTAATAATCGAAATCATAATAACACAAAAATTAGTATCATCTGAATGCACACTACATGCCACATGCTTTATCATTCAGTTTCACCTGCACACAGAAGTAGGTTGAAAAAAACATTACTGGAGAATGGAAGTGGAATAGGAATAGAGCTATAGTGATATATTCTGAGTTACTCAGAGAAGTGAAGAAAGTTACTAGGCAGAGCTGGTAGAAATCTGAGGCAATTTTAAAACCCAGGACCCTGTGCTCCCAAACCAAGCTGCTTCTTTTACACATTTTGCTTTAAATAGAAAATAAAATATGGGCAGCATAAAACCACCAGCAACTAATATTGGAAATAAATATCTGGGGAGGAGGAGCTGATAGGGATGACAAATATTTCCCGGCCCACAGCAATCTTCATTTAACGCTGTGTATAGCGGCTTAGTGCATGTTATCCAAATTATGTGTAAGACAGAGCCATGAATTAAAAAAAAAAAAAAAAAAAAAATCTAACAAATATAATTGGTTCTCCCCAGCCTGCTAAGAATGGACTAGGCCACTGAAACAATATAAATTATAATCACTGTATTCCATGTTCCCTGAAGAATGAATGGTAACTACCCATCATCCGTGTACACCACAGGATTATCTATATGATACTCTGCAGTGTGTATTTATAACTCTTGTGCAAAACGTTCCTCAAGTACACTCAAAGTGACCTAGATAAGAAACTTGATACTGGTTTTCCCATTAGACTAGTTTGTAATTCAATGAAAAGGTGAAAAGATGCTAAGGAGTTCAGAAAAAGGCTGTGGAAAGGTAGCTGGTTCACAAGATCACCCACACTGAAATGTTAATGATTTCTAAAAGCCAACAGCCAAGGTGGGGAAGTTCGGATTCTCTTGGCTCTGGTCAATCTGATCCCAGGGCTGACATGTTCCCCGCCGCCTTTTCCTGCCCGGCGAGACATGAGAGATGGCTCAGAAAGTGCACGCTCTATCTTGACATTTTTAAGAAAGGCTTCATAGACGTTCAGACATTGAAGGCTTCCCTCAGACCTGGCCAGCAGGAGGCAATTAACCAAGTCATTATGCAGAAGTCACCAACATAAGTACAGGACAGTTTCTGCTGTCACGAAGCATGCTTTCCTTCCAAAACTGGAATGCACGAACCCACTTTCGTTTGTACATTAGCAGTTCAAGGGAGTGACTAGAGATGGTTATATCCACAAGGAACTGTTGATTCAAGTGGCATTTCTGGTTTCAAAAGGCAGTGGGAACCAACCCAACCACGCAGCTACTCAATCTTTGTTTTATATTAGTGCTCAGGTTTTTTTTTTTTTTTCTTAAATGACTATTTCTATGAAATCAGAGTCACTGGGGTTCTTAGACTTATAGTCCTCTAATGGAGGAAAAACTAAAAATATAAAATAATAACAACAAAAATGACAGACTTTCATTCCCTGGGTTCTCTGCCTGGTTTTGCTACAAAGCCACCACATTTAAAAGTTCCAAAACAAGACACTGAATACACAAGATATACTCGGCAGGGTAACAGAAAAGAAAAATTGGAAGCAAACTCAACGTCTGCAAATAGGAGAATGACTTAGCTAACTTATGGTACAGGTACAGGATGGAATATAAGGCAATCATTACAAAAAATAACCATGATATACAGCAATGAGGGAAAACGCTTAAGACAAAATGTGAAAGAAAAGAAAAGGCAGAGCACAAAATTGCAAGTATTTCCTGACCGCAGCTCTGCAAAACCATGCATGCATACAAAAAACAATGTGTAAAGAAATACATAAAAATGACATCAGGATTTGAATTACAGCAGCAGCATTCTTTTCTAGCTTCCAAACTCATTTTAGCGCATTGGCATTAAAAAGGAAGTTCTCCAGCTTAGTGTGGGTAGCGGTAGGTAGAAGAGAAGGATGATACAGCATGGGGGAGGGGTCCTGACTTGGAGCTTTCGCCTTGTGTCAGACCCCAGACGTGGGGGACTGCGTATGCTCTCTCATTCAGTCTTTACATGAATCTTGAGAAGTGAATTTGACAGATGAAGAAAGTGGAGGCTCAGAAAGGCTCCTCAGCTGGCCCAAAGACACAGATAGGAAGTACTAAGGCCAAATTTGAACCCAGATCTGAAACCAGATCTGACTGCTTCCAAAGCCCCGGTTCCCCTCCAGGCACATCGCACTGCTAATGAATTACAATGCCTGAAAACCACACATTTAAAAAAGATGTTAAGGCAAAACTTTTGCTGATGGCATAGCCAGGTTTGCTCTTTGGGGATAGTTTGTTAAGGGGCTTTCTTCTCAGGAACAAAGCATGGGTCCCCATTCTTTCGTATCCTGAGGGCTTGACCAGGGACTGATGGTCACAAACAAAAACCATGTGATGCCAATAAGCAATTTGTCAGCAGGCACAGTCTGCATTTGGGTCTTTCTGTAAAAGCACTCAGAACTTGTTGAGTTGCTGGTTTTGTGACTTTGGGCAAAGTACTTACCCTGTTTGAATCTCAGTTTCCTCACCTGTAAAACAAAGATGATAATATCTACCTGAAAGGATTACATGAGATAATATATGAACTATGCCTGGTACAGGTACATACCAGGAGCTCAGTAAATGGCAGCTGTATCATCACTGTCATTTTGCTATGCTGATTTCCCTAATTCCTATATCCACCAAAAACTTCAAGCCAGCTCTGTGACATTACCTTTTTCTCCTTTCTGTATGTTCCTCGTTAGTTCCCTTCCATGCCATTGCCAATTTCTTTAAACTGAGGGCCCAAGCCTGCTCCCATTAGCTGACAGACTTTGGGGATGGGAGAGATATTTACCTAATGGATGAAACATCTTTTAAAAGCAGAATTGCATTTAAACCAGCCTGACAGGATCCCACTGGTGACTACATGGGGCTAATTTTTTTTTTTTTTTTTCTGGAGCAATATTTTTTTACTTTATTAAAATACTGAGTTTTATTTCACATGTATATTTTTGTCTCCCCACCATTTCCATGTCTGACCACCACTACTACTATGTCCTATCATAACATTCCATACATACTTAAAACCAAGCAAAGGGTGGAGGTCCCATCTTTAAAAACTACAGGCATTTTGGACAACACATTCTTGGTAATGGAATCTGGACATTTATCAAACACGGTAGGGAAAATTCTCACTCTGCATTATAAAAAGGACAACCAGATATCAACTGTTACAGAAATGAAATAAGATGGAAATTTTTTTTTTTTTTTTTTTTTTTTTGAGACGGAGTTTCGCTCTTGTTACCCAGGCTGGAGTGCAATGGCGCGATCTCGGCTCACCGCAACCTCCGCCTCCTGGGTTCAGGCAATTCTCCTGCCTCAGCCTCCCGAGTAGCTGGGATTACAGGCACGCGCCACCATGCCCAGCTAAAGGGCTAATTTTTAATCATGTAAATATACTGCTTTTCCTCCTGTCTCTGGATAAACTTGGCTGCAACAATCAGGGCTTCTCTCACTCCCAAATTAAGCATTTTCGGAGAATGGATTCTGGCACAGTTAATCATTTCTCTGTGTCACGCAAAGTTAGGGGGAAGGAGGCCTTGCAGCAAGGATTCAGGGGACTGCTCAATGTCTCTGTAAATGATGGTGGAGTTGGTCCCCAGCCAGAGGATCAGGTGCAGTCAAGCCAGGGAGGCAGGGAACAGGTGAGCCCACCACCATACAGAGGAGGAAAGTCAACTGTACTGGAGGGCACGACGCAAGTTGTGGGGGAACCGCCACTTAAACCTAATTTGTACAGAATCGACTATTATTGCAGTAATAGAATAAGAAAGCTGTCTTTTCTGGGCACCTTTCGCCTGGCGGCCTCTACTAAGACCTCCTCCATACATAGCTAATTTAGGAGTTGGCCACCCCCACCAATCTTTGGACTGACCTCAGCCCAGTTATGTGACCTCTCCCTACCAGATCCTCCGCACTGTGCTGGCTCCCAAGTCAAGAAAATGTCAGTGAAGGGCAGGGGTGTGAGCGCAGCCTCTGCAGCCACAGGGACCTGTGTTCCTGCTCTGGTTCTGATGTGAACAGTTACATGACAACTTTCCTCTTTTGAGCCTCTGTTTCCTCATCTGTAAGATGGTGATACTAATACCTGGCTTTGAGAGTTGGGGAGACTGAAAGAAGTGGTGTGCTTTCTGAGCTCCTCACAGTGCTTGGTATGCACTGGCCTGTACTACCGGACGGGAGCTTTCGTTGCTGGCATCGACACCATCTTCATTGTGTAACCAGGTTTTCACTGAGAAAATGGAGTCAGGACTAATCAGGACTTGGGGAGCGAGAAGCCTGAGTTTTTTACAGTGTTGGGGGACACTGCTAGGACTGGTGTCTCAGGTCCCAGGAACCTACCACCCCCACTCACTGCACAGATGAAGAGACTCAGGCTTGATTAGCATCTTTGTGTCAGGGCCTGGAACTGAGCTAAGCCCAGTTCTTCAGACTTCTAGTTCAAAGCTCTTCCCACCACATGACCCGGTTATTACATTAATCACAGCAGAAAATCATGTCCAGAGCAGGACAGCCATCCTCCTTGCTTGTTCTTCCATCAGACACTGCTTCCCAGGTGAAGGGAGGGGGAATGGTAAGGGGTTTAAGGTAAGGGGAACGAACCCACAGGACAGGCCACGTCAGGCCATCAACCAGCCCTCCCTTCAGGGCAGGGATTATCCTGGTCATTTCTGCCCCCTAGAACCTGTCCAAAGGGGTGAAGAAGAAAAGGAGGAAAGGAAGGAGACAGAGTGAGGATTATTAGTAAAGCAATAACAGCTCCTATTTATTAAAATTTTACCTTGTGCGTGATATAATGCTGGAGGATTCACATTTATTATGTTATTCAAACCACAACTCTTTATAAAGTAGATGGTATTAGTAACCCTATTTTATAGATTAGGTACCTCAAAACAGAGCGAAGTAGTAGATGTTATTACTTTAATTTTCTATCCGTAGAAAACCGAGGATCTAGAATTGTCTACAATTGTACCATTCAACACAGCAGTGCCAAGATCCAACAGCAGATCCTGGGGATGCCAGATACGAAGCTCTTGTCACACTGTCATCAAGGAAGCACAGGACCGGCTTCCACGTCATCCTGATCGGGATACACGTGCAGTTTCTGTCAAATCACTGTCAACAGGGCAAACATTCAACAAAGCAGCTCTACACAGAAGGGGTGCTTAAGCCTGGTACGATGCCCACTGTCTGCCCCTTCGTATCCAGGCCTCGCTCGTGATGCCGCGATCACCAAACCCAAAGGATCTCCTGCCTGTTCAAACCGCTCTGCTGTTGTGAGGAGTCAGCATTGCCCTTTGTGCGGTACAACACGCCCCCACCAGATCTGGGACAGTGACTGCTATTTCCTGAGTGTGCCATCGTCAGACTCCTTTCTCTGTGGCCCTTATGTCCACGTTGACCCCATTCCCAATGCTGTCTGAAGAGTCTGTATAAAGGTGTTCTAACTTGGAAAAGGCCAGCCTCTCAGCTGAGACGCATCATCCCCTCCCTCACCTGTGCCAAAGATCAGAAGTGGCAGAAGAGAAATGTGTGTTTGGTTAGTGCATGGGAGCTCACACAAGGAGAAGGTGCCTGTTGCTATGCTCCATTTCCAGAGCTACTAGAAGATGTACCGCTACCTGGCTCTACAGAGCAACTCTCCGTCTTCCGATTTCCTTTGGCATACTCGCCATGTAACTGATTTTCTCATGATCAAAGTCAATTAGGAGGTGGTCCCCACCGTACCTCAAATGGAGTTTTAATTTGTGTATGTATTAGTAGAAGAGGCTTTTCCCTTTGGATCATTCACTTGAGCAAGAGGAATGCAGGCAGACCGCTTAACATGGAGCCTGCCGCCTGGATTTGTAACTTGGGATATTTCTTTATAATGAGAAACATTTTGAAAGAGCACTTTAAATTCGCACAGAAGAGAGTGTGTGATGTCCCTCCTTCACTCCCTACAGCTTCCCAGTCTCCTGTCCCATGGGTGTTTCCCACCCCTTGGGACCACAGCACATTTTCCTGCCTGCTTGCCTTTGTCTGTGCACAGAGCAAGGCACTCATGTGTGAGTAACCTCTTCTTCTTTGATTACATGCAAACCCTTGGTTTGGTTGAGTCTTTGACTAAAACTAAGAAGTTTAAGATAGTCAAGTATTCCAGGCACCATCATGCTGATACTGTTAGCAGCCACAGTCATTACTTGGAAGCTATACTGTACCAAGCACTGTGCTGAGTGTCCTAGAAACAGTATCATTTAATCCTCATGAAGCCCAATGAGGTAACTATTGTTATTACTCTCATTTGCAAGATAAGGAAACTGAGGCTTAAAGAGGTCCGTCAACTTGCCCCACTTTACCTTCTAATTGGAGGTAGAGCCCAAGTTCAGATCTGAGTTAAGTCCAGATTGGACCTGCCCTAACCACTAAACATACTGCTTTTCTGATTAGGTATCAAGCTGTGGAAATGACAAAAATGGGAAAGAAAAAAAAAAAAACAAAAATAGAACAAAACCCAACATTGCCCAATCTCATTGTTGTACGGACCTACCTTTTTACTCAAATTTTGTTGGCAATATTTCCCTGAGAAGAGATACTTGACATATCTCTTCAGAACAGAAAGAATGTTAAAAGAGCATTTTAAATGTGTGTTGAACACAATATCCAACGGTCCATGTTACGTCTACCTACTTGGGAGTCTCGCTCTGTGTGGATTTCTCTGTCCCTTAAACCTGCCTGCCCGTCCAGCCTCCATGCTTTTGCTGATATGATGCCCTCTGCTAGAATAGTCACCATCTTCTCTATAAAAAAACAAACAAACAAACAACTCCCTCATCCTTCAAGATGTACTCCAAATATTGCCTCTTCTGTGAGGATTTCCACCATCACTCCCAGCCCAAAGTGGCCACTGCTCCCAGCCCCGGGCCCTTACCATTATTTCTGTACCTCTCCCATCAACACTGCCCTCATGGTATGTGTACCTGTACTTCCTGTCCCTTGCTGCTTTCTCTACCAGACTTAGTACCCAGTGGAACAGATCTGCAGCAAGACAGCCAGGCTCCCAGCTCTGGCCCTCACCACCTGTGCATCAACAGGGAAGTCACTTAACCAACATGACTCTAAGTTTTTCCATCTGTGGAAATGGAAATAATAGAAAACCATCTCCCAGGTCCTTGTAAGAATTAAATTTAATGAGGATTCTTTAGAGATTATAAAGTGTATTGAAAATATAAGGCATTATTATATTGCTTAATAGTTAATGAATGAAAGAACACCAAATGTTATAATGTAATACAGTCTGTGTTTCATACACAGACTGATGCAGAGAGTTAGATGTGAAACTCCCCACACGTCTCAGACCTCAACAATTAGGTATATGTATGGTGCCATTTAATAGACTTGCTGGACTACAGAAAAGTCAGAAGACATAAACACGGTGGAAAAGAAGAATTGCCAGCTTCCAGGTAAAGAAAAATGCTAATTACCCTAAAATTTTCATTTAAAGCTTTGCTACCCCTCCTACTCCATCTCCTCTCAAATACCCTTTTTGCAAACACAGTTGGAATCAAGTGTGTGCTTAAATACACAGTGCTACACACAGGCTGAGCACACACAGGGGTCTGAGGAGTATGTCTTCCTGCACAATTCTACAGATGACCTGAGTGGTAAAATTTGGGACAATGTCATAAAATGGAGCCCACACTACAATTAATGATACTGGCATTTTTTCTTTCCCACTGGAGGCTTTGAACAAAATCTAACTCCAGGCTCAAGGGCATGATCAATCTAGCTACCTGCTATGTGCCAGCAAGAAGCGCTTTCTCCAAAGCAAAACGTTAAGCCAGTGACAATCTACTCGTGCTGGAAGAAGGCTGGGGAAGAGCAGAATCAGATACTATGAGGTGCTGTTGCTCAGTAAGAAAATGGTCTCGACATCTCCTGACATTCATAACCTGGGCTCCTGTTGGCTCCAATCCTGAAGCACTTTATGTGCAAACCACCACCCCAGTCAATGCATGTGTGCATGGCAGTGCTGGCACAGGACATGGGGCAGGACAGATGGATGGATGTTCATTTTTCTTTTATAAGAAAACAAATTCCTTCCTTCCTTCCTTCCTTTCCTTCCCTCCCTCCCTCCTTCCTTCCTTCTTCCTTCCCTCCCTCCCGGTCTTTTCTTTCCTTCCTCCCTCCCTCTCTTTCCTTCCCTCTCCTCCCTATCCTCCCCTTCCCCATCTCCCTCCCTCCCCCCTCTCCCTTGCTCCCTCCCTCCCTCCCTTCCTCCCTTCCTCTCTCACTCTTTTGTCCAGGCTCACTGCAGCCTCTGCCTCTCAGGCTCTAGTGATTCTCTTGCCCCAGTCTCTTGAGTAGCTGGGATTACAGGCATGTGCCACCATGCCCAGATAATTTTTGTATTTTTAGTAGAGATGGGGTTTCACCATGTTGGCCAGGCTATTCTCAAGCTCCTGGCATTGCCTGCCTTGGCCTCAATCTGCCTGCCTTGGCCTCCTAAAGTGCTAGGATTACAAGCGTGAGCCCCTGTGCTCAGCCTAGTTTCCTTCTTTAGCAAGGATCTTGTATCCTTTCGGTAGTTCAGAAGGGCGAATGCCTCCCCTAAATGCCCCCCAGCTACAGGAAGGGTCGGGAGCGCAAGGAGAGAATGGGCTCTGGGTCCCCTCTCTCTCTCTCTCACTAGGGATCTGGCTTTAGACAAATGATTTAACCTTCTTGGCTTCAGTTTCTCATCTATAGACATGGAAATAGAAACAGCATGGTGCCTCCATTTGCACTTAACAAAATACTTACTGGATAAGTAAGACTGTTGAGAAGATTAAATGAGAAAATACGTGTAAACCTCAGAACAGTGCCTGCCTGGCACAAGGCAGACTCAATTTGTGTGCGCTGCCATATTTGGGTGTGCAGCTTAGGCTTTGGTGGGAGTGGCTGGGAGCAGAGGAAAAGGCACACCGCAGACAGAAGAGCAACATGACCCTTGTTTGCTGAGACTCAGATATGGGGGCACAGTGACATGAGAGGGGAGCTTTCAGAGGCAGCACGGTCTGCATAGGATTTATAGCCGGAAAAATGGATTTCTAGGTCCAGCTCTACTACTTACTGGCCCTTCTAGCCGAACAAGTTATTTAACTGCCAAGGGCCTCAGCCTCCACATTTGGGGCTTGCAGGACAAGGAAATGCAGTTAATAATTATTCAGAGGGCATCAAATGCTGGAGAGAAGAATGGGTTTGAAAGGCCTCATAGAAAGTCATTCTGATCTTCTCTTTCAATATCTTACTTGATTTACAAGCTCAACGCCTTATTGCAATTTTTCCTGATTCTCCAGTTAGAATGAATTGCTGTCTCCTTTGGAATCCCACAGGGATAGGTTCAAACACCAGTGACATACCCTTATCATCCGCCTAGAATTGCCATCAGCTGCTTACACACCTGGCTGTCCACAAAAGTAAGAATGGCTCCGAGGTGGGGACAGTAGTTTATCTGGCTTTGCCTGCTCCTCACAGCCCGGGACCCAGTCCAAAAGACAGGCTCAGTGAATGCTCCCCACCAGTTTAAACCTGAATTTGAGGAAGCTCCTTCTGCTTAATCTCAGATTACCTGAAATCCCTGCATCCAGGGATGGCTCTTGGCTGCTAAATCAGAGAGGCTTTAAAATCTCCAGGTGATTCGGCGGCTGGGAAGGGTGAGAACTGCATTTATTCCATACCCACCATAGACTGGGCCCTTTGCAGATGTTCTCTTGCTTAATGCTGAAAACACTACTTAGATACTAAATGTCATTTTACCAATGAGGAAACGAAGGTACAGAGAGGTTTAGAAACGAGTCTGAGCCAGGAATGGAATGAAGGTCTCACTTGGCCCAGTCTCTGCTTTGGCTCTGAGACTGTATTGCTGCCTTTAGAAGGATGAAGTTGTCGCGCTCTGGGTTTGTTGTTTTACTGATAGGAAGAAGCACTGAGCGGAAGGAGAATATTGTGGTTTTTTCAGCCCTCTCTTTTCCTCTCACTGCCCCCCTTCCTTCCACCCTACTCTTCCTCCCTGCCACAAAAAGTCTGAGCTCTGCTCCCGCCTTGCCCCCGAGGCCTAGCAGACCTAAGTGTCGCCCCTTCCTGACTTGCCCACGAGTGCTAAGTATTTACTCAGTGAAAGAATAGCCATCAGGGGGGCTGTTCTCTCTCTCTGCACTTAAGTGCAATTAAATTATGCTATTTCAAAGTAATTAGTCTGGAATACAAATGAGACTTAGGGAAAACTCCTTTCCAAGAATGCTAAAAATCTATAAAATCAATTCCTTTTCCATACTCCCGGGGTAATGTCACAGAAGGAGCACCCAGAGATGCATTTGGGGCTCCTTCCTGACCAACCATGGCTGTGCTGCCTCCTCAGGGGCTTTAAACTGCCCCCAGGGCCTCCAAGCCCTGTGAGACTGTGTTGTTTCTGCAGCCGCTGCTGGGGTTATTAAGAATAAACATATGAGTAAATGCGGGCCCCTTATTTTTGACACATTCCCAGACTCAGAAACTGCTTGGCCCTCAAACTCAACACATCTTGTTTGCCAGGGGGAAGGGACGGAAAGATTTCATCTATTCTTACTATTAAGAACTAGGTGCCTGAGCATCATTTCATCTCCACAGCAGCCTCTTACCTACATTTGTGGCCCAGGAAACTCAGGTCTGGGGAGAGTACGGTTCTGGCTTGGAGTCATAAGTAGTTAGGAGCAGATGAGGGTGCAAAGCCAGCCTGTGCCCTGTCCCGGCCACATTTTAGCAGACACCTCTGGTGTTGTTTCCTCTGGTTTTCCCTCCCCGGAGTTTCCAGGAGCCATTTTTCACTCACGTGATACATACTTTCCGCCTTGGATCTCGGTGAGAACTCGGAACCTCTACTCTTTCTTTTTCCTTTCCCCCCACTCTACGCTTTGTTGGGTTCTGAACTGACATCCTCCCCTCCTTTCTCTCCTTGGACCAGCATTTGCTGGATACCTGCCACATCACGCCAGACTCCAGCACGAGAAGCTGTGGCTATGACACTAAGCATGATGGAAATCTTTTCAGTCCTCGTGGAGTTCGAAATCTAATGGTGGGGACAGATATTAAACGATCCATCTCACAGTCATTCAGAAGCGGTTGTGAGGCGCATCACAAAGGCAGAGAACTGGGTTCCCGGCTCAGTGTGAGGGGCTCACACATGCTTCCTTGAGTCGGCGACACTTGAGCTAAGCTCTTGAAAAAGAAATGATTGGTAAAGTGGGGTAGGAGGTGGTGGGCAACTCCTTCCAGGAATCCTTCAGCCTCTTTGGGGTCTCAGAGCCATGGATGACCCCACTCCCACCTCCCACCAATTCCAATTAAACTGGCAGACCCAAGATCAGACAAAGTCTTCTGCCGGCAGGACTGTGCGGATATTGGATACCGGGCCGCCAGCCCTGAAGTTCAGTCCTTTCCTTCTGAAAAGGATCTAGCAGTGAGTAACAGAGCTTTAAACAGTTCATGCCTTACGACCCAGGAATCCTGCTCTGGGGAATACATCCTTCCCCAAATAATCCAAATAAGAAATAAGAAATACGAAAATAGAGCAGAGCCACAAAGATGTTCACAGAAGTGTTACTTACAATACAAAAGAACTGGAAACAGCTGGAATACAATAATATAGTAATGGCACAGACAGAATAGCTATTACTCTTGGTGAGAGGGAGAACTGCATCAGTACCTGAAAAAAAGTTTGCATGAAAAAATGGCCTGTGAAAAACACAGAAGGACACGAAGCTGGGTATCCACACGGACTCTGCTGAGGCTATAGCTGCCGTTGTTTAAGATATCTAAAAAAAATTCTCAACAACACTGAACTACATGAGAATTTGGAGATTATTTTAGGTAATACCTGATTTTAAAGCCAGTCAATAAATCATTTCTTTATTATGCTTCGTAAAAGCAGTGCCTGAGACGACGGAGACAGAGAACAGATAGATGAGTGATTGCCAGGGCCTTAGAATGAGAGGGGGACTGACTTCAAAGGAGCCCGAGGGAACTTCTGGGGGTGATGGAATGGTTATGTGTTTTGACTGTGGTGGCGGTAACACAACTCTACCAATTTGTCAAAATTCATAGAGTGGTACACTTAAAATGTGTTAATTTTCTGTATGTACATTATATCTCAATAAATCTGATTCCAAGGAAGTGGCCGGGGCCTGGTGGCCGAGTGGGTGTGAAGGTAAGGGAGAATGCCTGAACAGTGGTTGGAGTTTCAATCCTAGAGTTAAGTCCCTAGGAGCAAACTCAGAGCCCTGCACATGGCTAAGGAAAGGAATTACGACACACGGGAAGACCAGTGTCAACCTGCTGCCCTCCACATTCACTTTCTATCCTTTCCCAGCATACTCTGTGCCCGGGGAGGCTGGTCCACATGGCCTGGATCAGTGGTTCCCTTGGGCTCAGGCTTCTGGTTGGGTTCCACCACCAGGAGGTTATCGCATGGGGAGAGTGAGGTGGAGATACCTGTCCTCTGGCTCCCTCACCGCCAGGCCCCTGCTAAAGACCACACATCCGTGTCAAGCAGCACTCTCAGCTGGCTACCTTCTGCAGCTTCTAGTAACCGCTCTTCTTCCTTGCCCCTTCATGGTATACTGGAACCATTAGCCAGGGGTAGCACCATTCCTGACACACTGCCCTCGGTTTTGTATTTAGCTTCTGAAGCTCTCCTCAAATTGAAAACAAATAAATGATCAAATGACAAACCCCATAACCCACTGCCCGAATCCTTCCACTGCCAGGAGGGGCAATGTCAGACTCTTCTATCACAGGGAAGTCCTGCAGACTGAAAAATGTTCATTTTCTGCTCTCGGCAGCCCTGCAGAGTGAGTTGATCCCCTCTCCCTTTGTCAGCATTTCAGACAATTGCAGAGAGCCATGCTGGTCTCCTAAGTCTTCCTTTTGGGGATCTGGAAGATATTTGTCTGGGGCCTGTTATAAAGAGAACAATCTCTATATGTCTTGCTATTAGCAATTCCCACAGGCCAGCATGAAGGAATCAATCTTGGAGAGAGAAGGCGTTAATGCAGGATCCTGTATCTTTATCACTTTTTCCTCCTTCTAAAAGACCAAGTTCAATCATCTCCATTTCCCATTCTTTGGGCTATAAAGCTAAATCTATGGCCCCTGTCCAAAAGGCCTGATGTAAAATCAAAGAGAAAGGAAAGAAAATGAGCCTTATTGTACACAAATAACACCCAGGCCCAAAGTGTAATAGGCTCATGCTTATGAGGCAATAGCATCTGAGATCCTGATATTGTATGAGCTGAACCAGATGGAAATAACTGGGAAATCGGGGGTGGGGATACATTCACCCGGGCCTCTATCTGTAATCCTTTCTCTACACATCTCATGTCCATTTCACCTGTATCTGAGCCCCAGAACATAATAGACACAGTTCTGCACCATGCTTTTGCCCATACTGCTCTTCTGTCTAGAATACCCTTGCAGACTTAACCATCTCGCAAGACCTCTTACTCAACCAAGTCTTAATTGAGCACAGCTATCTTGTGCCAGGCTTTGTGCTAGGTGTTGAGTATGCAGAAGCAAAGAGTAAGACATCAGGAGATGGGGGAGTGAACCCCTCTAAAAAGAAGGGAAGTCTAATATCTCTTCTAACTGAATTGCTGCCATACTGAAGTCCAGTTTGCATGGTGAGATGTCAGAGATATTGAGAGTCTGTACCATTCCCTCCTTGCAAATTGCACTTAATGCTCAAGTTTACCTAGATCACCATTTCCTAGATTGCCGCAAGAACTGTATGACCCAGGGTCTTCCAGACCAAGAACTGCAACAGTATTCCAACAAGCGAAGCTCTCTAATAGCTGCCTTTTGAAGAGTAGCAATTAAGCATCAAGCTTAGCAACATTCTCACTTATAAATTAAACTATCACCACTTCAAGCAAGGGTTCCAATTTTTTTTTTTTTGTACTCCACAATCAGTCGTTCTTGTGGAGGTGAAAAATGCAACCTAATTTTAGAAGGGATCCCTCATTTTTATTATACAAATTGGACTGTTCCACTGTAGTTACCCAGAAGACGCAGCAGCCCACATCTGGGACTCCACCCTTTATGCCCTGGTGCACTTTCCTAGAAATACAGAAATAAAGACTAGGAATGACCTTCTAGAACAATCTACTCCAGCCACACTGTGGGTGAGATCCAAGGTGGGATAACAACCATCTCCCAAGGTGACCAGCAAGGGACATCTCCTTTATCGCATGCTCTGTGTTTTTCAACATCATCTCATTTAACCGGCACAACAGCCTCATGAAAGTAGTGCTCCCACTTTACAGGTGAGGAAACCAAGGATCAAAAGGCTATATAGCTGGAAAGGGGCAGTGCCGAGATTTTTGCAGAGTTGGTGAGGCTCCAAATCCCATCTTCTTTCCTGACGAGAACCCCATGCTGCCTTAGAGAAATCACAGTGAATGGTGCCACTGCCCTGCTGGGCAGACCTAGACCTGATGATACAGCAATCAGCAGCCAGTGTCCTCTCAGGTCTTCATTTAAATGTAAAACTGCTCCTTGTTTTGGATTTATTAACAAGCCTTTTTCATCTCCTATTGCAAAGGCCTACCTGGCAAGACAGGTGCTTGAAGAACCCTCAGGATACTAATCTGAGGCTCTTCGGCAGCACGCGGTGTCTGTGTCTTACATAGAGATTTGGAATACAAGGGAAGCTGTCAGTTTTATCTGGACAGAGGCAACAGTTAGTAAGGCACAAATCAAGTTTTCTCCTAGTTAGATAAATGACGTGAACTGCTTTGCAGGTGATGACGCTTCTTGCGGCTGCACTGCTGAAACAGCCAGACAACCCTGCAAATGTTTTCTGACAGATCCACCGGTTGATCTGTCAGCTGCCCTTGTGACTACCACAGGGTGGGAAGCCTGTTGGTACTGCAGTGAGACAAGCCAGGTCCACGTTCTCACTCAGGAGTAAATAACACTCTTTTACATATGACGCTAATAATTCTAATAATACTTTTAACAATCGTAGTAACTTTTATTGAGTGCTCTGTGCCAGGTTGTGAGGTAGGTACTTCATGTAAATTATCTTACAGAAATTTCACCCCAACCCTGTGAAGTAACCACTATTATCATCCTCATTTTATAGCGAGGGCAACTGAGGCAGAGAGAGGTTGTATAAACTTGACAAATATCACAAAGCTTGGAAGTAGAAATGCTGAAATTTGAAAGCGGGCAGCCTAATTTCGGAACCTATACCCTCAACCACGATGCTGCTCTGGGTTCCTGCGCCTGTAAAATGGGCCAACCATTCCAGCCACTTGCATTATAGGAACCATAAGAAAAGTAAAAACCAAGGTTCAGAGAGGTTAAGCAAACTGCCCAAATTTACACAGTCAGCAAGTGACACAGCCAGGGTCTGACGTGAGATCTTTTGAATCTACATTGTCTGTAGATAGCCCAGGGCCTATACAGCCTAGCTGGCTGAAAGCATGGTCTTTGAAGTCCCAAGTCTTCGTTGCATCCCAGCTATGTCATATACTGGCTGTGTGACCCAGGCAAGTCGCAAACTTCTCTGAGCTTTAGTTTCCTTGTCTAGAAAATACCGAAAATAATACCCATCCCACAGAACTGTGAGGGTCCAGGAAAGTGATACACATAACGGACCTGGCCCAGGGCTAGGCACATAGCAAAAAATCCCAAAAGCCAAATACTAAGATGGGAAAATTATAGCATACAGGTTAAAAGTGTGAGCTCAAAGGAGAAAAAAAATTCAAAAGCATCAGCTCAAGAGCTTGAGTGCCTGCGGTTGGGTGGATCATAGCCCTAACATCGACCATGCAACAGTGGGCAAGGTACTTAAGCTCACGGGGGCTCAGCGTCTTCATCTGTCAATTGCGAATAATGACTCATGATTGTTAGGAGATTTCAGCGAAGAAACACAGCAACATGCTCAGAACAGGAAGAGGCACGTGGACAGCATACAATCAAAGCTAACTGCTCCTTATGAATGATAAACAGCGGCCAGTGTGATTTTTACTACTCTATACCACACTTCTATGGTAAACAGGTTTCAAAAACAATTAAATGCTATAAAATAAAGCATTTAATTGTTTATTTTAACAACTGGCAGTACAAGCTTCAGGGTTTGATCTAAAACTAGCGTTGCCCCTTTCCACATCATCTCATGTAACCTGCACAACAGCCCCCATTGTGTTCTGCCAACACATTTCTCCAGAAAAGACACAGCCCGGGGTATTCAAATGGAGACTAACAAGGACCTGAAAACCGTATGAGGAAGAATTGGCGAATAAAGCACCGTAAACTCATCCTCAGTGCCTGTCTTACTGAACTGGTGCCTTTGGAGACAAAAATACACATTTTCTCTCTGAAGAGACTCCACAGTTGTGTGAGGGTCCTCCCTGGATTCCCAGCTCAGGCCACAGCAGCCAAGCAGCACTCCCAAGAGAGGAGGAGATGGCCCATGGGCAAGGCTCCAGCCTCTGCAGTCTCTGTGGGTGGTACATGCTAACTCCAATGCCTCTATTTACTCATGAAAATACCTGTAAATGTATCTGTAATTGAAAGGTCACTGGTAGCAGAACTTTCTCAAGATACTTTCCCACTAAGAAATGGAACAACAGCTGGGCATGGTGACTCACGCCTGCAATCCCAGCCTGTGAGAAGGCTGAGGCAGGAAGACCATTTGAGGCTAGGAGTCTAAGACAGCTTGGGCAACATATTAGAACCCAGCTCTACACACACACACGCAAATTAAAAATTAGCCAGGTGCAGTGGTGCACAACTCTAGTCCTGGCTGCTCGGGAGGCTGAGGTGGAAGGATCACTTGAGCCCAGGAGTTCAAGGCTGCAGCGAGCTATGACTGTGCCAGAGCACTCCAGCTTGGGTGACAGAGTAAGACCCCCATCTCCAAACAAACCAACCGACAAACAAACTGAACATTAAATGAATCTGTCAGGATTACCAACTAAATATGACAGCCCTAGGTAGATAATAGCAAAAGAAAAACTATTTTCCACCCTCTGTACCTGCCTTCCACTCTGCTGGTGAGGTGATACAATTCTTATCTGGAACCTGATAGGATGTACAAAATAATTACAAATGAAAAGGTTATTCATAATTTTTAAATGAGTTAATTAGTAAACCCAGTCAGACTCACTCATTACAGTAATTAATAATTGATTATACTTGAAATTAAACATGATTTTTCATCAAAAATCTAATTAAATATCTGTGCTTTTGCCTGTTGATTAGATCGGTTGGTCTGCTGGAAAGGAGTCTTTGTTAGGGATATTTGTGCTCGGGTGACAATTAATTTGATTTTTAATAATTGATGGTTCCTTACAAGTTAGTCATCACAGCCTGTAATTATGGCCAAGCAACAAGATGCTCATGCCTGGTCTTTGGCAGCTGGCGGAGGCCAAGCAATAAGGCAGCTACCCTACCCCCTAGCTTGTGAAGCAAGGTTGGGATGGTTCGCATATCTGCAATGTGTTCACCTGGGTTAGTGTACACCAAGCTCATAAGCTTCCTTCTGAGGTATGGCTTGTGCCTATTTTTTAGATGAGCAAATCAGAACTCAGAAATAGAAATGACTTTCCCAAGGGTGAGCAGCTGCTGTGTGATAGAGCAGGGCCTGGAATCCTGGGCTGTCATGTGGGGTCTAACCTCTTCCCCAACACCTTGCTGGCTCTCCAGGAAACAAAGGGAATGACCCAGGCTTGGCCTCTCTGGCTTGATCCTTGCACAGGAGCCCTAGCATCCAGTCCCAGTATCTCCACACAGATAGAATATTATCCGCGTAGAAATATCTGTGTTATTCTTGGCAAGGACACACTATCAGTGAACTGATCGTCTCTGGCTTGAGACACAAATTCTTGAAAATCGATCCACCTCCTCCTCTCCACGTACATTGTCAGTGTTGGAGTTAAAGCCATCAGCTTTTCCTGAATGCAATAGTTTCCAACAGGTATACTTCTACTCTCTCCTTCCTCTACCCTTGCCTCTCTCAAATAAAAACCTGTGTCCTACCACTGCTTAAAACTGCTCAGTGGCTCCCCCTTGCCCACTCAATGAGGTCCTCAACTTGTCGTCCAAGTTGATCTCCACGATCTGATGAAACACTTCTGGATTAGCTCCAACAGTGCACCCCACACTACTCAAATGCTTCAAACAGAGAAAATGTCTTTGCCACCACATCATCCTCTTTCAAGTTTTTGCAGATTCTCTTGCTTTGAAATACCCTTTCTGTATGTCTACTTCTGGCTGATACCTACTTTAAAATTCAGCTCAAACATCACCTTTCCCAGGAAGCCTTCCCTACTCCTTGTGGCTGGGGTTGGGTATTCCCACTGCCCCTGAGTTCTGTGTAAATCAATCACTGTTTCAGATTTGCCTGCTAACATAGCTATCTCTTCTTTTAAGTTATGAATACCTCAAGGGTAGAGACCATATCTTTAACCCTAGCACTTAGCATAGAGACTGGCTTAAAGCAGGCATTCCATATGATTTGCTGAATGAAAACTAAAATTCACAAAACCAGATTTGAAGACTGTCAATGTTGGAGAAAAATTAAAGGTTACCCAGTAAAAACCCTCAGGCAGTGCTTGAATCTTATTCTAAGAGGTCCCTGAGCTCTATCGGTATCCTTCCTCTGACAGGGAGCTCACTACTTCCCACAGTTGCCCCTATCTTTAGATAGCTGAAGACTTACCATGAATTCTTATTAACTGGGAGACAAAGAAGCCCATGAGATGGAAAACAGGAGAGAATTTGATTAATCGGGTAAACATTTACTCTTTCTCACTGAATCCGGCTACATGATATAAACCTTAAGACTTTAACACAAAACAAATTGATGTCTATATGTAGCAAACTACTTGCATTACGACTTATGACTGCCTGTCCAGAAGTCTAATCACTTATGAAAAATAATAACGTTAGTCAAAAGCAAAAGCTGTGCCAGTGGTTAGCGGTGACATAGTATTGGTGGTGTCAGAAGAAACCTTCATGCCAAGTAATGGTATTGGAACCATACAACGCTTACGTGCAACCCACTCTATATCAATGGTGCACCTCACAGAGCCTGGGTAGGCCCTGACCTCTCCCAGTTCGGCTGTTTCATTTCTACCATGACTCATAGCAGGGATGGCAAATACTTGATATGTTATCAATAATCTCCATTTCTGTGACCCTAACAGACATCACTAATCAATCACAGATAGTCTCTTACATTGAGCCTAAATAGAGCCCCAGTATCTTTCTCAACACAGCATTCTCGGCAGCAGCAACCAAACAATCAGACAGAAGAGGAGATGACATATGCATGCCACCCGGGCCCTGGAGCCATGAAATTCTCTAAGCCAATACTCACAAGGGCAAAAGTGACCGGACATGTCAGAGGAGGCTTATTATAGCTTGAGATATTGAAGGAGATCTCCCTGTTTGCAGGACTGTCACCTTCCTGATTACTTTTTTTTTTTTTTTTTGAGACAAAGTCTCACTCTGTCACCCAGGCTGGAGTGCAGTGGCATGATCTTGGCTCACTGCAACCTCTGCCTCCCACGTCCAAGGGATTCTCCTGCCTCAGTCTCCCGTGATTACTTACTTTTACAAAATCCAAGAATCTTGACTGGAATTGACCTTACAGCTGATGCCACTCAAACCCCCATCCATGCTTGAACCCCTTCTCTCTCTCTCCAACACGTGATGGCCCATGTTGTATTAATCATTCTTAGCGACAGCTTTTACTACTTCTCAAGACAGCCCCGGTTCAGCCACAATGCCTTTGCTTGTTACCAAGTTCTTTTTCACAGTGGACAGCATTCCGTCCTTTTTTGGCCTCTGCCAATTAGTTCTATTTCTATTTCCTGGGCTTGTGCTGAAAACGTCCCCTTTGCTTGCAGAATTATCTTAGAATTCCTTAGCATGGGTTCGAAGCCTTCTCAGCTGGCCCAACCTACCTTAAGCCTTTGAATTATAGAATTGGAAGGTTGGAAAGGACCTGAAAGTTTAAGCCGATCCCCAGAGGCTGATTTACACAGAGACAGCGGACCCTACAACACCCACACATCTCTTTGGATTAACATCTTTCCTGGGAAAAGACCAAAGCAAGGGGTCAGAGGTAGGAAGCCAGACCGTGTTAGAAATGCATCAGAAGACTGCCTGGTGGGAGCCATCTGCTGCAGCAAGGCAGAGGTCAGGAGGAGCTCCTTACGTCTGTGTTCACACCCAGGGTCAGGTGAGCACTGCCCCATGCCTGTGCTCATTCAGCCAGCGTCCTCAGCTCTCTGTGCTGGCTGGGACCTTCTGCTTCTGTCAGAATTTCTCCAGGTTCTTGACCATGGTTTAACTCTGGACCTTGAAGCCCGTAATACCCTGCAACTGCCTTGCCAGACATCCGCCTTCAGACATGCTTTTCTGCCTGTTTGCCTCCAACCCCAAGATGTTCCACCTCCTTCCTGCTTTTCACTGCAGCCATGCGGTCCCAACGGGATAGGCTAACTGTTCAGCCTCTCCAACTTGTCATTTAGTTGTACTGACTCAATCCATGACACTCATGCCATAGATTCCCTATCTCAAAGGTTAGTCTTACTGAGTGCTTATGCCTTAATACCAGGCACCCGACACACAAAAGGACAGATGCCTAGCTTCCTTCTGGTATAAGTGCAGAGGGACAGAGAGGAAGGAGCGAAGGGCCCTGAAGAGCTGACCCTGGCAGTGTCGTGGGTGCGGACTGTCCAGAGCTCCAGGGCTGCTTGGCTCACACTGCGTGCTTTGCCTGCCATGCTAGTAAGGAGCCTTCAGTGCCCACATGTGTCTTGGTTGCTGCCCTCTGGGCCAAAAGGGAGCCAAGGGAAGCTGGGGTGAAGAGGTGCTTACCCACAAAGTATGCCAGCAGGATGACCAGCGTGGCTGAGATGACGATGGCGCTCAGGGCTGCGCACTTCCAGTTACAGTACTTGGAGGGCTTCTTGAGGTTAAAGGCCGGCCGGGCGAAGGTGCTGCGGGGCAGGGGTCGGGGCGGAGGGGAGTACACTGTGCTGGACGTCAGTGGGTACCCTGGTGATGTGGTGCAGAAGAGCGGGGAGGTGCCTCCAGGCTTGAAGAGGAAGTGCCTGCGGATGGAGAGCAAGAAGGCGTCAGGGGCTGCCCACAGACCGGGCACCCAGAAAAACGTGGAGGCCACAGGCGCCAGTAGAAGCATGCAGAGGAGCCTGGATAGAGAGAGTCACCACAGAGACCTGGGAAAGGACAGGAGCAAGGAGAGCCACAGACCGGACCACGAAACAGGGCACACGGAGACACATTTCCATGGAACACGGATGGGACAGCCCTACCCATGGGAAGACCCACCCAAGGCAAGGCAGAAGGTGTTACCAACTCGACAGAAGGCTGGCACTGAGATCCTTTTCCTGGGGATGGACGGGGCTGGGATGCTGTTTCTTGGAGAATAAACTTCCTGTTCTCTAAAATTGTTACAGTAACTCGGAAAGTACCTAAAATCCTGTTCTGTCCCCTGGAGATAATGAGACCGAAAATTGTTCTTCTCCCTCCAGTGCTTCTGCTGCCAGTGTATCTCAACTGAGGATTGGAATACCCTTCTTTTTAAAGGAGGTTTTATTGGTGTTGAAGCCAAGAAACCGCACTAAGTTCTGCCATGGCCAGGAGTCCCCTAGTGGCAGTGACACAGCCAATGGCAGCAAATGCCTTCAAAGCACTCTGCCCGGAAGCCAGACTGCTGCCTCCTAAGCCCAAGGTGAAAGTTGTGCGGGGGGACAGACAGGCAACTGCACCCTACAGCCTAGTCATGAGGGCAGCAGGGTATGGTCAAAGCACATGGTTGTGGCCAAACTAGGTGTCAGGAGCTCCTCCACAGCCTGGCTTTAACCATGGCCATGGGAAGACTTGCAGACAGCCTGGGAAACGGGGTGCGCTGATTGCACTGCATCCCCCAGAAGTCTTACGGCAAACCCACCCCTGTTGGGGTACGAGGTGCCTCAGGCCACAGAATACATACTCAGGGCCAGAGTTCACACAATCCAGGGCCTGTGCTGCATTAAAAATGCTATGTGAGATGGTTTTCGGGATGGCAAAGACAGCCGATGAGATGCTAAGTGCTGCATATTAACAAGACTGCTGTTAATATGCTGGGGGATAGGGTTTATTCCAAGGATAAACTGTTGCAAGTTGAACATGGACTTGGGAATGAGCATGCCACATGAATTACCTCCCCCAGGAGATCCCAGGGAAAGGTCTCAGGGTCTGCATGCAAGTGCAGGAGCCACAAGGAGAGCACACGCAGAGAGGAGAATGGGGATGTCACCTACCCGTCACCGTAAGCCCCATCATGGCGGGAGGCGCCGAGAATGTCCATCTCAATGAGGTTGTCCTGCAATGTCCCTAGGAATGGCTGCTTGCCTAGGTTTCTATGCACATGGAGACATGAATGAAGCAATGAGTCATGCATCGATGAAGGCGGGGGGGAGTAGAGAAACACACGAAGTGGCTGTTTGGTGCAGCTGTGTGCGTGAGACCAGCAGGACACGGTTTCCAGGCAATGGGTCAGTGTGCAAGCCACATGTGCAAGGGGTCCACCTGGCGCAGAGCATCCAGAAGGAACGTTGTCTATACAAACCCAGAGTCTGGCAGTTGTGTGCATCAAATCACAGTTCTCACTGGAGAGGACTGACATGTGTCTGGGACTGAGCTAGGGAAGCTACATCCAGCCTTTCAAACCTTCAAAACGGCTATGTGAGGAAGGCAATCAATCCTCATTCTACAGGTGAGGAAACTGAGACGTGGAGAGGTAATGGGGCTTGCCAAGGTCACCAGCTACCAAAGCTCAAAGCAGGAATTAGAGCGCAGGTTCCAAAGCCTGTGCTTCCTCTCTACTTAAAACCACCTACATCTACTTAAACAGTGGCTAGAGACACTCATTTGGCTAGCCCAAAGGAAAAAGAAAGTCAGCATTTTGGGTCATTGTCTTCTAAAGCCATGGTTCTCCAACTTTCTGGAGAGCTGAGCATTGCTGAGGCCCATGCCTAGAGAGCCAGTCAGCAGGTCGGGTAGGGTCTGAGAATCTCTAATTCTCCCCCAGATTGATGCTGAGCAGAGGATCATGGCCCTTTAGCTGTGCAGGGACCCGGGTGATGACTGCCTAGCAAGGATGGAGCTCCACAGAGGACACAAGAGGATGCTCTTTGTTCCCCAAGTGCACTGAGGGCAGCACAGCATTTTGTGACTTTACCTATTTCTAACCCAGAATGAAGACAGACATACTTGCCCTTTTCGGTCTCAGCCAGGTCTGCTGAGTGGTATAATTCACACTCGAGTAGGCTGGAGCCTGTCTCCTGATCTTTTCAGGACTGCTGTCACCTCACTGTCAGACTCTGTGGTGAAGCATTTCTAACAATCCAGTGGCAGCCTCAGCCTGTTGCACGCACCCAAGAAGGGACTAACTTCAGAAAGCTACCTTTGGACCAAGGAACTTCCTGCTGTCTTTGACCAGGTCTTAGAGCCAGTATTCCCAAATTCAAGACCCTTTGATGCTACTCTCTTGCTGTGTGACTTTTGGTATAACCCTTCACCTTCCTTTATCTTGCCTCCTTCATGTAAAAAGGGATTACAATACTAAGCTACAAGGTTGTTACATGAATCAGCTGAGACAATGGTGGAAGAAGTATTAAGAGTTACACAGGCCGGGCGCGGTGGCTCAAGCCTGTAATCCCAGCACTTTGGGAGGCTGAGGCGGGTGGATCACGAGGTCAAGAGATCGAGACCATCCTGGTCAACATGGTGAAACCCCGTCTCTACTAAAAATACAAAAAATCAGCTGGGCATGGTGGCGCATGCCTGTAATCCCAGCTACTCAGGAGGCTGAGGCAGGAGAATTGCCGGAACCCAGGAGGCGGAGGTTGCGGTGAGCCGAGATCGCGCCATTGCACTCCAGCCTGGGTAACAGGAGCGAAACTCCATCTCAAAAAAAAAAAAAAAAAAAAAAGAGTTGCTGGGCACGGTGGCTCAAGCCTGTAATCCCAGCACTTTGGGAGGCTGAGGTGGGTGGATCACGAGGTCAAGAGATCGAGACCATCCCGGTCAACATGGTGAAACCCCGTCTCTACTAAAAATACAAAAAATCAGCTGGGCATGGTGGCGCGTGCCTGTAATCCCAGCTACTCGGGAGGCTGAGGCAGGAGAATTGCCTGAACCCAGGAGGCGGAGGTTGCGGTGAGCCGAGATTGCGCCATTGCACTCCAGCCTGGGTAACAAGGAGCGAAACTCCGTCTCAAAAAAAAAAAAAAAAAAAAAAAAGAGTTACACAAATACTGTAGGCGTACTAATGCTAAATATAATAGCTGCTACCTACCCTTTATCTACCACAGATTATTTATTATTCCAGAAGCTCTGCGACTAGGTAATTTAAGTCTTACTCCTCATGATAACCCTATAAAGCCACTACTATCATCTCTATTTTTAAGACTGGCAAACAAAGCTTAGAGAAGCAACTTCTAAGGTCATCATGAACAAGTAGAGAGCTGAGCTGGAGCCTGAGGCTATCCGACCCATAACTCAGGCCCTCTCCACTTTATCACCGTGTCTCACTCTGCATAGCTTGTGGCTACTGCCCCTGGTCAGCCTCGAAGACCAAAGTGAGGAGGAGCTGTACGTGCTGTCTGGAAATCCCCTACCGCGAACATCCCTGGGGACAGTGAAAGCATACAGCCACGCTATTTGCAGGTGGAGTGCTGAGTACAGCAGCGGTGGTGGGGACCTTCTCTTTGGGTGGGCCCCCAAAGAGGGGGCTTGGGTGAAGCACTGTCTGGGCCAGCAGCTTGGGTGGCAGGCTGTTCTGCTGGTGTGCAAGCCCTTAAGGTCTCCCTCAGTGCCTGGGAAGAGCTTCAGGGGTGTGGAAGTCCCTCAGAGGGGCTCTATCTCCATCTCCAGACAGACAGTCCTGCTGATGGGAGGCCTGGTGGCCCCATGGGAGGGCACACAGGCCCTGAAGCCAGGCAGATCTAGGTTCACGTCCCACAACCATCACTCACTGGCCCTGGGCAGGCAACCCAATCTCTATAAGCATCCACAGAAGGGGATAAGTGTTCATTTTACAAAACCTAGAGTGTAATTTGGATCATATCACTTCTCTGCTCTCAACCCTCCAATGGCTTCCTAAGCCTTTTAGAATAAACCAGAGTCCTTACTAGGGCCCACAGGCTCCTGTAAGAACTGGCCCCTAGTACTTCTCAAGCCTGCTTTTCTGTGCTACAGGTACACTGGCCTCCTTGCTGTTTCTTAAACAAGTGAAACCTTGGCTTTCAGCCGCCTCCCTCAACTATCTCTATGAATTAGAACCCTCCCGCAAATCTTCATGGAATATAACCTCCCTCCTCCACTCCTCAACAATTATCTTCTTACCCTAACTATAATAGCTCCCAGTCCACTCTTCCCAATCACTCCCCGGCCCCTTGTACTGATTTTTCATCACAGGACTACAACACACACACACACACACACACACACACAGACATCTAATATATATATATATATATATATATATATGCTTATCTGATTATTGTGCTTTTTCCTAATGCATTTTAAGTTCCACAAGGCAGAAGTCTTATCTGTCTTGTTCACTGCTATATGCCCAGAGTCTAGAGGAATATCTGGTATATGATAGTAGGCACTCAATAAATATGTTCTGAATACTGCTGAATTCGGGATACACAAAGGGAGGCATGCCTGGCATATAGCAGGCACACAGTCAGTGCTTAATTGAAGATAGCAGCAGACAGTGTTTTATGAGTTCCTCCATCCCTGCATTTCAGGAGGGAATTATCCACTTTCTCTACAGCATGAGCAGGCCCAAGGAAGAGCTCTTGTCGCCCCCACGGCTGGGGACCTGAGACTGGCTGCATGGCATGCTCCCTGGAAGTCTGGCTTGAGTCAGAAGTCTGGGACCCCGTTTTCAGATATACAGTCAAATCTATACCTTAAAACCATCAGAAATAAACAAAGAAATACATCCAGAGAAAAAAGACATAAAGGATAAAGATCGGACGTTAACAGCAGGGATTTCCAAGTGACTGCAGAAACAGCAATTCTTATTTGAACTTTTAGAATTTAAAAAGAAGCAGTTACTTTTAAAAAGAAAGAGACTGGACAATTATCTTCTAAAAGTACAGATCTGTTAGGACAGGGGAAGAGTGGATGCAATGGAGTAAAGATTTCTAGAGTAAGAGGGTGCCCTGGACTCCTGAAAGAGCTTCCACACTCATGCTAATGTCCACATTAATTATTTAGATCACTCGGGAATTTGGGGAGACAGGAGCATTTGCTGAAAATGCTGGCTCTTGGCCAAGTGCAGTGGCTCATACTCGTAATCCTGGCACACTGGCAGGCTGAGGCAAGTGGATGGCTTGATCGCAGGAGTTCGAGATCAGCCTGGGCCATGTGGCAAAATCCCTTCTCTAGAAAAAAAACGCAAAAACTAGTGGGGCATGGTGGCATGTGCCTGTAGTAACAGCTACTGGGAAGGCTGAGGTGCGAGGATCACCTGAGCCCAGGGAGGTTGAGGCTGCCATGAATTGTACTCTAGCCTGGGCCAACAAGACTGCCTTCAACAACAACAACACAACAACAACAACAACAACAACAACAACAACAAAAAACAGAAAGAAAAAAGGGAAGGAAATTCTGGCTATTCAGAATGCTACTACTGCCTTTAAATAGTCTTGTTCTAAAATTTGAAAACTTAGATCTGGGTCAAATTATTTGGCGTCATTTGACTGATGAGGAAACTGAGGCCCAGAGAGATACGTGCCCTGCTCCCATACCCATAGCAAGTCAGTGACAGAGCTGAAACTAAAACCCAGCTGTCCTGACTCCCAGTTAAAGGACACCCCACCAAATTTTCTATCCACCCACTCCCCAAGACTCTAGGTGTCCAGTTCTTCTGAGAAACAAATGCCTCTCTTGATGGGGACCCTAAGCTGCTGAGCCCACCTTGGGTCATAGTTCTGCATGGTCTCCTGTTTACTGCTGCTGAGAGGTCAAGTATGGGCACCTGATTCACCTGACCCTCACATTGGTGCGTGCTATTACCTCATTTTACAGATACAGAAACTAAGGCTGAAAAAGGTTAGGTGCCCAGCATACAGCAAAAAGGTGAAGATGGGATTTAAAATCAGATCTCTCTGACCTCACAGCCCAGAGCTGCCTCTCAGGAAGGAGGTTCCTAAGCACTTGGAGAGGACCCTTTAGCTAAGGGGTGTTCTGTTTTTAAAGAGGTGACAAACGGGTCCCCTCTAAGCCTGTGGGGAGGCCTTGGACTAGCCCCTGAGCTGCCTACAGGCCAGGCCTCCAGTCCCACGTGTCCGACTCGAGGCAGGCTGAGCTTACCTCCCAAGGGCAGAACAAAGGGCTTTTGGGAAGGAAGTGGCCAGGAAGCTGCAGAGGCCAGTAGGTCCTCAGGACTGCCCCGTTCAACAGTTCACCTTCTCACAGTGAGCCCACTGTCCTAGGCTGTTTCCACCCGCAAAGCCCTGGGACAGCCACAATTGCATCTGATTCTCACAACCACCCACTGGGGCAGGACAGGCAGGGATCACACCCCATATTCTGTAGCTGAGACCTCAAGGTGTGCAGGGACCTAGTGATTCAGCCAAGACCACACAGAGTTAGTGATGGGGCTGGCATGTGAACAAATGAATGGAAAAAAAAAAAAAAAACAAAAAAAAACAGGTACCTGGTCTTCCAAGCCATGGTCATCCTTCTAAAAGGCCACCCTCTGATTTAAAAGATGTTGCTAGCTATTCACCCTCACATCTACCACCACAGCCTCCATGTCCACAGGGAAAAGTACAACCCCCTTTTCGTGTAGCCCAAGACCCTCCATTGCTGATCTCCATTTACTCTCATCCTGAAGAGACTCCCTGTGCTCCCGCTTCAAACTACTTACCGTCTCTTCGAAAGGCCAAGCTCACTCCTGCCTCTGTGCTTTTGCCCAGCTATCTCTCAGCTAAGAATTCCTTTCTCCCCTGCAGACTCCTGCTAATGGATGCCTGGAGAAGCTACTTAGAACAATCAAGAGACAGCACTGCGTAGTGGTTAGGTGTGTGGGCCCTGGAGCCAGCCAGCCTGGGGACGGACCACGGTCCTGCCGCTCACTAGCTGTGGGACCTGAGGCAAGTGACTTAACTTGTCTGTGCTTCAGATTCTTTGTCTCTAAAATGGGGATGAGAATATGACTACCTATATGTGCAGAAGAGTGAAGACAGCAGCCCTGACTGCTAGCCTTTGTAAGGCCTGCTTGTAACAGAGGCCCTGGGCTGGCATCTGGGAACTCAGGTTTCAGGAGTGTTGCCACCATTAACTAACGAGAGTGGCTGGCTCAGCGTGCCTCAACAATTATGATCAATAACTGCTTTCCTTCGGGGAGTCTGGAATCCAGGTACTTGCCAGGCAGAGGGTGCCAACATCAGCAGTTCCCAGTAAAAAACTCTGGAATTGAGGCTTTAATGAGCCTCCCTGACTGGCGACATTTCACACATTGTCACAACCTGTTGCTGGGGGAATGAAGTGCGTCCTGTGTGACTCCACTGAGAGAGGACCCCAGAACCTTGTGCCTGGTTTGCCCCAGACTCTACCCCAGGCGTCTTTTCCTTTTGCTGATCCTGCTTTGCAGCCTTTCACTGTGATAAACCAGGGCCGTGAGTACGAAACCTATGTTCAACTATGTGTTGAGGCCTGTGAGTCCCACTAGCAAATCACCAAACCTGGTGGGTTTGGGGACCCCCAATACCCACCTTATGAAATAGCTGTGAGGACCAAAGTTAACCTGTGTCAAGACCTTAGAATGGCACCTGGCTGTTCCCAGTAAGGGCTCTCTCTACTGCTGTTTCCAGAGCGCCCTCCACTCTGCTCAGAGGACTCCCTCTGTCACAACATCAGTCATGGTACCTGTCCTCATTCATTTACGGGGCTGTCTCCTTCAAGAGACCTCGAGCTTCTTAATAACAGTTGGCTGTGTCTTCTGCATGTCTGTTACTGAATCACTGAATGACAAGGAAAACTGTACGTCCCAATTCTCTGCAACGCTCTGGGGTTGACCCGTGCTGACAGAAGGCACTGTGGGTGCCATTCCGGGAACCATACGAGGGCTGGTCTAGAGACCACCACGGTGGCCCCTATCCCTGAGGGTGGGCAGGGTTGTTCTCCAAATTTAGTATGACCACAAAATGGGCCCCAGGCTTCCCTATCAGGCTTGAGATGACGTGAGCTGCAGTCAACGTCTATCAGCCTTCTGCTCTGACTTCCCCTCACCTGACAGGAGCGTGATGGGTTATTAATCAGACAGTCCCTGTGAAATCAATTAAGTGTCTGATGTTGCAGAGCACAAAATAAGTGGATCAGCGTTTGGGGGACCCTAAACCTATGGCTCCCTCCAGAATGGATCACAGGTGCACCTGTGGAAGCTTAAAGCAACACCTTATCCCAGCTCAAAGGGAGCACAGGTAGGCTCAGGATCCTCACTGGGGGTCGCAGTTAACCTTGGAGATTGTCAGAGGTACAGCAGGTGCAGAGAAAGAAGCCTGTTTACCAAAGCCCTCTCTCTTCTTCATCCTTCTGCTGGCCTTTCTTTTCCTGCCTGCATGAAATCTAAATCCCTCCTGGTCACTCTACCAGCTGTTACAGTTTTTACTCAGCCATTAATTCTAGACTCTCAATATAGACTGAGTTAGACAATCGGGAAAGGGCCCATGACTATTTCTCTGCCATCAAGAGGCTCCCACCCTGGTGAGGCCGGGCAAAAGCTGTTTAGGACAGCTATCTCCGCTAGGCCCTGCTCTCCTGGGCCTCTAGGCCTCTGCTCAGACTGTGCCCTCTCGGGCCCTCGTTTGCTCCCCTCCTCTGCCTGGGAGACTCCTGCTTGCTCTTCTCGGTCACGCTGTACCAGGTCTACTAGGAAGGCTTGCTTTTTCCCTACTCAAGTCTCAGTTAAGTATATGTATTTATTAACTTAGTTCACCGGTGTTAATAATTATCAAGCAGTTACCATGTCGTGGCAAGCCTTGTGTTGTGTGCTGGGGATTTTAGGGCAATTAAAATGGGTGGTTCAAGCCTGTAATCCCAGCACTTTGGGAGGCCGAGGCGGGTGGATCACGAGGTCGAGAGATCGAGACCATCTTGGTCAACACGGTGAAACCCCGTCTCTACTAAAAATACAAAAAATCAGCTGGGCATGGTGGCGCGTGCCTACAATCCCAGCTACTCAGGAGGCTGAGGCAGGAGAATTGCCTGAACCCTGGAGGCGGAGGTTGCGGTGAGCCGAGATCGCGCCATTGCACTCCAGCCTGGGTAACAAGAGTGAAACTCCATCTCAAAAAAAAACCAAAAAACAAAAAACAATGGAGCTTATTCCCTGTGTTTTTCTCTATCACAGCACTTATCCTATTACAAGAGTCAGTTCTCCTAAATGTCTTACCTGGTAGGCACATAGTGGACCCTCAGTGAATATTTATTGAATAATAAAGGGCTACATAATAAGTAGTTGAGCATTTACTGTATGCGAAGACATATTCAGATGTTATCTTAATATGTTTATTATAACAGCCTTATGAAGTGGTGTGGTGGATTAAAGATGGCCACAAATTCCTGGACACTTCTTTCACTGAGAAGTGGGATCTGAGTCATGGCACCAAAAACAAGAAATTAAAAAAAAATAAAAATCAAAAAAAGAAGTGGGTCTGTTTCTCCTCCTCTTGAAGCTGGCCAGCTCATGACTGATTTGACCAACAGAATACTGTGGAAGTGACACTATAGCATTTTCAGGCCAAGCCTTAAAAGCATAACTAGCTCCTGTCTCAGTGGCTTGGAGCCCTGAGCCACTGAATATGAATGAAGTACAATTACCCCACTAGCAAGCCGATGTGGAGAGGCCCCGGGAGGGAGAGAACGCTACAGTTTGGATGTTTGTCCCCCAAAGCTCATGTTAAAATTTGATATCCAGCTGGGCATGGTAACTCATGCCTGTAAAAGCAGTATTTTGGGAGGTTGATGCAGGAGGATTGCTTGTGCCCAGGAGTTCAAGAGCATCCTGGGCAACACAGTGAGACCTGATCTCTACAAAAAATAAGCAAAATCAGCTGGGCACGGAAGTGGCGCATGCCTGTAGTCCCAGCTACTTGGTAGGCTGAGGTGGGAGGATCACTTGAGCCTGGAAGGTTGAGGCTGAAGTGTCAAGATCATGCCACAGCATTCTGTCTCGAAAATGAAAAAAAAGGCCGGGCGCGGTGGCTCAAGCCTGTAATCCCAGCACTTTGGGAGGCCGAGGCGGGTGGATCACGAGGTCGAGAGATCGAGACCATCCTGGTCAACATGGTGAAACCCCGTCTCTACTAAAAATACAAAAAATTAGCTGGGTGTGGTGGCGCATGCCTGTAATCCCAGCTACTCAGGAGGCTGAGGCAGGAGAATTGCCTGAACCCAGGAGGCGGAGGCTGCGGTGAGCAGAGATTGCGCCATTGCATTCCAGCCTGGATAACGAGAGCGAAACTCCGTCTCAAAAAAACAAAACAAAACAAAACAAAACAAAACAAAACAAAACAAAACAAACAAAAAAAAAAAGATACCCAAAGCTGGAGATGGGGTCTATTGAGAGGTGTTTGGGTCATGAAGGTGGATCCCGCATGAGTAGATTAATGCCCTCCTTGGGAGGAGATCAAGTTCTCATTCTTATTAGTTCGCTCCAGAGCTGGTTGTTAAAAAGAGCCTGGCACCTCCCCACCTATCTCTCTGTTGCCATGTGATCTCTGCACACACCAGCTCCTCTTTGCTTTCTGCCATGAGTAGAAGCAGCCTGAGGCTCTCACCAGAAGCAGAAGCTGGTGTCATGCTTCTCGTACAGTCTGCAGAACTGTAAGCCAAATAAATCCTTTTTCTTTATAAAATACCCAGCCTCAGACACTCCTTTACAGCAACACTAAATGGACTGCGACAGAAGGGTACTGCCAAGCCCAGCTTTCTAGCCATCCTTCCACAAGATGTCAATTATGTGAGTGAGGTTGTCTTGGATCCTTCAAATGAGTCCAGTTGCCAGCTGCAGACCACCAATGGACCTTTGTCAACACGATGGGGAGTGGACGAATAGCTCAGCTGTGCCCTTCCGGAACTCCTGACTCACCCTGTGAAGTGTTATCAACTGGATGTTTCCAAAGCCACTAAATTCTGGGGTCATTTGCTTGTTATCCGCAATAGATAATCATAGCAGAAAGGGACTTTTATTTTCTCTATTTTAGAGATGAAATTTAAGGTCTCGGTCCATAGCTAGTGAGCACTGGGGTAGCGTTTCTGAGGATAGTGTTTGTCTGACCCTAAAACCTGTGCTTTGAACTCACTGTAGTGCACGGGCCATCAGTTGTGCCCTCAGGACATCAGGCTAAACTTACTTCTCCAAAGTAGAGAAGAGGTCGAACCTATTATTTCTTCTCAACTCCTCTGGCGAGTAAGAGCTCAAGAAACACTTTTTAAATAACATTTTTATTCACCGGGTTGATATGGGGAGAAGATATATATGAAAAACTGGGAAACAGCTTTTATAATGTGGTTTCTAAATGCCAGGCACTGTGCTGTGTGCTTCTTATATATCTCATTTACTTCCTCCCAACTTCTTTGAGTGGTATGAATTCTTACCCCAATTTATAGATGAGGGAGTCAAGGTTCAGGGATGTCAGGGAACTTGCCCAGCTAGTAAGGGTTAGAGCCAAGGGAGGCATGAAGGTCCCTTTGACTCTGAAGGCCACATTCTGTCTGCCTTGCCAGGCAGGTCAGCTTGTGATTCGGTCTGCCAGACTTGACACTGATCCCTCCTAAAGGGTACCTTGTTAGTTTTGTGCCCTCAACCAGTTAAGATCTAGATCTTAAGTATCTAGAATTCTGACAGCATCAAGATCTAGAATTCTGATTGTGTATCCACTGTGTTAAGCACCTCTTCCGGCTTTAGGTCATCCTTGGATGCACAGAACTCTGGGGTCACAGAGGAGGACTTCCTCAAACATTTCAACCGGGGCTTCAGGAATAAGCAGGACTTGGATAGACCACTAAGTGAGAAGGTGAGCAGCTCTGGCAGAGCCGTGCAAGACTACGTGCAAAGGCACAGATCCGTGAAAGGGCCTGGCATTTGGGGTAATGCTGATACGTACACATACATGTACAGACATAGAGCGATTGAATACATATAATATCATATCATACATAATGTTATTTATGTGTATGGATGTATATAAAATGGTGTTATGTGAGTATATACCTACATGGTAATCATAGTTACCTTTTGGTGATGAATATAAATGATTTTCTTTCTTCTTGCTTATTTCATTGTCTAGCTGTTTTACGATGACCATTTCTTATTTGAGGAATAAGCTATAAATTTTTTAAAAAGCTGCATGTGTTTTCAGCAATGGATGTGGGAGGACAGAGCATCAGAGAGGCAGGAGACGTGAGCTGGGACCACCTTTGCAACTCAAACTAACCATTAGGAAAACCACCTTGCTGCTCATCCTCGCTCTTGTTTTCCATGAGAAACCTAGAGACTCAGAGTAGGAGGTTCTAATTTGATCCTAAGTGGGAAAGATGAACATTAAGCAGAGGGAGTGGTGACTGTGGTCCGTGCAGAGCATCAGAACCATCGATTAGTGGCTGGCTTCTTGCAGTCCTGTTCGGTCTTTCGGTGAGCACGTTGGAAATAATGGAGATCTGATTAAGCTACCCTGGGCGGGCTGCCACACAATTATCCTACTCTGTTACTGATGAGCACCAAGGAGGCACGCGGGGAAAGATCATACACGATTTTAAAGGATCTCAACAGAAACAATACAAATTAAGAGACTGGAGGTGGGAGTGGGAAAGCTGATTGGGTCGCATCTCTGAGAACTTTGCTTTCGGAAAAACAATTCTACAGGAGTAAAATGGCACAAAAATGTTGATTTTCTCTTATTGGCCTCCACAAGCTCGATGTGCCATTACCATTACCATAGTTGCGTGCTAGGCAGTCAGATGGCTACACTTTCAACATGCAGGTTAATTTTACTTCCTTAAATCTGGCATGACCTTTGTTCTCTTCACAGATAAACAACAGGAGTTTGGGAAAATGAAACCTATGTTCCCCACTACTCTAGGAAATACGGTAGAAGATAAAGCAGTTCCACTTCATCTACAGTTTAGAGAAAGGGAAAGGCTGTGCCCCCAAGGTCAACGGTGCTTATCTCAGAGTGGTAGGATTATGGGTAAATCTTAATTTTTGTCTTTATAATAGTTTTCTGCCTTTTCTCCAGTGAGCTTGTATGTTTTTCATAATCATTAAAAAAAATTCCATTTTGGAAAAATAGCATGTAAGCAGAGGGAAGGAAAACGGCTACAGAACTCAGGCGGACTTAAGTCCCTGAGCTGACAAAATCATTGCCCAAAATAGCTGGAAGAAGGAACGGAGTGGAGGGATTCCTGACCAGAGAAGGCGGCCGGGTGTAGGTGAAGCAGCACTGGACAGGGAGTCTGACCTTGAACCTGAGTTCAAGTCTTAGCTGCGCCTCAGTCACCTACATGAAATGAGCTTGTGAGGGACCCACTCTGATCCTCAGCTTCCAAATTCCCAAATGGGCATGATCATCCTAATACCCACTTCATAGAGGTATGAGGAATACAAAAGGTCACACACAGGAAAGCCCCTGTCACCCAAAGCTGATGTACACATGCTAGGGGTTACTGGGGCTTTGGGTATAAAGGTGGTAGCACAGCAGGGAAGGAGGAGAGGAGGGGAGACTGATAGCTGAGTGCCGACGCCAGGCCAGGCAGGCCTGACACTGGGCACAGGGTGGTAGAATCATGTAGGGAAAGGCAAAGAGGGGGCCCGAGTCAAACCGGACTGAAAGCCTGCTGTCTGTCACACACCTGTGCACGTTAGCTCTCATCTGCTTTAACAATTCTGTCCCGCGAACGTCATGGCCATTGTGTAGCGCAGGAAAGAGAGGCACGGGGTTTGGGGCGGTGTCTAGCCACCTGGCCAAGGTTACATCTTTGGTAAGCAGCAGGCTGGCACTGGACCTCAGGTCTCTTGGATTCCAAAGCCCGTGCTGGCAGTCGGAGAAGTACGTCCCTTAAACCGTGCACCCGACCCCAGCTCCTCCGGCCAGCGTCATCCGGGGACACGGGACAGCCCCGCCAGCCAAAGGCCTCGGCCCGGGGCCCGGCTGCCCGCCCTCCCCAGCCTCGCCCGCCCCGCCGGCCGCGCACCTGGTCTCCAGGGGGATGTTGCTGTTGAGCAGCCAGTTGTCCTGGGCGTGGGCGGGCTCCTGGGTGCCGCCGGCGGGGGGCTCTCCGGAGAGCGAGTGGTCCGTGGGGGCCGGGCTAGGGTTGCTCCTCGGCGTGAAGTTGCCCCGGTTCAGGGAGTTAATGGAGGCCGCGTGGTGCTGGTTGGGGGTGTGGGCGTGCGAGAGCGGTGGCGGCGGCGTCCGGAGCCGCGGGTGGTTCTGCAGGCCGCCCGGGTGATCTAGGGCACAAACACGGCGGTCAGCGGCGGCAAGCTGGGCGCTGCCCCTCGGCTGCCAAAGCAGCCACAGGGGTCTGAGCAAGACCACAGAAGAGGGCACTGGCAGATTGTACAAACCGATGCAGCCAATCGGCAATCACGTTTACTGAGCACCTGCTATTCTAGGTGAAAGGGATACCTCGGCCAACTGAAGAGACAGAAGTCCCCGTCCCCGTGGAGCTTAAATTCTAGTCGAGGAGCGAAACAATAAACAACACAAAAAAGACGAGTTGGCCCACGTCAGCAACTTCACATTGTTTCTTTCATGCTTTTAGGACGTGGTTTTTAAAGTGTGGCCAAGGACCGGCAGCTTCAACATCAACTGAGAATTTTGTTAGAGATAAAAATTCCCAAGCCCGGCCCCAGATGGCCTGAATCATGAACCCTGATGGGACCCGGGAATCTGATTTTACAAACCCTCCAAGTGATTCTGAAGTATACTAACATTCTAGAACCACTGATGATATATGATGGTACACAGTAAGTGAAACAAACAAGGTTTGAAAAGTAAAACATACAATTTACTGAGATGGTGATACATTGAAGAGCACATACAGCCAGGAAGGGGACTGTGGCCTGTGCATGCAGGGGCAGTGGTGAAATTTTAGATGGGGTAGCCACATTAGGAGAAAGATGACATTTTTATAAAGTGAGCCATGTTGGGGTCTGGTGGTTCAAAACCATTCTTCACATTTACTGAGCACATTGAATGTGCCAGAGTCCTGTTCTGAGCCCTCTACAAGTGTAAATTCAGCTAATTCTCACAACCACCACAGTAGGGACTGCTTTTATCCCCAGTTTACAGATGAGAACACTGAGAGACTTTTTAAATTCCCTTTAATTATTCAGAGCAACAGGTATCATCACCAATTTATACATGAAAAATGTGGACTTGGAGCAGGTAAGTAAAGTGCCCAAGAGTTTGTCTCTAATTGGGTGTTACTAGCAAAGCAAGCAAGCAAATACAATTTCTAGTGATACCACAAATGAGGCAAGTCATAGAGGTAAAGCTTTACCATCCATCTAAGCTATGCTCACGGAAAGCCTAGTCTTTATTACAGGGTAGGTGACAAGGCCAGGAAATCAGATTCTAACCTATATTCCACCACTTATTAACCACATGGGCATGGGCAAGTCATCTGACCTCTTTGAGCCTCAGTTTTCTCATCTGTAAAATAGGGGACATAGTTTATTTTGGGGATCACAGAGCTACTGTGAGATCAAATGAGGCAATCAGTGGGAAATAAATATTTCTGAAGTATTCCGCTTTCTTTGTTCCTCCTGAGAATTCTGTATTTCATAGAGGAGACTCAGAATCAGAGAGAACAGCAGCAATATTCCAAAGGCTGTGCTCTTCTTTGGATAGGGAGAGGGCTTTTTGGGAACCGCCAAGCACAGTCAACAATGAAGCACCATTAGTGTTACGGATTTTTTAGGGTAAGACCCATCACTCTGTTTTTTGAGTAAACCAACTTTTTATGCCAAAGGGGTATAAAGCAAATCTGGTGGGGAATTTGGGAAAGGGGATTTAGGGGTAGAAGGGAAAAAGAAACAGAAACCCGTCTGAGTGGATCACTTCCTCATTACAAGCTGCTACTTTTGGCATAAAGCCCACACCTGGCCTATTAATACGAAACCCTCTGGAATCTGATCTATAGCTGTCTTCGAGCTTCATATCCCATCAGCTCCATCATGCATCCTCCACTCCAGCCACAGCTTTCCTCCGAGGCCAGGAGACGTGCTGAGGCCATCTGAGTAGCCAAAACCTCAACTCCCAGAAGGAGGGTCCTCAGGAAGGTGACAGAAGGTGAATGGTACCCCCTGAAGATATGCAGTGCTGTAGCGCTCGACAAGAAGGGAACTAGCAGGGATGTTCCTTACTGGGAAGGCAGAGAACCTGGAAGCCAATACAACCTGCCCAGGCAGAGCGTCCCACTCAGAGGACAGGTCAGGAAGAAGGTGAGAATATGCAGCGTCATTTGTTTTGTCCAGCTGTCCTCAGGCAGCACTTTAATGGAGACAGACAGAGCCAGGGACAGAAGCCAGCAGCAGAAGCAGCCTCCTGGGCTGACTGAACGTTATTCCCAACCTTGGCCTTTCAGGCTGCTGGCAGTAGTCCACCAGAGAGCACTGGCCAATGGTCAGCAGGAGGCCAGCAGAAAAGTGTGACCCAGTCCTTGCTCGTGCCCTGGCCCAGGAGTCAACCTCCTCACGGCATTTTACTTAATTGATACAGTTTCTGCCATGTACTGGAGCATCTACACTGTGTGCTTCCACGTAACTTTTCTAATGCTTACAACGACCCTTAGGAGACAGTATTTATATTCCCATTTTACAGATGAGGACAGTGAGGCTTTCAAAACTAGTCAGTGGTTCTCATAAACACAAAGGCCAAATTCAGTTTACCAAGCCATGGTGCCTTTGCATAAAACTCAGACATCTCCCGGATTGTCTGCCCATGGCTGAATGCAGGAAAAAGATCCTCAGTGAAGAGAGCAGCATCTGAGGTCTGGGCCAGGCAAACCTACAGACATTCGCTTTGTGACTAATGAGGACACCTGAGAAATGTTCAGAAGGCTCTGGCCTGAGAAATGTTCAGAAGGACTGTCAAAAGTCCTGCAATGATGAGACTGTGTAAGTATAAGATCACCTGTCCAGGTCTAAAAACTGACTTCTAAAAGGAAATTCTCCTATGGGGACAAGGAATGTTTTCTATGGGAACAAGGAAGGTGCTGGCCCAAATCCTCCTACTTTGTGAAGCTCAGCTCAACTGCCAAGCCATCCAGAAAGACTTCCTTGGTCTACCCTCTCTAAAGTCCCCTTTTCCTCTTGAATGCCGACAGACCTCTCACCTTCATCTCCTCCCCAAGAGCATGCAGGCTGATGTCCCCATGTTGCCTCTCCTGGGAGGTGTGAAAGTCCCTATCTTCTCTTCTCTACGCTGGGGGATCATAGAGCCTAGAACTGAGCAGATGCTCAATTACGTTTATTGAACTAAGAGCCATGTGAATGGCCTGAGCTGTCAGTGCAAGCAAGTGAGGTTCATGTGGGGTATATTTGTGTGCAGAAAAACCATAGTAGACCACTCTGGGCTCACTAGACCATCGGTCTCCGTAGGCCTTTACTAACTTGCCTGGAGCCAGAGTTGCAGTGGCTTTGGCTAGACCCTTTGCTTCCCTTCCCTCGCCCTTTCTAGCTTGAGAACCTTAAGAAAGGGGACCTTGATGTTTCCCAGGTTCCCAAAGGAAAAGCTTTATATTTGGGAGCTCAGCAATGAAAGTTTCACTCACAAACCCCAGGAAAAAAAAAATGTATCCTAAAAGAGCAAATGTTTCCTCTGGTCTGAATGGACTCTTCTTTTTGCTCCTATGGCCAGGAAGGCAGGCAGAGGTGAGAGGCTTCAGAGGAGCTTTCTTTTATCCCATCCCTAATACGTACCCTCGTCTTTCGGAGGGAAATCTCAGAACCAAGTCATTCATTCAGCATTTATTGAATGCCTATTCTGTGCCAAGTCTTGTACACTAGGTATTGGGCATAAAACAGTGAACAAGATAAATACAAGGCCTAAGAGAGGACTCTTCTGGTTTCTATTTACTGGCTGGGTGACCTCCAAGAAAAAGTTTCTTCGCTTCCTACAGGTTCTCACATTTCCTTGCTCCTTGGTCAGTGTGTCTGTGAAAGGGCACACTTTCCTACTTTACCACTTTCTGGAGGATGAAGAGCCATGGGTTTGCTCAGGTACCAAGTATACCATCAACTCCTACTAAACCCTGAGGGAAAGACCCATGTGTCATTCCTTTTTATATCCTCAGTATCTGCACAGAGCTGGGCCTAATACATGGCAGGCTCTCAGTAAGTATTTACAGAATGCCGGGGAAAGAACCACTCAGGTAGTTGGGCTTTTTGTCTGGAGAAGCAGTTGCTTCTCTCATGCTACCTAGGAGTACGCATTGGTACACTTGCAAAGCTGTGCTGTAAATTCCAATTTATACCCTCTTCTTGCAGATACAGTTACCAAACGTATCTGTGAATCAAGCCCAAATGTGAGTCATTTCTGTTATTTGTGCATACCACAGTCAGTAAAGGTCACTCGCTTATCGGAGTTTTGCAAGGCTGGTTTTCCAGGAAGTGTCTTTGCTTCCTACAATTTCTTGGATATATTTGCAGTTACTAGTATCCTCCATACCTCAGACAGTTTTCATTTTAGATGTACAAAAACCCTGAACTGCAGAGCCTCCTGGCTGCATCTCCCTGAATCAAGATCACAGTGAGACTCCTTCTGAGTGCTGGGCAGAGCCGTAGGTGAAAGAGACTTGGCTATGGTGTCAGAGAGCCCTGAGTTCAAGTTTTGGCTCTGCCACTTAGCAGCTGTGTGACTTTCAAGTCACTTACCTTCTCTGGAGCTTTAGTTTTCTTGTCACTAAATGGAAATAATGCCTACCTTCTAGGATTGTTATGAGAATTAAAAGAGACAGTGTATGTGAGTGCTTAGTGCCATGCTTGGAATATAGTAATCCTGAAAAATGGTAACAATTCATTCCACAATTACAATAAAATCATGTTGAACGAATAAATCACAAAGCCCTAAATCATCACCATGGTGATCACTCTTCAGCATTTACAACAGGGGTTCCAAAGCAAAAAACCTTGAGAGAGAAAGAGCAGGAAAATATCTAACAGAAGTGTGATACTATTTTATTACACTGAATCCCACTCTGGACAACCTGCTGGGTCCTAGGAGCTCTAGTCTCAGGAGGGTGCCTGTAGTTGAACTTGTAGTTCAGAAACGAATGAAAATGGCTGTAGCGCTGACACTCAGAACCAAAACCAGATGCATGGGCTCACCACATATTCAAAGAGGAAAGCTCCTTTCTGCATTAGATTAGCATCTCAGAGCAAACCAGGCAGTGGCTGCTACCCAAATCCATACCTCTCTGCCCTGGGTTCAAGGTGTGCCTTAAGGAGAGGGCCCCAGTGTTATTTAATCAGCCAGGAATATTAAACAGCCCTTTGTTGTATGCAGAGACCTGACGAATTAAAAAATGAAGATAAGCCCCATCCTTGACAAGTGTTTGGGAGGAAAGCTGGCAAAGATATAACAGCAGAACTCAGGGATCTCACAGACCTAGGCCTTAACTCTGTCTCTTACCAGCTACGTTCACCTCCATGAGCCTCTAGTCATGCATCTATAAAATGCATGTATTATAGTAATGCAATACAAGGAAGAGAAAGAATATGGACTACCACAGGTTAAATACATAGAGATTCAGAAATCAAACAAACACGGTCCTTGACTTTGAGATGCTTACGTCTAGTAAAGAAAATGGAGATACAAACAGATACTACACAAACTGCTGATGATCAAGTTATATATCACTATCATCATGGCATATGTTAGTTAACATTTACTATTTACCACTTGCCAGATACTGTCTAACTACTTTGCTTATTTAATCCTCATAATGCCACTGGAAAGAAGGTACTATTCAGCACTTTGGAAGGCCGAGGCGGGTGGATCACGAGGTCAAGAGATTGAGACCCTCCTGGCCAACATGGTGAAACCCTGTCTCTAGTAAAAAAAAATTAGCTGGGCATGGTGGCACGCGCCTGTAGTCCCAGCTGCTCGGGAGGCTGAGGCAGGAGAATTGCTCGAACCCAGGAGGTGGAGATTGCAGTGAGCCAGGATCATGCCACTGTACCCCAGCCTGGTGCCTGGGGACAGAGCAAGACTCTGTCTCAAAAAAAAAAAAAAAAAGAAGGTACCATTATTATTCCCAATTTTGTAAATGAGGAAACTGAGACACATACAGGCCAAGCAATTGCTCAAGATTTCAAAACCTGTAAGTGGTGGAACCAGAATTTGAACTCAGGCAGTCTGCCTCCGCAGACCTTACTGTTAAGCACTCTTCTTTGTGTGCATTCAGTGAGTGAATGCAGGTGAGGTGCTTACATCAAGGCCTGCCACATACTGAGCACTTTCCAAGGGTCCACCACTATAATCCTTGTCAGCTTACGCCACAGCCCCAGGGAACACCAGGGGACATGGAGGGAGGCTGCCAGACTTACTGTCAGGGTCAGGAAAGGTTTCTGAGAAGTGACACGTGACCTATGTCTGAGGGGCATTCTAGGCTGTAGATAATGCATGTACAAGGGTTCAGAAGCCAGGCCAGCTGGGAACAGTTTTATAACTCGTATGAAATGGCTGTGCAAGGACAGTGGCTGTGGGTGAGGTGGAGACGCTGGGGCAGGCCCAGGTGGTCACTGCCTGGAGGTGCCAGGCTAAAGACCTTGGCCTTTATCCAGAGGGCAAGGGGTCACATTAGTATGTAAGGAAGATTTCTGGTGGCCACATGGAGGATAAACCAGGCGGGGACAGGCTATAAGCACCCCCTAGACTGACGGCAGGGTGCCTTCCTAGTGGAAAGATTCCAGTGGAATCTGTCACTATTCTTTTATGAGATCACATTCATGAGAAAAAGGAATAAACTTCCAGAGCTCTGGCTCAGGCAAGGAACTCAATTGTGTCACTAGCCCTGTGATCAAAGGCCAGCTCTGGCTCCAAGAAAGGGTGCCAGGCTGGGTGCCCATATCCAACCCTGCAAACGGCAGACAGGCGCCCGAAGGTCTCCTTGCTACAGCGCTAATGACGACCCCAGTGTGCACTGCAGTCATTAATTGGGTCCCAAAGATTGTCAGATATGAAAGATGATGGTATTTAATGATCATAAAACAAAAACTCCAGCTGCCTGAGAATGCCAACAGAAAGAGTTATTTGGCTTCCATTAAAATGCCATCGACTACCACTGATCAGGATGGTGATGCAGCAGTGCTGAGAGCTTGGCTAATGAACCTTGGTCTCCACGACCAATTTCCGAAGGCCAGAAAGCTCTTTATCACCGCAGTCGGCAGTCGGAATCTGATAGCCTGACTTCCGGTCTCAGCTCTGCCTCCTTCATGCTGCAGAATCTCGGTCACTCTATTTAACCTGATTTTCAGTTTCTTCACTTGTCAAATGTATATGAAAGCAACTTGCAAACTGCAAAATCTTCTGCAAGAGTTAGAGACAAATATCACTATTATTATTCCCTGAACCTAGAATGGATCAAAACAGTCAAGTCTGCAGTATAACCACCAGTCTGAACATGATGAGGCAAGGGGTCACACTTTCTGTGATGTTTTCTCTGCTTATTCATTCCTCCTCTGAACAAAACGCTTTCCGTTCACTTTCACTTTTGTCCTATGTGATGGCCAGTGCTCAGGGCTTCGAAACAGGATTTAGCCTGAAACCCCAGATGGACTCACACACAGGGAAGGGTCCACAGAGGACAGCAGACTGTGGGGCTTCCCTGGTTCCCCTTCAGTTTTCTGATGGGGAATGAAAAATAGCACCTAGAGGTTACAATATAGCTATTTCTGCCTCCTCATTTATTTATCAGGACAGAACTTTGGGTGAACGCTTTGGGTGAACGCTCAGACTATTAAATTGCTTTGCATTTTAGAAACAGTGGTGAAGGGACAATGTATGAAAAAGTCTCACTTTTTCATATGATGCAGTGGTTTTTAAATTGGGGTGCCTGGAAATGTGAAGGGAATGTTTTCTGGTTGTCACAATGGCTGGGAAGCACAGCTGGTCTTTGGCAGGAGGGGGCCAGAATCTAGCCGCATGCAATGACTGGGACCCAGAGATCTCAGGTGTTACGCAGTCCAGTGGCAGTAGGATGGGTAAACAGCTGCTGTAAGACTTTATTCTCTGTTTGCCTCCTCCATCCCCATCCTCAGTTCTAGACCATTCTTTGCCTTTCTGTATCTCAGGAGGCTGACTCCTAAGGACTCATCACCTGGGCTCCCTGGCTCATTGGCTTCTGGACTGGTTTGGCTAATGGTGAGCATAGCAGGACACTGAAAGTTAGGAGGAGAGAGAAGCTGGAGTAACCTCCTTGCTATGGTTTGAATGCGTACTCCAAATTTCACGTGTTGGAAACGTAATCTCCATATTCATATGTGGATGGCATTTGGAGGTGGGGCCTTTAGAAGGTGGAGTCCCAGTGGTGGAACTGGTGGCTTTATAAGAAGAGAGACCTGGTCTGGTGCACTCTTGCCCTGTCGCCATGTGATGTCTGCTGCAACATTATGACATGGTAAGAAGGTCCTCACCAGATGTGGCCCCCTGCCCTGAAGCTTGGATGTCCTAGCCTCCACCTATAAGATGGAAATTTCTTTTCTTTAGAAATTACCCAGTCTGTGAGAGCACAGACAATGGACAAGACACTTCGCTCCCCACCCCATAGCAGCCCTGCTTCAGCTCTGAGTCTCAGGCAGTAGCCACACCCCTCCAGGCGACAACAGTTTACAGATAGAGTGGTCTAGGGACGCTTCTAGGAAGAGCAAGGACTGGAACTGGGCACTGAAGTTGAGGTAGGATGGAAGCAGGCAAAAGGGTAGCAAGAGGGCATTCTAGGTAGGGTCCTGGCATGAGTGAGCAAAGGCCCACAAAGACAGACAAGGCTGGAGCCCACCTTCAAGAGCCTAGAGTCGGGGGGCAGTTTCAAGGGTGTTCAGAGGGCTTGCCCCGACTTCCAGTCTTTTTTTTTTTTTGAGACAGAGTCTTGTTCTGTCGCTCAGGCTGAAGTGCACTGGTGTGATCTCAGCTCACTGCAATCTCCACCTCCAGGGTTCAAGCAATTCTCCTGCCTCAGACTCTTGAGTAGCTAAGATTACAGGTTTATGCCACCATGCCCAGCTAATTTTTGCATTTTTTTAGTAGAAACAGGGTTTCACCCTGTTGGCCAGGCTGGTCTTGAACTCCTGACCTTGCGATCTGTCCACGTCGTCCTTCCAAAGTGTTAGGATTACAGGCATGAGCCACCATGCCCGGCCGACTTCCAGTCTTTTAAAGCCAAGAGTATTCATAAGAGTGGCCTGACGTCAGGAGTTTGAGACCAGCCTGACCAACACGGTCAAACTCCATCTCTACTAAAAAAATACAAAAACTGGCTAGGTGCGATGGCTCATGCCTGTAATACCAACACTTTGGGAGGCCATGGTGGGCAGATCACAAGGTCAGGAGTTTGGGACCAGCTTGACCAACAAGGTGAAACCCAGTCTCTACTAAAAATACAAGAATTAGTTGGGCATGGTGGCACGTGCCTGTAATCCCAGCTCCTCAGGAGGCTGAGGCAGGAGAATCGCTTGAACCTGCGAGATGGAGGCTGCAGTGAGCCGAGATCTCGCCATTGTACTCCAGCCTGGGTAACAGAGTGAGACTGTGTCTCAAAAAAAATAATAATAAAATAAAAAGAAAAAAGACAAAAATTAGCCGGATATGGTGGCATGCACCTGTAATTCCAGCTACTCGGGAGGCTGAGGCAGAAGAATTGCTTGAACCCAGGAAGCAGAGGTTGCAGTGAACTGAGATCACACCACTGTATATCAGCCTGGGGAACAAGAGCGAAACTCCGTCTCAAAAAAAAAAAAAAAAAAAAAAAAAAAAAAGAGTGAATCAGAACTCCCAGGCATCATTAAAATGTACATGAGGTTCCTCATCCATCACTGAATGTTCTAGGATAGGACTGATAGGACCGGGGGAGAGTGCCCTATTGCCTTTAACTAGACAACTGAGGGAGAACACATTTTCAGACTCTGCCAGAAAGCAGTATGATCAACATTGCTCTCTATTCCCAGGGTCACGGTAATTTACAGACAAACTAAGCCAAGAGCATCAAAACCTGTGTTTTCAAAGTGTGGGGCATGCATAACTGGGTTGGACCATCATTTGAACCCAAAAGTAGAACTATCACAACAGAACACTCCACCAAATTTCATTCTTGTGTTTGTCCCTATCAGCAGCTAATTTTGCCGTGTGACTTTGGGCAAGGCACCTAACCTATCTGAGCCCCCCAACTGACAAACAGAAAAGAAGGTGGTGGGAGTCCACTCCAATTTTAAAATCGGATAGTGTATCATTCTGAACCTGTGATATTTGTTGATGAACATCTGCTTGCAAAATGTGTGCACAGCGAGTCGTGTATTATTATACTGTGTTGTGTGACTGGGCACCAAACAAGGCAAAACGATGCAATGAAAGAAAGAGAAACATGTGGTGGTTCTCCCGTCCCGCCCTCCCTCCTCCCTTCCCTTCCTGCTTCTCTGCTTTCATTTCTTTTACAAACACTACCTTTTATATGCCTTGTCCTTGATAACGGAGACGCAGAGATGGATTAGACAAAGTTTCTGCCTGTAAAATCGAAACAGACTTCTTGGGAAAGGCCAGCTGAAGCTGGGGGGTTGTCGGGGTGGGGGGAGGTCTTTTCTGGATACATGCTTTCCCCCAACTTAAAGCTGTGCCTACCTCAAGGCAGAATTTGTCCTGGGAAAGCTTTCTGGCTGTCAAGTGAGTTTTCCTTCCTTCCATTGTCACCTTCTTACCCTTTTCAAAAACGATCTGATCCATTAACAGTTTAGGTCAAGTCCCAAATCAACAAGGAACCACAGCTGATGGGTAAGGGGCGGGTGTGTGTATGTGAGTGTCGGGGGTGGAATTCAGCTCAACAGGAGTCAGCAGTGTGACGGAGTGGATAAAGCAGCTCATGTAAAGGTAGATAGGCTGCATTCACCGAGGAAAAGCAGGAAGAACCAGGGACAGCCACGCTGTGCTGATTTGCTGGAGCAGGCCCAGAGGAGGGATACTGGATGGCAGGGTCACCTCAGTGCAGCAGAGACGGATTGTTCTCGAGGTCTCTGAGCTAGCTAACGCTTGCCCTGGCTTCCTTGGATGGTGAAGGGTTTAGAGACTATTCCTGTGGGAGTAGGAGGAGGACTGATGCTGTTAGCCTGGAGAGGAGAAGGGTTAGGGGAAGAGCTTAAAGAGTGTGTGTCTAGCAGTCCAGCTGAAAAATGCCAAATGCCTTATGATCTGCAAGCCTCATCGCTTACGCCCACACAATTCATGTGCTAGGAAAGAAAACACCCAATCACATGGTGTATTAGAAGCCTTAAATAGAAGAACTCTTCCCGGCTTTGCCTTTAACTCAGTCTGTGGCTTTGGGAAAATCCCTTTCTTTCTCTGGGCCTCAATTTGTCCATCTGAAAAAGGAAGGTCCTTTGTTTTATACATACTCTACTGAGTCCCTTCCAGCCATTGACGGTCTAGTTTCTCCTGGCTTCCCTTGTTCCTCTCAGGGAATTTCCTGGAAAGAAGGGAATAGCGAGAACAGTACTGCTGCCTTCAAACAGCCAAAGGGTGGGAGGACTAAATCTACTCTCTGGGGCTTCGGGAAGATGAATCAGAACTGAGGCCAGGAAGTTACCAGGAGCAGACAGCAGTTCGGCTTAAGAAAACCCTTCTTCCTGCCAACCTCTCCAGTACGGAATGGGCTGCCTCTTATGGTAGTGAGTTCCTTGTCAATGAAGCAAGGCTGATACAACAAGCCTCAAACCTCCTGCCTGAATGTCAATCATCCACAGCTCTAACTAAATGTACACACAGTTAAACTTAATGCCTCCCTGTCCTGCCTCAGCCCCAATTCTGTACCCCCTCTTCTAACGCTCGTGATCTCAACATCACCAGCTGCTGCCAGAACCGCCCACCCAATCAATTAAGCAGACCTCTGAGAACTGCCACTGTGTCCTCCTTCTTTTTCAGGTTCAACAATTTAGCAATGTAACCAAGTTCTCTAGATGTCATCTTCCACGTATCTGCTATCTCCTCGCCACCCCTACTGCCGTATCTTAGCTTACATCCTCATTGGTAGACATTGGTGCCCCAGCCTGCAGGCTCACCTCCTTCAATTCAGTGGCCATCAATCAGCTGGCGTGAACTCCCTAAAAGGAAACTGGCTTATGTTGCTTCCCTGATTGAAAGCATTGTTGTGGCTCCCCACTGCCCACAGGACAAGACCTTCCAGCATCTGGCATGAGTCCACGGCTCCAAGGTAGCATCCCATACGTCTCCACCTCCCTCTTTAAAAAGGTGCCAAGGTTAACAGGTTAATTAGACACCACTCATGAAACCGCTCCCTCTTTGTCTCATGGCCATGGCTTTGCATACGTTGTTGGTTTTCTGCATGGGAGGCGTTTCACATCTCTACCTGGTTAACTCAGATTCGAAGTTACCTCCTCCAGGAAGACTTCTCTGACCATTCTCACTCCGTTTGGATTAGAGACCACCACTCTGGGCCCTCTAGCCTCCATGGCTCACTCTGAATCATAACCATTTGTTTACTGGTCTGTCTCTTCCACCAGACTGTACACTCCAAGGGCAGAGGTTGTTTCTTAAGATACCATAGGCTGTGAGGCTAGCAGGGGATGATCCCCCTCTCTGGAGTACCAGGTAGGTTTGCATCTGTGGAACTCTTTCACCGAGGATCTGTCACTGAATGTGGAGGGGCCGGGGGTGATCTGGGCACTCTGCATCTTCGTCCTCCTCTTTAAACTTGACCTGACATTTCTCTGAACTGCACATTTAAGACAGCTGATAATGGAGATGGGCATAAACGCTTTACATTTTGTCAACTGTTGGAGATGCCATGAAAAGAAGATCAAGACAATGAATCTCAAGGCTCCTGCAGGGAATAGCCTGCTTTGTCGAGACTGATGGCCAGCATCAAAGGTCAGTGCAGTTTATCAGGTCATTTTCCAGATTCGAACCCCCAATTTCACGGGCCCATGCAAGAGGTGAATTCTCATTCGTCACGTTCCTATCTTTCTTGCCACTCGGTAGCCATCAGTAATTTTGAGGAAACTACTTTCCCTTGGAAGAGACACCGAGATTCCTCAAATGAAAGGGACAATTTGGCTAACGGGTCGCTAGAACCCACGGAACGGTATTGCATGGTGGGTGAGCACCACGGCTCAGGCTCAAGCTGCCTTGGGATCAAACCTCACCTCCCTGCATACATACTGGTCACATTACAGACGTTTTTTGGACCCCAGTTTTATGCCATGAACCTCATTCAAACAGCACAGGGGCCAGGAGGTTGAGTGCTGAACCAAATAGAACCAAGTTTGAAACCAGGCTTTACCACTTCTTAGCTTTGTAGCTTTGCGTGAGTTTTTAACCTCCGAAAGCCCTGATTTCTTCATCTGTAAAATGTAGATAATTAGCATAATTTGCTTCTTAGCATTATTGTAGGGATTTATGAGATAATGCATACGGAGTCCTTAGCATAGTGACCAGCCAATAGAAAGCATCAATTTAGGCTGTTAATTCACTCTCATAGCTCCTTGGAATTACATCTAATTAATTTTTCCTTAAGCTACAGGGTCTCCAAGGGCAGAGATCTTATTTATCTTTCTACTTAGTGCTTGGTGGCTACAAATGTTGAATAAAATTAAATTAAGCCTTTGACCATGTACAGTCTTTAGGTCTAGACACTGGGAGGTAGTCAGGGAGGAAAAAAATAAATATTTATTTTTAAATTGATTTCTTTTCTTTTAAAAAAAATCCCCCATGCAGAACTAGAGAATAAATATTTATTGACACGACTGTGCTAAGGGCTTCTACAAAGGTTTCCTTAGTTCATCTTCAGAGCAACAGTATAGAGTAGGCCTTAATTTCTCCATTTTGCAGATGAGAAAACCAAGCTTCAGAAATCTGTTCACAACTTTATGAAATCTTTCAAATTTTTTCAACGATGGGATATTTTAGGTCCTAGCATTTGGGGCAATTCTGTTAAATGTGACAACTTGATTTAAAAAACAAACAACAAACAAAACAAGAAACCTGCCCATGGTCACACTGCTGGGAAATGATGAAAGCTAAGATCCCAACACAAGCTTCTGATTGCTCTTTCTACTCTTGACGCAGAGGGAGAAAAAATTAATTCTGAAGTACCTCAGCTACATGCACTAAGCAATGTATTAAATGCAAAAACCCCTCATGTCTTTTTGTTATGCTTGAACAACAATATCAATAGTTACATGAAGAATGTTTTGGGGACCACGAAAAGCGTTGCTGTTTGATAACACACCAGAATGACAATCCTAAGAGATGGGTGTTATGATCCTCCTTTCACCAAGAAGGAAATGGAGACTATGCAAGGACACGCAGCTTGCCCAGGTGACAGAGCCCATAAACACACTCCCAATGCAGAGTCCTTCCCAGCCTTTCCAGAAGGTGTAGGCAAAGCCCCCTACCTTCACAGAAGAGTGCCCATCCAACCCCAGCAAGTCACAAGGCAGCAGGGGCATGTGACCTTTACCTTCTTCCTCAGGCCCTAAAAGGTCCCACTTGGGGGACAAGGCAGAAAGCATCCAACTAATTGTACAAATCAGAGAGATGCTTTTCATTACTTACGATTGACCACATGTGGGTTTTTGGTTTATTATTTTATATAAGCTCAGAAGATTTTGGGCAGGTATTCCCTCCATCAATGTCCATAATCCCAGTCATACTAGAAACAGATAAAAGAAATTTTCTCCCCCTGAAGTCCTCTGCAAAGTGTCTGGCTCAATCCTGAGGCAAGAGAAATGTAATAATGCCAACGATGGCCTCAAAGTATTGAAGGCTTGCTGGGCTGCTAGTTAGTCTGCAAAGCATCTTTAGGCCACTGTCTTTCCACATCATCTCCCCAAGAGTTCTCAGAGGTAGGCTTAAGAGGAACTTAACACAGTACGTTAGGAGGGTGGCCTGGGTTTGAATCCTGGCTCTACTATTTCCTAGCTGTGGCCTTGCACGAGTTACTTAGCTTTTCTTGTGCTCATTTTCCTGGCTTGAGATATAGAGATACTAGTCACAGGGTTGCCATGAGGATTCCTGTAAAATGCTGAGAACACATATAACACATAGCAAGTACTCACTAAATGTTAGCTATTGTTATCTCTATTTTCCAGAAGAGAAAACTGAGACTCAGGGAGAGAATTTGTTCATGCTCCATAGCAACTAAGTGTCAAGACTGGAATCCAAGTCTGTCTGGCTTCGACTCCCATGCTCCTAATGGCGATGGCATATTTTCCACCCTTCACTGACCTGTACCTTTCACCTGGCACACAGTAGGTGTTCTGTCAATAGTATTATTTGTAGTATTTGAGAATGTCCTCTTAAGTGCTATACTTCTCGTCAATGCCCACCCAAGATTACTGACTCCTAGCTCCTACCCCTTATCTTACCACAGCATCATGCTATTTATAGAGCAGTCCCCACCCAAAACCCCGGAGTCAGGGCATGAACGACACTGACTTTATTTCAATGCAAAAGGTGTACATTCTGTGGGTGCCACCTGGGCTCATCTCCCAAGTTAATTCTTTCCTCTCAGCTATGGAGTATTTTATTTTTCCAATTTCAGAATCTACTTATGTTAAAATAAAGAGAGAGAGAGAGAGAGAGAGAGAGAGAGAGAGAGAGAGAGAGAGAGAGAGAGAGAGAAATCCAATCAGCCCAGCTCAGGTTCGTGAAACAAATAATGCAGCTGGCATAGAAGCTTAATCAAACAGTTATATTCATAACCACAGTGATCACTGCTCTGCCTAATTTATACAGCCCTGGGCATCCTGAAGTAATGTCTCTTGACAATACAGGCTGCCATGCAGAGGCGCACTGCCACCACCACTGAAGGGGTGTAGATCCAGGCCTGGCATCTTGATGAATCTGAAGCAAACTGGGATTTGGAGGCACGTCCCCCAGGAATTCCACCCATCCCTCAATGTCATTCCACATTCTCTTTTTATTTTTTTATTTGCAGTAAGAAAGTGGGAGAAATAAACGTTTCCTGGCTGCTTCCTTTGTTTTCTGGAAGAAATAAAGTAGAAAGGCCAAGCTGCCTTTGTATCTTAGGGAGGACAAGTGCTTCAGCGTTTGGTTGATGTGAGTTTGAATCCCAGCTCTGTCACTGACTCAGCTGTGTGGTCTAGACAAGTGACTTAGCCTCTCTGAGTGTTATCTATAAAATGGGGATAATTGTACCTGCTCACAGATTGATGCTTAAACGAGAGAACATGAGTTTCCTACATGAGTTTTTGGATTCCCAATGGTCCCAACACAAGACCTACTGATTGTAAGTCTAATCTCAAAGTTTATTTACTATGTCTACAGTCATTATGTCTACAGTCGCAATGTCTACGGTTACTAAGTGAATACTATGTGCCAGAGATTGTGTTATTTACATGCATGAACTTATTTTATTCTAAAAACAACCTTATAAAATATGTATTATTATCCCATTTCCAAGTTTGAAAAACCAAGGCTTGGAGAAGTCAGTAGACTGGTCCAAAATAACGCATACTAGTAAGTGGGGGGGGGGGGGCTATCAGAGGCCCCAAGATCACAGAGGCAGAGCCAGGATCCAAACGCAGGCTTGTTGTTCTTCTCTGTCCTTCCCCCTCCCTCCACATCACCCATCAAACTCCACGCTCAGCAGACAACAGATACTTGACGAATGTTATTTCCCCTTTCTTCTTCTGTTTTGCTTCATATTCTGGGATTCCCTGGGACAACTCAGAAATCCAAGTAATAGTTCAGAAGGGCTTAATCATTATTTTCAACTAATATCAGTGAACACTTGCAATGAGCTTGCTCTGTGTTGGTTACTGGGCAGAGATACTTCTATTGCTGTAGCCTCCTAGATTTCTGGATTATCTAGATAAACAGTAACTGGGCAATGTAACCCTCTTGAATCACATGGGGTCGGAGACCTGTGTCACTAGGCACCCTGGTATATTCGATTTGGCCTGCTTGTGATGTGCCCCCTGTCCTGCGGTGACACGTGGCAGGCCTGGGTTCTAGTTCCTTCCCTGCCATGATCTTGGAGGCACAGAGGCCAGTCACCTGACCTCTCTGAACCTCAGTTCCTTCCTGTGTCTATAAGAGTGTTAGACCTGATTTATTTGCTCAGCAAATACGTCTGCCAGTCGTTTCCAAACTTTTCACTCCCAGGATCCTATGATTATCCACAATTACCCTATGTTTTAAAATATTTTGTTTTTTTATATAAACTATCTCCATTAACTACTCATTAATTGTTTCCCATTTTAAAATCAAGCACATGTAAAGCTGGTGACTAGAGTTTCTGATAAAACACAATAATGGATCCCTAGCACCTGGTCCAGATGCTTTTTTTCTAAATGAAGGAGTACATGAATGGACAAATGCTTGATCCTACACAGAAGAGCACCGGAGGGTGGAAAAATTAAGTCAGAAATAGTTAGAAAGATCTAAATTTCAGCTCTACCATTTACATGCTGTTTAATAGAGGGTGGGTCACTTACACTCTCTGAGGCTCAACTGTGAAATGAGGATCTATCTGGCTGGGTTAAGTAGAAGATAAAATCGTGACAATAATGATAAGATAAATTACAGTCCTCCCATATATAATATGTACTATGTGGCAGGCAGGTGTATACCCATTAACTCAGTCTGTGTGATGATCCTATGAGGCAGTTACTATTATATTCCCATCTTACAGATGGACAAACTAAAGTACAAAGCAGATACTATGTAACTTGCCCAGGGACAGATTTGTATGGTAGAGACAGGATCCAAACCTACGCGGCCTAGCTCTAGAGTCTGAGATCTTAATTCTTACGCTCTGCTGGTTGGCATGTCATTGAAAGCGCCTGGCATATTGCCTGGGAATTACCATGCTTACCAAGCAGAAGCCCTGAAGGTTGGCCAGTATAGCAAAACAATGAGCATAGTTTTTGGCTGTGCTTTTTGCAATTATAGCCAATGCTCACAGCATCGCTATATTGAAGTGATCTGCAACGGCCCAGGCACTGTAGCTTGCAATTGAGTATGGGGTGCTGTCAGAGACTGGCTGTGCTGGTGACTGTGCCACAAAGCCCTTAAAACAGGCGCCCCCAAACTGCGGCCCCCTGAGGCCATTTATCCAGCCCCCCGCCGCACTTCAGGAAGGGGCACCTCTTTCACTGGTGGTCAGTGAGAGGAGCACAGTATGTGGCGGCCCTCCAACGGTCTGAGGGACAGTGAACTGGCTCCCTGGGTAAAAAGTTTGGGGACGCCTGCCTTAGAAAATAGGAGGAAAAATGAGACCAGTGCTGTCCGTTTAGCCTCTTCTCCGCAAGGCATGAAGGATTCGTCTTGCTCAAGGCTGTTTCTTCCCATGGCGCCTTTGGCCCTCTAGGGTACCTATGTGGCTTTTGCTTGCCTGCTATTCCTGCTAATAATAAAATCATCTTTTTGTTTTGGGAGGCCGTATTCTCAGCCTATGAATTTGGATAAGACTGGGTAGCCAATGAGAACACCTCCTTTTCCCTGGCTAGGGTGACTGATTTAGGCAGATATGTGACTGTAGTCAGGCCAATCAAAGGTACTCACAAGATTGTTCCGGAGCTATGGAAAAAGAGGCACTGTTTTTTCCGTTAGGATACAAGGCTGGTAGTAGATAAACTTGGAGGGGTCCCTTTGTCATCACATGGGGAATCCCTGCCTGAGAATCAGGTCCAAACAAAGGGAAACAGAGTCAGGAGGGATTCATGAAGACATCTGAATGCCTAGATCTAGCAGGAATGATGGGAAAAGGAGCCCCTGGATGTTCAGTAACATCACCCAAGACATTTTCCTTTCTTAAAAACATGAGTTGGAGTTGGGTTTCCACCTGACAGCTGGGGGTCCTGCCCAACCTGCCCCCACTGTGCCATCAGCCTAGAGTGCCTTTATGAGACCCTCCTCAATCCATAAGGTTAGAACTCAGAGGCTGAAACACCGCATCACTCTTGAGGCAGACCTGCCCACATCTTCCCTCGTGTCCCAGGAACCCAAAACCACAAGGTCGGTAGCTGTACTTGCCCAGCTAGTACACTAACTCGTATGCATGCATATGTCCCCCACTGATTTGTGAGCCCCTGGAGATGCCTCTTGTTTATCACCATGTCACTTACGCCGAGTCCAGTACCTGCTACATAGTAGGTGTGAATGCTAATGAACAGATAAGCAGGAAGCACTCTCTCAGACATCATCGACACCTCAGCAAATGCTTAAAATGTTTTAAAAACCAGAGATGTTTTAAATAGAATGCTTAAAGTTCTGATCATTTCTACTTTGTAAGAAAAATGTCCTGTAATGATCTGTGGACATTAAGTAATGAGAAAAGTCCATTTTCAGGTGGACAGACCATGACCTGTGTGGAAATGGGAGCAGCTGCGCTGCTGAGCCCAGAGGCAGGAAGAGGCATCCTCTGGGTCACAGTAACACAGTCTGCAGCTTTGTTCACGGTCCGTCCTCTTGCCGCATTACTTCTGGACACTGTTACTAATCACACTTATTCACATTGATTTTTTTTCTCCCCAAGGACGAACTACCTCATCCCTCCTAATCTAATGATTGAAATTAGGGAAAAGCAGCCATCTGATAGATGTTAGGCTTCATCCCAGAAAGGAAAACATCAAACAAGATATTACATATATTTAAAAAGCCTTTTAATGTTTCCACTCTCTTAACTGTCCGTGCAAATCAGGCAGAATAATTCCAAATGGGGAAAAACGTGTTTGAGTCTGTGGCTGTTTTCATGACCCTTCATTGAGTCGGGTCATCCAAAGTGTGCGTTTTTGTGGCGGCCAGACTTTCTTCCTAAATAAATGCAGAGCCTCCTGTGTGCCAGGCTCTAAGCTAGGTACTTTAAATCTGGGTTCTCTGATCCATGCTACAGCACTGTGAAGTTTAATGTGATCAACTTCATTTCACAAATGAGGAAACTGGGGCTCAGGGAAGTGAAGGGTTAGCATGAAGCTCATAAGTGGTGGCTTCAAACCAAGGACTAGCTTGACTCTCCAAGTGCAGGATCTTTTCTATCTCTTTCCATTGTCTACCATTGACATTGTATGTTACAGGGATTCAGAAAAGATGGGAAGAGCCAGTCCAGTGAAGGCAGGCATTTATACAGTGTGTTAGGCCCACCTACGGCCTGGTATTTCTTGGGTCTATAAAGTAATGGGGGAGATGCCTGGGTCTGTCATGTGTCTGGTTATCCCAAGCTGAGGTCTGGACAGGGAGTGCCATGGCACAGCAACCATGTCCAAAGACAAATGCACTGTGCCCAAGGGAACGTCAGAAATACATCTCTGTTTCTCTCTCTCTCAAACTCAAATGTGGCATTTAGGAATATTTCTAAATGTCAAAAGCCTCCATGAAGACAGTCTGACTGCCCCCTTCGCATACACTTGAGGTCTGAGCTATAATTACAGACACTTCCTTCTGACCGTTCATATTTGCCTTGTCTGAGCTCGTCTGTGCAGCATAGCAGGGCTGTAGCCAAAGCAACCAGGCTCCCTGGGGAATCCTGCTCTCCCGGTAGACTGACAGGGAAGGCCTAGAGATGGAAGGTGCAGGACCAAGGCATGGAGGGAGGTGTCGGTCCTCAGGAGGGAGGTGTCAGTCCTTGGGAGCCTGGTGTCTTATTGACAGCTTAAGGCTCATCACTAGACTGAAATCACAGACTGCCTATCTCACTCGTGATCTCAGACTGAGGATCATGAGAATTCCTTTGGGGCCCTCAAACCCACAGACTCTCTGCCTTTGGCGTACAGAGGCAAGTCAACCAACTTTTACTGGTACCTACTATATCCAAGACCATGTGACAGGCATGGAGAGAGGGTGTAGCACGAATGCCATCCCTACCATCAAGGCACTGAGCCTCCTGAAGAAGACAGGCTTAGAGACAACAGTCCTGCCGGGCGCGGTGGCTCAAGCCTGTAATCCCAGCACTTTGGGAGGCCGAGGCGGGTGGATCACGAGGTCAAGAGATCGAGACCATCCTGGTCAACACGGTGAAACCCCGTCTCTACTAAAAATACAAAAAAAAATTAGCTGGGCATGGTGGCGCGTGCCTGTAATCCCAGCTACTCAGGAGGCTGAGGCAGGAGAATTGCCTGAACCCAGGAGGCGGAGGTTGCGGTGAGCCGAGATCGCGCCATTGCACTCCAGCCTGGGTAACAAGAGCGAAACTCCGTCTCAAAAAAAAAAAAAAGAGACAACAGTCCTAAACAGATGCAGCATGGGAGCTGCTGGCGCTGAGGCTGTATAATGAATGTGATGGGGCTGGAATGGACCGATGTTCTCTTGCAAAATTGGGAGACAGTGCCCAGGAGAAGGCAATAAATGCCTGTAAGATGTCAACATGCAGCAGGTGCCTGCAGAACATTTCTATTCAAGGCCTCTGAGGTGATCTCTGGAGGTCCTGAAGGATGGGCAGAATTAAATGATAGGGACCATGTATAAAATAGGCAGAGACAGCGTGAGGAAAGGCAGGCAGGCAGAAAATAATAGGAGTGCAGCCTATACCTTTCAAAAGCCGATTAATGTAATTAAGCCTTGCCCTCGTGATGTCTTTATGATGACGATTTTCTTATTGTTTAACTCCTCCTGTGTTTTTGCCTGGTGCCTCCAACTAGGACAACATGTCCAAATACGTCTTTAAATCTGTTTCTCCCTGGAGGCCACACAGTGCTCTGTCTGCAACAAAATCCGACTTAACTGTTATGACAAAAGGAAGCCTACGTTCCTATGTGAGAAAAAAACACTGCCTGGACTGACAGCGATGCAAACATCATTTCTGAATATCCTATCCAAAAGCAGGTTTTAACATCCAAAAGAAAGCCCTTTGCATGGTGAATCAATGCAACAGCGTGAGAATCCTGGTCAAACACGTCAAATACGTGATTATAGTCCGGCAGGCATCCGCCCCAAGGCCTAAGACCTGTGAAATGGCGGGAAAGGGAGTTAAACAAAAATGTCCCTCAAGTACAAAATACAAGACGTGGCACTCAGGAGGTAGGGTGCACGCGGAGGTAGAAGAATCTCAGGACCTGGATGAGAATCCACCAAGGAAGGAGGTGAGATATAAGATGCCGGCCTCCAGCCCGTGCTCAAGACATCCTCAGCATCCCTGTCACTGCCACTTATCACTAGTTCCTTAGGCCAGTGATATCAGCTCAGCCAAGCACTCCTTTCTCAAATATTTTTTTTTTTCCTGGAGCACCTCTCATATGCCAGGCATTAAATCAAGCACAGAGGGTACAATGGCAGACAAGAGTGGTTGGTCCCTGCTATCAAGTGGGAGGCAGGGTGGTGAACACTTAAACGTCGTACACAGCAGGCGGCCTGCAGTGAGGGCCAGATTCACCGGTGTGTGAACTCTTCAGTCATCCAGAGCCCCGCACTTAGAAGGCCCTGTACTTGGTTTGATGGGCTGACACTATACTGAAATTCTGAAAAAATGGTGAACAAAGTATTTTCATTCTGCACAGAGCCTAATAAATGATGTAGCCTGCCCTGGATATGATGAAAGACCTTTGCCCTCCAGCTTCCATTCTGCCTTTTCCCTTGAGTAACAACAGTGTGGTTTGGGGAACTGATCTACACACAAGGTGTCTGACTGATCTAAGGGTGACTTCATCCCCTGAGCCAATGAGTGTTGCAGAAATGAGCAGGTGACCCAGTTTGAGCCAGTGAAACTCCATGAGAAGATTTCCGGAAGTTTCTGGAAAAAAATGTTCTTTGTTTTCATTATTTTATTTATTTATTTTTGAGACAGGGTCTCACTCTGTCGCCCAGGCTGGAGTGTAGTGGTGCGGTTTTGGCTCACTGCAACTTCTGCTTCCTGGGTTTAAGTGATTCTCCTGCCTCAGCCTCCCAAGTAGTTGGTATTACAGGCATGCACATGGCTAATTTTTGTGTATATATATACATATATATATGTATATATATGTATATATATATATATATTTTTTTTTTAGTAGAGATGGGATTTCACAATGTTGGCCAGACTGGTCTCAAACTCCTGACCTCAAGTGATCTGCCCTCCGCAGCCTCCATGCTGGGATTATAAGCATAAGCCACAGCACCCAGCTGTTCTTTGTTCTTTTTTTTTTTTTTTTTTGAGACAGAGTTTTACTCTGTTACCCGGGCTGGATTGCAATGGCATGATCTCAGCTTACTGTGACCTCTGACTCCTGGGTTCAAGCAATTCTCCTGCCTCAGCCTCCCAAGTAGCTGGGATTATAGGCATCCGCCACCACACCTGGCTAATTTTTGTATTTTTAGTAGAGATGGGGTCACCATATTGGCCAGGCTGGTCTCGAAGTGCCGACCAAAGGTGATCTGTCCACCTCGTTCTCCCAAAGTGCTGGGATTACAGGCGTGAGCCACTGCACCCAGCCTGTTCTTTGTTTTTAATACTGAGCAATGGAAGCCAGTTTCTCTTGACCATTCAGTGAGCAAGCACACGGTCCACAGTGCTGCTAGCAGCCACCCTACAACTACAAGGGAAACCGGCCTGAGTACAGCAGAGCAAAACCAGGTTAAGAATGTGGTTCCATAATACTGCTGGTCTCTAGAACAGCCATCCTGAGGCTCACCCTACCTCTGGGCTTCCTTTTATGTGACACAATATATATTCCTAGTACTTGGTGTTAAGTTTTCTGCTAATTACAGCCAAAAGTATCTCCACTGACACAGAATCAGATCAACCTCATTTTATAATAAATCTCGATTCTACCACTTACAGCAGTACACCTTTGGGGAAATCCCATTTTCTCTCCTCCACCAGAAAATGAAGGCAAGAAATGACATTTTATTAGACTGTAGTGAGTGTCAAAGGCTGCAATGCTAGTGAAGACGTCTGGACAGTGCCTGGCACACAGCAGGGGCTCCCTCAGCGATAGGTATTATGATGAGGATAATGTGTAGCCCTAAGAGCTGTCTGCCACTGCATTTCTGGTGATGAGTTCGTTAGGAGCTGAATTTCCCAACTATAAGAAAAAACAGCAGAAATCATTTTTTAAAAGACTGTCTCTTGGTATAAATAGCAACGTATAACTATACTAATAGAATTTAAAGAACTTGACAAGCAAATTCACTTTGTATATTATAGAAGCAGTAAGTTGGTCAGTTGCCCTCTCAGAAATCTGGACAGTCCCTGGTCACCCATAACACTGGGGCTTTCATCTTTATGAATGCTAATTGAAAGGTTCACTTACACAGGCTGAGAGGGCAAAGCTGTGATTCTGCAAAATTAAAAGTAATTTCATACATGCCAACACGGATAAAAACCCTAGTGTCTTTCTGTTCTTATTTGAGTAACCTTCTAAATCTTAATTCTTATTCTGTGTTCTGACTTTGATATCCTGACATTTCCAGCTTTTCTCTCCCAACAAAACAAAACAGAGCAAAAAGCATCAACTGAGATTTGTGTGATTTCAGCTTAAGAGATGGATGTCGGCCGGGCATGGTGGCTCATGCCTATAATCCCAGCACTTTGGGAGGCCAAGGCAAGTGGATCATGAGGTCAAGAAATCGAGACCATCCTGGTCAACATGGTAAAACCCTGTCTCTACTAAAGTTACAAAAATTAGCTGGGCATGGTGGCGTGCGCCTGTAGTCCCAGCTACTCAGGAGGCTGAGGCAGGAGAATTGCTTGAACCTAGGAGGCGGAGGTTGCATTGAGCCGAGATCGCGCCAGTGCACTCCAGCCTGGGTAACAAGAGCAAAACTGTCTCAAAAAAAAAAAAAAAAAAAAAAAGAGAGAGTTGGATGTCTGTGTGTACAAAAAATTCTAATTCATTGGTGATGGGTAATACATAAATCCATCCATCAGCATTTTAGCTATTTTTACTTAAAAATAAGTGTGTGTGTGTGTGTGTGTGTGTGTGTGTGTGTGTGTGTGTATGTGTGTTAGTAACAGCAGTTTTCCTGTTGCCCATAACCTGAGCCTCTTTGGGACTGGTTAATTTCAAATGAATCAGGAAATTCCAGTTGGGTATACCTGAGAGATGATTTTTACTCTTCCTTACAATGTATCCATATTTTCGGGGAAGGCAAGTGCAGGAGAGCTGGAGTCTGTTAGTGACTTGACAAACTCCCACGCAAGTGTGGGTGTTTCCTAAAGATGACACCAGTTGTGTTGGAAAGATTCTGAAAATGCAGGTACTTTCACACACTCCTCTGTGTCAGTATAAAAACTGTTTCCATATGGACCTCTCATATAGCCATCAGAAGAATGTTCCAGAAGGTCACTTCCCTGCCTAAAGCCCTTCCACGGCTCCTTGTTACCCTCAAGTCCAAGTTCCTTAGCCTGCCATTCAAGGTCCCTTAAGATCTGGTCCCTTTGGCCGGGTGCAGTGGCTCATGTCTGTAATCCCAGCACTTTGGGAGGCCGAGGAAGGTGGATCACAAGGTCAGACGTTCAAGACCAGACTGGCCAATATGGTGAAACGCTGTCTCTACTAAAAATACAAAAAATTAGCTTGGCGTGGTGGTGTGCACCTGTAGTCCTGGCTGCTTAGGAGGCTGAGGTTGCAGTGACCCGAGATCATGTCACTGTACTCTAGCCTGGGTGACAGAGCAAGACTCTGTCTCAAAAAAAAAAAAAAAAAAAAAAAAAAAAAATCTGATCCCATTTATAGCCTTATCAGTTACTGCATCCCTTATATTAAGGATCTTGTCCTAGCTGCACTGAACCACTTAACATTTCTCCAATAAGGCAAAGGGAAAAAAAGGCAATGAACAATTCCAAGAAAATAAATGGAGGCATGCACACGAAAAGAGGAATGGTTATAGTGCACTATGTGGCTGTGGGAAAAATCAAAAAACAAAACCCAAAAGCCCACACATTACATAATCATAGTAACATAACCAATGACTACTTATTATTTAAGAAAAATGGTTATAATAATTATGCTAGAGTTGTATGAGGGGAGAGAAAGAAGAGAGGAGGTGGTGTGGGAGTCTTCCTCTATCGCACAAAGTCAACAGATAATGTGTAAAATTAATAGGTGAAGAAATAGCAGTACATGCATGTTGTTTAGAAACATGGAGGTAAACAGCAGGAGAAACAGGTAGAAGAGATTAGACTTCCTGTCTCCCGGGGAGTGAGACTTGGGAGTGCATGGGGCAAGAAATGGGGCAGGGAACTGATATTTTTTATTATAAACCTTTTACTAAAATTTAACTTTTTTTTTTTTGAGACGGAGTTTCGCTCTTGTTACCCAGGCTGGAGTGCAATGGCGCGATCTCGGCTCACCGCAACCTCCGTCTCCTGGGTTCAAGCAATTCTCCTGCCTCAGCCTCCCGAGTAGCTGGGATTACAGGCGTGCGCCACCATGCCCAGCTAATTTTTTTTGTATTTTTAGTAGAGATGGGGTTTCACCATATTGACCAGGATGGTCTCAATCTCTTGACCTCGTGATCCACCCGCCTCGGCCTCCCAAAGTGCTGGGATTATAGGCATGAGCCACCGTGCCCGGCCTTTTTTGTTTTCTTAATTTGAGACAGGGTTTCACCATGTTGGTCAGGCTGGCTTCGAACTCCTGACCTCAGGTGATCCACCCGTCTTGGCCTCCCAAAGTGCTAGATTACAAGCATGAGCCACCACACCTGGCCTAAAATTTAACTTTTAAAATTTTGTACACATATTTCATTTAGGAATAATTACAAATAAAGGGTTTTCTTAAGCCACAGAGGCACAGCTCTAACATCAGGTTTGATGTTAATATTATAGACGCTTTGAAAAAGGACACAGTAAACAGAGCTGCGGGGTGGTATTTTATAGATCAAGATAACTTGCCTTCTTATGTCGTGTTTAGGAGAATCATCTGGAATCCATCAGTGATACGAGCTTTTGAAGGTTTTGGAAATGTCTGTTTACCTGGCTTTGCATCATTTTCTAGGTTTGGAAGATAAGGATTAAAATCTTTATGATACTCTACATTTTTGTTGCTTGTTATAAAGCATTGATGCTCACCAAAATATGTGTTTTGTACAAATCATTAAAATGTTTTTCTTTGCTTGCTGTGTACTAATACTCAGTGAACTATTTGCTTGTAGTCCATGCGTGAGCAGGATGTTGGAATTCCTTCACATGGATTATTTTGCTTTATGTCTGGAGCTTGTTTCTGATGAATAATTTGCTTGCGTGCATTGTGGCTACTAGACAGGAATTGATGCAATGTTAAAGTAGTTTGCTAGCTGCTGTGTGCCATTTTTTAACTGATATATTTGCTTTGTCTACATGGATTGCACAGCAATTTATTTCCGTTTATTTTCCAAGAAAAGGACCAATGATGTGTCATTTTTATATTAGAAAAAAAATACAAACAAAATTTATAAGGAATGTAGCTGGCTCTACTCCACCCCTTCTCTCATTTTTCTACTAACGATAATTAAGCAGGTGTCAAGAAACATTAGCAGATGGTTGGCTAAGGGATGTAAATGAGAAAAAGTTTATACAGGCCAAAAATATAAAGGAAATAGCTAGAGGATGGAATGGGACTCGAAGAGTGGCTAATAGAGGCTTTTCTTATAGAAGCTGTTACTCAAAACAGGAGATTTCAGTCCCTCCCTTTGCTCAGTGGCAGGCTAGCTCTATCTCAAAGTGCTCACTCAACCCAGACACACATGGCGACACTCACACACCTGTGCGAAGGCAAAGGGCTCTTCGCTTTGAAGCCCTAGAAGATGTGTGCGAAGTTTTCTGTCAACTTTGCCAACCAGGTCCTTCAAGTCAGGCACCACGTCAAAACACAGAGCCTGTCAGAGGACTGGCATTCAAGCAGGCTCCGCTTTCTCCCTTCCATTCTAAAAGGAAGAAAAACGTCCTGTTCTCTCTTTTAATCACACTCAATCCAAAGCAATCCTCATAACAGCCACAGCTTCCACTGCAAACTTCCCGACACCCCAAGGGTGTGTGGTGCCGCACTAAGTCTGTCCTGCTGAGATCCTAGAAGCCTCTTTCAAGGACACCACCAAACCCACATCTCCCGACTGCCTGTTGGTTCCTGCCAACTAAAGACATAGTCCTGTGGTGTGGTCACTGTCTTCTGTGAAGCTGTCACTGTCATCACCACCCACCCCTAGACTACCCCAGCAAGCCCCAGGTTCCCCACCTCCTTATTCAGCAGCTCTTTACACAGAGCAGCTCCTGGGGGTCCCAGCTCTGACTACAGTCAGCAGTTTTGTGCCCTGAGGCAGTTTCCTGGAAATAGATTAGGAGGCCCAGGGCTGGCCTACCCACCTTGCTGGAAAGTTTTGAGAGGGCAGTATCGCATGTTAAGAAGCAAAAAATACACCACCACCCCACGGTCTTAACACTACAGGTATATATAAAAGCCCGGGGAAAAACACCCTTCTGCCACTAATTTCTAAGGTAACAACAACTCTCAATATTTAAGTGCATAAGAAAGCTAAATCAAACAATGTGGAAATAGTTCAAAAAACTGCTAGATTCCATGGCCTTAGAATGCACGAGAACTCACTATATAATTAAAAAGGGATAAAGCGTAGGGGTTACGAGTTTGGGCTTTGGACTCAGATCCACAGAGGTTCAAATTCCAACTCCTCCATTTGCTAACTGTGTGACTTTGTACATACTACATCACTTTTAAAATCTCGTTTTCCTTACAATTCAACCTTGTTTATAATTACGTATCGAATTTTGTGAAGATCAAATTAAAAGATATAAGTGAGGCACTTAACACAAGGATAGGCACCAGCAAACAAAGCACTGATTGGGTGGAGTGGGCTTTAAAGAGACACGGACCGGGATTGATCTAGGTGCCATCACTGACTAGTTGGAAAGTCTCATTTCACTTTTGTCATGTGTAAAAGGGAGTTAACGGGTACGTTTATGGAAGGCGAGATCTGGGAAGGTGGCATGAGCCACTTCCTACAGTTTTGTGTCTGCATCTTGCAGAATGAAAAATGCACCGGCAGGATGACTGAGGGCAGAGTGAACTGTGAACATCACGGCGGGGCACGGAGTCTCTGGAAACCCACCCATCTGTGATCTGGCAGGTGCCTCCCTGCACCTGCAGCCCGGCAGGTCACCCTGCAGAAACGGGAAGCCCAACTCACCCTCAGAATGCGCACTACCCACCCTTTGGTCCCATTTGCCTATAAATCTGGACCTCTCAAAGGTTGCCTGTAAATTCAGATCACCCTGCCTCCTACCAGGATATTCCAGACACTCCTGGAGGGTGAAGTTGGCTGTCAGCTGAGGTTGAAATAGGCAGCACAAAGAAACAGCAATCAAACTGCTTCCGTGTGCGGCAGGTAATTACAGAATCTGCTAAATTACAGTGATTAGGCATCGCCAAGGAGAAGTCAAAAGAAGTCTCCAGCAACTTTAGAGGTGGGAGGGGGAGAGTTTAATTAAACAGCTCTTTGCAATTGATTTAATCTCTCCCTCAGAAAAACTCACAGGTTCAGAAGAGAGATAAGAGGGAGAGAGGGCCAGGGAAGGAGAGCCAGGGAAATCCTCCTGCAATGGGGCTGCCTGGGTTTTTAAATGGTTCTTGGGGACTACGTGATGAAATGGGAGCTGGTGGCCTTTATTATGGAAATGTAAAACTTAAGCCAAGGATCAGGGCCCCTGGGGGAGGTGGTAAAGAGGGAACCTGGTCATAACGGTTTCTAACATCCTGCTGGGGCTGGGTCCATTTGCATAAATGCAGCCAAACCAAGCTTCAGGTGGCTGTAGATTTTCCCTTCAAGAATTTAGTCTCTTGGGTCAAAAGTTCACCACCTCCAGACTCTGTCATTTTGGTGCAAAATGTGCCTTTTTTTAGCCACCAAACATTGAAAACAAAGCCTTCTCTGCTGGGAGCCTACTTTGCCAGCAAAAGTTTCTTTGAAGACTAATTAGATTCTGAACAGAACCCGCTGCAGTTGTGGGGTGGAGGACAGAGGATTGAACAATTTAAAGTGGTCAGGGCAGCTCGGTGCCTCTGTCCTGGACGAATTTTAATTTTACCATGGGCGCTTTACAGACAGGATGGGCTTCTTCAGATTTGCGTTTACCCAAGGGAAAATGGTGCTCAGACTACAGTGAGAGTTTAATGTTCTGGTTAAATGCTAAGCTTGTGACCTTGGGCAGCTTATAAAAGTTTTCTAGGTCTCATTTCCCCCGTCAAGGGCATACTTGCTCTGGGTGCATGGTTTTAAAATTACAGAGTAATATTGAGATTAAATGTGAATGACTAAGAAAGGAAGAGAAGCTAACTGATCAATGTTTCCAAAGCTCTGTTTAGGCCATTATCCTACTCAGAAAACTTCTGTGGCTCCTCATTGTCCACTGAATATCGTCAAGCTTCCCCCTGATGAGACAGTTAGCTGTAGTGCAGTAAAAAGGGCCATGAACTTGGAGTTAGTCTTGCACACATAGGCAATTCCCTCCATCAGAAACAGTTTCCCTCCCTTCTCCAAAGGGCTGTTACGCATCCATTAGCTGTGTGTGATCTTAACAATGACTTATCCTATCGGAGCCTCGGTTTGCTCACTTGTAAATGTGGAAAATACAAAGCCTCAATGACGGGATCTTGGGGAAGATGAAATTCACCCACCCATGTGAACTGGCCCGGGCCACAACAGGTTCTCAATGGAAGCTGGCTGAATGTGACAAAGGTCGCACTGCAGATTACCAGGTAAAGGAGAGGAAACCTTATCCAAAAAATTTTGATTATAACCTCAAAGAACATCTCAGATATTTTTATAAATAAGCAGTGTGGGTAAGAGCCCTTTCTTCTGACTATGGCAATGATTAAAACCAGGCCCTGAACAAAGACAAATTCGACACACCCTAATTCAGAGGCAGGAAGCTATTGCTGAAAGGTCATCTTTTGGGCCCAGACTTCATTCGGTCCAGGGGAAGGGTTCCAAATGGTTATGCTTTCACTTTGCAGTATAGTCAAGAGGACTGAGAATCCACAGGGCCTCGTCTGTTGTTCCTTAAGCAAACATCTAATGTAATTTGAAATTTCACTTCATCATGTTGATGGTGGCCAGCAACTCTTCCCTGGCCTGTTAACTCTCCCTTTTAGGGAGACAAGGGCACTTTTTGAACAGCCAAAAAGGTGCTGGCTCTCCATGGATTCTCTTGAGAATAATTACAAAACGGACTTTGGAGAAGCATCCTGCCCACGATTTCCCCATGTGGCTTGCAAGGTTTTCCTCAATCTCTCTTCCCCTCAAAGCCAGTATTTTTAAAAGACACGCTATGTCTGAGTCCTAACAGCAGTCCCGTATTAAAAAGAAAGGACATCCACAGCCTTGAGAGGAGGCTCCCCAAGAAGGGAGTTGGCTGGGGCCTGTGGTTTGTCTGACTCTAAAGCACACAGCCTAAAGCACTGGTGTTTTCAGCTGCTGAATGTAAAAGAGGTGCAGCAGAAAATAAGTGGTGGCTGTAACATTTGCATCAAAGCATCTAAAAGTGAAATCACTAAATATTTACTTGCCACTGATCTCATAAGGAAAGAAACACCTTTATCCCCATCCACTGGCTTTTGGTAAACTGTCATCTTATTTAATCCTGACCAAATCAAGTGAAGTAGGTGTTACTGTTTCCATTATAGTGTATCTGGTTAAGTGACTGTCCTAGGGTCACTAAGCTGCTATGGGGTAGAGTCACAGTATGGAATAGTAAAGAGTAGTATTGATTCTGAAATCAGACAGATCAGGATTCCCACCTTGGTTAGATGTGAATTCCATTCTTAAGTGACTTTCAGCCAGTTACTGGAAACTCTGTGCTTCAGTTGCTTTATTTAAAAATGGCAATAAGCACCGGGCGTGGTGGCTCACGCCCGTAATCCCAGCATTTTCGGAGGCCGAGGCGGGTGATCAACTGAGGTCAGGAGTTCAAGACCAGTATGGTTAACATGGTGAAACCCTGTCTTTACTAAATATACAAAAACTTGGCCGGGCGTGGTGGCCGACACCTGTAAGCCCAGCTACTCGGGAGGCTGAGGCAGGAGAATTGCTTGAACCCAGCAGTGGGAGGTTGCAGTGACCCGAGATCGCACCATTGCACTCCAGCCTGGGTGACAGAGCAAAACTCTGTCTTAAAAAAAAAAAAAAGGCCGGGCGCGGTGGCTCAAGCCTGTAATCCCAGCACTTTGGGAGGCCGAGGCGGGTGGATCACGAGGTCAACAGATCGAGACCATCCTGGTCAATATGGTGAAACCCCGTCTCTACTAAAAATACAAAAAATTAGCTGGGCATGGTGGCGCGTGCCTGTAATCCGAGCTACTCAGGAGGCTGAGGCAGGAGAATTGCCTGAACCCAGGAGGTGGAGGTTGCAGTGAGCCGAGATCGCGCCATTGCACTCCAGCCTGGGTAACAAGAGTGAAACTCCGTCTCAAAAAAAAAAAAAGGCAATAAGCAGCCGTGGTGGTGTATGCCTACAGTCCCAGCTGCTTGGGAGACTGAGGCAGGAGTATCACTCCAGCCTAAGAATTTGAGGCTGCAGTGAGCTATGATTGTATCACCACACTCTAGCCTGGGCAACAGAGCAAGACTTCATCTCTAACGACAACAAAAAAGGTAGTAATGGCTACTTAGTAGGATTACGGAAGGATTTAGTAGGCTTGTGGAGCACTTAGTAGGCTGCCCAGCACACGATAAAGCTTGATAATTAATCACTGTTGTCATTACTGTGATGTAACCAGATGACGCTGCTAGCGGATGTTCTCACTGTAGGCTTCAACTTAACTTCCTGTACCTGTCAATGTCCCAGATCTTTGCAAAATGAAATAAACAGGTCAGAAAAAGAACAACTCCCTCACCCCTGCCCCCCGGGTTGTGGGGGCTCCCGCCCTGTGAAATGATGGACTAATTCCTCATGACAGGAGTTCTGTACATCAGTCTGGGGATAGCAGATACAGGTCACTCAGTCTGATGATGCTGTAGCCTCAGATTTGCCCTCCGGTGGGAGATGGCTCCATGAGCATGAGATTCTCTGGATTATCTCACTTGATAGGGGGATAGCTGGTACTGCAAAGCAAGCATTAACATTGATATCTGACCAAACTAAGCTAAGAATATTCTCTGCTGCAGTTTCCTCATCTGCATAAACAACTGGGACGGGGAGACTTACTTTACTGCAGTGGTCCCCAACCATTTTTGGAACCAGGGACCAGTTTCATGGAAGACAATTTCTCCATGGGCCAGCAGCAGGTGGGGATAGGGGTTTGGGATGAAACTGTTCCACCTCAGATTATCAGGCATTAGTTAGATTATCATCAAGGGCACACGACTAGATCCCGCTGCAGTTTACAATAGGGTTTGGGTTCCTGTGATAATCTAATGCCACTGCTGATCTGACAGGAGGTGGGGCTCAGGTAGTCATGCCACCCGCCATCTCTTGCTGTGTGGCCCGATTCCTAACAGGTCACAGTCTGGTACAGGTCCATGGCCCCAGGGTTGGGGAGCCCTGCTTTATAGAATTGTTGAGCTGTGCTTCAATATATTTGTCACCGAACTGTTCCACAGGGGAGAGCGATGTGCCCTGGAGGCTGGAGCAGGGCCCGAACTCAGCCCCCGTTCTCTGGGGACCATGCTCCACAGGCAGCACCACCTATAAATCAGAAGCTGGAGTTGACTGTGGAATAGATCTCCTGACTGCACCTGGCGCACAGGCTGCCCTGTGCTTCGCCCTGGGACAAGTGCGAATCGGTTTCCTCATTGGTAAGGAGGGGAGAATATCTCCTCTAAAGAGTGGAGGAGAGAAATAAAATAGAAAAAATATTATAAAGGGCTTCACAAGGTACCTGGCACCCAGCTGCGGCTCAGGAAACGGCAGCAATAATTATTACAACACACGTGAAGGAGTGGAGAAATTAAAATGCTGCATAAACTCAGCATATTATTATTAGTCTTCCTATGTCTACTTTATAGATCCTCAATTAAGGCATAATTAAAGATTAGCTAAGGTGACAAGATTGGCTGCCCACATTTTCTTTCTTGGTTTGGTCTTCAGTGCTGCTTGTAACTTTTATTCAGGCCCCAGGCGAGACATAAAAATACACTCCAACACCCAGCCACGTTCAATGCCAACGAGATTCTGCAACATCTAAACCTGGAGAACACTGCTGCAGATTTGCTAAGTTTCCATCTCAGAAGCGTTCAGGAGGCCCAGGGGGTTCACTCTGGGGAGGCAGTGCAAGGTAGTTGCACTGGAGGGCAGCCAGCCACATGTAAGCTGGGGTCTCACTTGGCATCCCAGGACCTCAGTTTCTGTAGTGTGGGGTTAAGAATATCTGCCTCTGGGGAAGAGAGAACATATGCTGCTCCTGGCAAGTGCTCAATAAACGTGAGCACCTTTCTCCCCTTCTGTGCTTTATAAAGCGTTCAGGGCCTTACATTTGGCCATTTCTGTCCACCAACTGCAGATCAAAATTAAACATACCTTCCTGGGGAATGGGGGGACCAGGGGACAATTTCTCACGGGGCTTCTAGCACAAGGGCGTACTGGGAATTAGAGACACTGTTGAGAATTTAAAAATGCCCCTCAACCAGGCAAGTACTCAGGGCGATATTTTTGCCAGGGAAAGGAGCATGGCCAAAGAGGTAGCTTTTCAGGACGGGTCCAGTTGGCAAAAATAAAGGCCAATCAATAGGGACTGAGAGAATGCTGCCTGGGGAGATCCTGCAGAGAGACAGAGTAGGGTTGTAGTCACAGTATCGGGGCTTTGATGCAGGCTCTGTTCATTCTTACGTTCATTTGTTCATCTTTCACAATCCTGGGGAATCAGAGAGGCAATCAAATCTGACCTGCTCATCTTAAAAGGGAGAAAAGGGTGGTGGCTCACGCCTGTAATCCAAGCACTTTGGAGGCCAAGGTGGGTGGATCACCTGAGGTTGGGCGTTCAAGACCAGCCTGACCAACATGGTGAAACCCCGTCTTAAAAAAAAAAAAAAGTGTGTATATATATATATATATATATATATATATATATGCGAGAAAAGGAGCCATAAAACAAAGGCACAAACATGAACCCCTAAAAAGATCTCAGTTATTGTCCCACATTGTTTTGCTACGTGATGAGCGAACGAGTCTCAGGAAAACATGAATCATCTGGGATCTGTCTCAGACTCTGCATTTCTTGGGGACATCTCAGGTGTTCCCCAGTCCTCAGTTTCTTTATCTTTCAGGGGTTAGACCGACAGACCTGGAAGTTCCTTCCAGTGCTAAAGCCTTGACTCTCTGAGTCTACAAAATCCACAGTGCTGTTAGGAGTGCTTACGTACATCACAGAAAGGCATTCTCTCTTCCCAGAGTGAATTTAAAACAATTGCTTCACACGAGGTCAAATTTCATATGCTTCAGGGATTCAGCCATTACCTAGAGCAAGCTCACCTGAACTGCTTTTATATGAGTTCATAAAGTAGGCAGTGGGAGATGTGTTAATAGTTTTCATGAGGTGCTATGGCCCAAGATCTGGAGATGATATGAATTATGCTTTGTGTTAAAGCCTTCTTTATTCTCCTGGGAGGAAGAAACTAGATATCATATATGCGAGTTGTTTTTTTTTTTTTTTTTTTCCTGGAGTAGAGGGACTTTTGATTTACTATTCAGGAGGGGGTTGTGTTTCATGACCAACACTTATTTTGGTTCTGCTTCATTATTTCTTTGCATTTTGTGAGTGAGGAAGTGTGCAACTTTTAAGAGTTTCTTGAACACTTGGAAGAAAGGAAGGGGAAGAAGGGCGCTAAGCACCTATTAAGTTCCAGGCACCTTTTATTCCTTGTACTCCAATAACTTCTGAGATAGGTTATTGTACCCTGCCCATTTTACAGGTGAGGAAATGGGCTCAGAGAAACAAAGTAACTAGACCAAAGCTAATCAGCCAAACAAATCTGTTTTAACTATACAGTTCCCACAGTTTGTGCAATTTTGGGTTGGGTCGGAAATGACCTAATGAGCTTGGGTAACAGGAAGCTGTCTGGGTAACAGTATCAGATACACATTTAAGAAGGTTCGAAGTCATTGCTATGTTCTAGCGCAGTGTTATAACGCTAACGATAACAACGATACCAAGACAGGCAGAAAAATATAAGGTAGGAACCATCAGTTGACATACATTCCAAAGAAATATGTACTCTATTGAAGGAAATGGTTAACTTATTTTTTAAATCCCAGGCAGGAAGTCGAAGGAGCCGGATTCTAGTTTCAGTTCTGCAACAGTTGAACGGAGCCGCCTTGAGCCGATCACCCAGTGTCTTTGAGCCTGTGTTTCTTCCCCTTGAAATAATAGGGTTGTACAGTGAGATCTGTAAGGTCCCTTTGAGTTAAAGTTTCGTGATTCCATCTGTAAAATTCACTTAATATAACAGTTCATTCTCCAGTGAGGGATAAATGAGGTGTTACAGGGCTGCCTTGTAAGTTTCATGCACATATTTCATCTCCTTCAACTAGAAGGTGAGTTCTTGCAGGGCTGGAATGCGTCTTATGGCACCCAGCACATGTCAGTAACTGTTGAGTTGACTGGAAGAGTCAAAGAAGAAATGGGTCCGTATCATTCCTCATGCTAAAGTACATGTACTTAGGAAACTGAAAGATGTGAATTTTAATACAGCTTGAGTCTGAGTCTCATTTTCTTCATTTTAAAAATGGGAGCAATAATACCTGCCTTACTGGGTTGTTTACGGCTTATTATTATCGCTAAGTTCAGTATTTTTAATGAAAGAAAGGCAAAAGAGAAAGAATAAATAAAGATCTTAAAGGTGCAATTAACTCCATAGCTAATATCTTTATTAGACTAATGGCATCTGTGTGCATGTACCTGTATTCACTCAAGTGTTTCTGAGGAAATGTTAACTGCAGAATTCAATGCTAATCACTAGAAAAGAGGCCATCACAAAGAATATTTACCAAGTACCTAAATATACTAAAAGATAGTATACACTCAAAGTGCCTAGCACTTTTCTGCACTAGCTATGGGAAGTAAGAATTGCTCTTCCCATACTGAGGATAAGAAAAGTAATGCTCAGAGAGGTTAACTAGCCAGCTGAAGGTCAAACAACTTGTAGAAACCAGCAGATGTGACAAGATCAGAGGGTTTAGCAAACTAAAATAAAATGCTGAAAAACATGTGCATTTCCATAATCATCCTGTGCTATTGCTAACCACAAGGTAGTGTTAGAATGAGAAGGTGGGTGGGGAAGGAGGAGAGGCTGCTCTAAGTAGTTATAGCACACAGGTCAAAATCAAGGTGGGGTTCATTTATAAGAGAGGTAAGGAATTTAAAACGACCATGTATTTGTACCGAAATGCAAAAAAGGTTAATTAAGGAACTTGATTGAAAAATGACACTTAAAGAGTCCTTCAAAAATGCTTCCCTTCTCACACATTAAATTATTTCTCATTATTGCAATTTTAGAAAATTGGGTTGGACATGTGTTCTAGGCATCTGTGATGTTATTGTTTCCTTGCTGTTAACAAACCCACAGAAGAGTCTTCTGTGCGTGGGGAAAGGCAGTGATCCTGCAGGCTCAGACAGCTGGGGAAGGAAGGAGATGGTCTGGTGGGCACCCATCCCCCTAGTGCCAGAGGATCCATGTATGTTAAGCCATGGCTTCCAGTTTGCAGGATACAGAAAGAGGGATTGTGCTACAAACACCTCTCCACTTCAATGCCAGCTGGTGTTTCCCAAACGGTGCTTTTCTGAACACAAGTCCTATAAGAAGTTGCTGAGAAGGTTCCATGTTCAAGAAGCTTTGGGAAACCCTGGATATCATCTCTTCTGCTTAGAGAATCACAGTACACATTAGTTAACAAGTTAACAATGCTGCTGAGAACTCCTGTGGTAAGGAATCTCTTCGACCATAACATTTCCCAAATGTATTTGTCCATGGAACCCCTATTTCAAATAGCTCCTATTAACATCCTGCAGAGCTAGTTCTCTTAGGTGTTAAATAAAATTTATAGGACGCCAATGGTTTGGACTGAGCTCCTGCACTAGGCCCAATGGAGCAAACCAAAATGGAATCACTCATGCAGAAATTCTACTACCAAGCCAACATGAAGTTTTTATCTGGCCTTCTAACAAATCAGGAGAGAGAGAGAGAGAGAGAGATGATAGTTACATCCCCAAGAGGGCCAGTTTTAGCCAGCATTATAAGGAAGTCCCCTCTGCTTTATTCTAAATAATCAATGCACTTTTTGGTCTCTGTTTCTGCTTTCCTTTTCTGTCTACAAAACTAACCTCTTCTGCTCAGCTTACCAGAAAATGAGTATTGCTCAATTCTAGAATCACAAGCAAATGCCAATCAAGATCTGAATTTGTTGGAATTTTGCCTCTTGACAGAGGGATACCTTTTAAGATCATTCTGCTGGGCGCGGTGGCTCACGCCTGTAATCCCAGCACTTTGGGAGGCCGAGGCGGGTGGACCACAAAGTCAAGAGATCGAGATCATCCTGGTCAACATGGTGAAACCCCGTCTCTAATAAAAATACAAAAAAGTAGCTGGGCGTGGTGGTGCGTGCCTGTAATCCCAGCTACTCAGGAGGCTGAGGCAGGAGAATTGCCTGAACCCAGGAGGCGGAGGTTGCGGTGAGCCGAGATCACGCCATTGCACTCCAGCCTGGGTAACAAGAGCGAAACTCCATCTCAACAACAACAACAACAACAACAACAACAACAAGAACAAAGATCATCCTTTCCTACTGAGGTTATTTTAACAACCCCAAGCCTCACTTCTCTACAATCATCCTTCACCCAGATATTTCAGCGATTGTTCTAGTAGGAAATCTATGTTTTCGTCTTAATCAAAAACTTTCCATGGCTTCACACAATCTACAGAATAAAATGTGAACTCTTTAGCCTGATATTCAAGACTCTTCCTGCTGCAGCTTTAAATGACAACCCTATGCTAATCCCTTCTATATACTGCCCACTGGCACCCTGCCATTCACCTTAGGTGATGGCCTTTTTTATTTTGAAATAATTTTAGATTCACCTAAAACTTGCAAAAATAGTACAAGGAGTTGCTACGTACTTTTCACCCAGCGTCTCTCAGTGATGACCTCCAGCCTTTTCCAAATGACACTCATCATTTACCACTCATGAGCATCTGTCTTAAGGACCACATCCATGTCTGAGTCTTCTTTGCATCCCTCCTAGCACCTGGCACTAAATGCAGATCAACAAAGCATTGGCTCTGTGGTGCCCATATGTGCATTTAATAGTCAATTTTTTTTAAGCTGAAAACAAAAGTAACAAAAGAAAAATACGCCCTCTACTTATCACTATTTCGTTGCAAAAGGAGTATTTTATTTTATTTTTTTTTTTGAGACGGAGTTTCGCTCTTGTTGCCCAGGCTGGAGTGCAATGGCGCGATCTCGGCTCACTGCAATCTCCGCCTCCTGGGTTCCGGCAATTCTCCTGCCTCAGCCTCCTGAGTAGCTGGGATTACAGGCACGCGCCACCACGCCCAGCTAATTTTTTGTGTTTTTACTAGAGACGGGGTTTCACCATGTTGACCAGGCTGGTCTCGATCTCTCGACCTCGTGATCCACCCGCCTCAGCCTCCCAAAGTGCTGGGATTACAGGCTTGAGCCATCGCACCCGGCAAAAGGAGTATTTTAATAGGAGGGCAATGTTAGAATAAGAAACAATCGTGATGAACAAATGCCTACATTATTCTGATCATCTCATTTGTTGCAAGCAGAACCCTGTGGCCAAGCAGAGCAGACCATCATCTGATAGGCCAACAGCTTGGCAAACGGAACCAAGGAGGGTTATCGTGGCTTTCTAGCACGTTGTCAGGTTTATGGTGAGGGGTTTGGGGGACTTCTATAATAAATGCACCACCAAACAAGCTTGGAATCTAAGTACTTATAGCATGGTTACACAAGACGTTCCCTTGTTCTTATGGCAAAAAACAGAAGTGATTTGGACTAACTAAGCACAGAAATTGCATGCAAAACCAAAAGTCCATTTGGAATTACTAAGCCTCTCTTCTGGCGGTAACACCGTTTCATGGTCTGGGTGGTAAACACGTTTCTGTGCATCTACAGCTCCCATCTGGGGGCTCGATTCCCCATGGCTGCAGTGACTTTCTACAGGCAGATAAGGGTAACGGAAATCACACATTTCTGTGGCCTCCCGTTGTTTCCTTTCTCCTTCTCTGCTACTTCAGCTGGGACGGAGATGAATTTTCCTGCAACACTCAGTCTCCAGAGGAACACTTCTCCTTCCACATACGGCTGAGCTTTTCACAGGGTTTCAGAAGCCCAAATGATCTTTCTCCAAGGCAGGGCTGCCCATGTCAGAGCTCCTCGATGGCTCACTGCTGCCTGAAAGAATCACGCTCAAACTTTACAGCGTGATCTTCTATGCCCTTCATAAACCGGCCCTGAAGGCCCTTCTAGCTTCTCACTGGGGAGGAAAGTGCGTGGTATTAGCAATTTCACAACAATGTCATGTTCTTTCATCCCTTGGTATCTCTGTGCGTGGTATTGCCTGTACCCAAAAAACTTCTTGCTCTGCTTGCAGAACTCACATTTATCCTGTAAGAATTTGCAGACGTACCAATTCTTTGCTGCAGCCAGCCTGACCCCCACAGAGAGAATTAATCTCTCTATTCTCTATGTTCCCATAAGCAGCCTGTACAAACTGTTAGTAAAATGCGTTAAAAGTCACCTACTTCAGGGAACTGTGAAGTTTAAGTGCAAGTATACATAAAGCACTTAGAACAATCCATAGCACTTAACAAATGCGTCAGTATGATCACTGTTATTGTTGTTAAAAACAACATATTTTTGTTATCTGCTTATATATTTTTATAGAAGCTTGTTAGGCTTTCAGCTCATGAAGCACAGAGATGAGTTTCTTCAAATCTCTTATCCCCAGCACCAAGCACAATGCTAGCTATACAGAAGGAGTGAAAGAAATTAATTTGTAAGAAATTAATTTCCTTTAGGCTCTAAAGTAACATGTTTTCTCTGGAAAATGTATAAAACAAAAAAGTACAAAGGAAAAAAGAAATGTTTAAGAGAATAAAGTACAAAGAAAAAAACAAAAAACAATCACAGCTACAACACCCAGTAATAACTCGTGTTAACACTCCCTGATACATATATATTTCCTCCTAGTCTTTTCCCATACATATTTAAGCATATATTTATCAAACTGGGTTCATGCTGTATATGGTTTATATCCAATCTCCACTTCACATTGGAGTTTTATTTTTCAAATAGGTGAAAACATGATTTTAATGACTACCTAAAATTTTATTATATGGACAGAACATAATGTTATTTTACCAACTTCCTAAGTCATTGTCAGTTTTTCTGGTTTTGAAAATATTTCTTGAGTTGAATTGTAAGCTCTGCCAAGGGGCAGACTAAGTCCCAGATGAAACACAGGACCCCCGCCCCCACCTAGGAGTGATGGTTTGGTCTAGAACAGCACAGGACGAATTCCTCTTTCCTGGGGATGGTTTAAGTGTCTCTTGGAAGGACGAGCAGACATTCATGGATGAGCTCACTCAAGAAGCTGACAGGGGAGCAGGCTCAGACTGAAGTCAAGTCTCTTCTTCCTCCCAGTCCCGCTCCATTCTCCATCCCATTAACATTCCTCCTGGGAGATGGCAGTTTCAAAGGACAAACAGGCATTGTCGGGACTCTAGGGCCCTGAGAATGGGTCCTGTAACCTGAGCCCCACCAGCTTGGATATGCTTGGGCAGGTCACCCTGGGGACGCCTTGGTGACAGATGAAAGTGCATCTCAGGGCCTGGATTGTGTTTCCAGGGCACAGGTGTGGGGAGATTGTCTTTCTGACAAGCCAAGCACTTACCCCTATATCTACAGCTGCTTTCTCTTCTCTCCCTGGTCCTAGGCCTACCAGAAATAGCACCCTCCAGCCATTCTCTGCTAAAGCCAAGAGCTGTCTTCACCTGAGCCTTTTTGCCTGAAAAGTCACCAAAAGAACCTGACAAATTGCCTCACTTTGTCAGGTGAAAGAGCGAACAAACACCCTGCATTTTGAATGCTCAGGCAGGCATGTCCTCGGCAAGCCAGTGGGGCCCTAAAGCTCTTCCCGGGAGCTCACAGCCTGGTGGGTGCAAAGACCGTGCACTTCAGCACCGGATCCCTGCGGGCTTGACACTTGCTAGCTGCCTGACCTTTGGCAAACTGCATGATCTCTGGGAGTCTCGGTTGCCTCACTTGTGAAAATGGGACAATGCTGGTGTCTCAGAACTGCTGTGAAGATGAAATGAGGCCAGAGACATAAAAGCACTTAGCACCTTCTGTGCCTAGCAAAGATGATCCTGTGGAAAACTGCAGAGCTGTGAAAGGCGCCAGGTGTGTTTGAGAAACAGAAGGTGGCACGTGGGGCTGGCAGGTGGCCCTACATGTGAAGACCCAGGACTTGCATAAAGCACTTGGCCAAGCTGCTGAGGGAGGGCGGGGTAAGGGATGCCCAATATGGAAAGGCTGTTGTATTCAGGCCTCAGCAACACCCATTCAGATGTGACTTGGAAGCAGCCTGGCCTCTAGGCTGGGAGGCAGGAAGGCAAGCCCTGGCAGGGCGCCAGTGGGGTCCCACAAGAAGCAGGTGCTGGGGCAGGGCAGACGTGGGAACATGAACCCCTTGGCTCTCAGCGCCCACCCCAACGTGTTGTAGAATCCAGAGCAGGCTCTCCCCGCAGCCAGAGGCTGCAGGGACTCACTCTCACCTCGCAAAGCTGTCCCTGAAATGGGCAGAGAGCTGACTCTGACACAACACAGGCTGCATTCTTGGCCTGTCTTTAAGCAGATTTCTCTTTCGTAAGATTCAGCATTTTCTGAGCACCTACTGTGTGCCAGGTACTTTTGTACACAGGCGCTCACTGGCTTCCATGATAGTCCTGTGAAGAAGTCATGTCCATCCCTGAGCAGAGGTGAGGCTTGGGGGATGAGGTCTATTCCATGTGGGGAACTATGAGGCTAGCCACACTGAGGACAGCCTGCACTGCTGTGGTGGACTAGGGCTAACTTTTCCTCTAGGGCAGGGTGTCCAGTCTTTTAGCTTTCCCTGGGCCATGTTGGAAGAATTGTCTTGGGCCACACATAAAATACACTAACGCTAATGATAGCTGATGAGCTAAAAAATTTAAAAAAATAAAAAATAGCCGGGCGCAGTGGCTCAAGCCTGGAATCCCAGCACTTTGGGAGGCTGAGGTGGGGGGATCACGAGGTCGAGAGATCGAGACCATCCTCGTCAACATGGTGAAACCCCGTCTCTACTAAAAATACAAAAAATTAGCTGGGCGTGGTGGCGCGTGCCTGTAATCCCAGCTACTCAGGAGGCTGAGGCAGGAGAATTGCCTGAACCCAGGAGGCGGAGGTTGCGGTGAGCCGAGATCGCGCCATTGCACTCCAGCCTGGGTAACAAGAGCGAAACTCCGTCTCAAAAAAAAAAATAAATAAATAAATAAAAAAAATAAATTGCATCTGGGTGTGTTGGCTCATGCCTGTAATCCCAGCACTTTGGGAAGCCCAGTTGGGTAGATGGCCTGAGCTCAGGAGTTTGAGAATAGCTTGGCACAACATGGCAAAACCCACCTCTACAAAATACATCAAAAAAATAAATAAATAAGCCAGGCGCAGTGGCTCAAGCCTGTAATCCCAGCACTTTGGGAGGCTGACGCAGGTGGATCACAAGGTCAAGAGATCGAGACCATCCTGGTCAACATGGTGAAACCCCGTCTCTACTAAAATACAAAAAATTAGCTGGGCATGGTGGCACGTGCCTGTAATCCCAGCTACTCAGGAGGTTGAGGCAGGAGAATTGCCTGAACCCAGGAGGCGGAGGTTGCAGTGAGCCGAGATCGCGCCATTGCACTCCAGCCTGGGTAACAAGAGCGAAACTCGGTCTCAAAATAAATAAATAAATAAATAAATAAATAAATAAATAAATAAATAAAAGGCTGGGTGTTGTGGCATGTGCCTGTAGTCCCGGCCTAATTGGGGCTGAGTGGGAGAATCGCCTGAGCCTGGGAGGTCAAGGCTGCAGCGAGCTAAGATCCTGCCACTGCACTCCAGCCTGCGTGATAGAGCAAGACCCTGTCTCAAAAGTTAAAAAAAAAAAATTTGCTAAAAAAGTCTCATAATGTTTTGAGAAACCTTACAAATTTGTGTTGGGCCACATTCAAAAGCTGTCCTGTGCTGCAGGTGGCCTGCGGGCCATGCGTTGGACAAGCTTCCTCTATGGACAAGCTTGCTCTAGGAAAAAGGCAGACCCACCTCCCACTCCTCTGAGCCCTTAGTCATTCCTAAGTGCAAGCTCTGTGAGCAACATGAGGCAGAATCTGTGCAGGAGGAGCCTTGTATGTTACCAGGCTTCCTGCTTAACTTTTCACAAATACTACCTCATTTGCTCCCCTCGCCCCACTATGTAAGATTTATTATCCTTGGCCGGGCGCGGTAGCTCATGCCTATAATCCCAGCATTTTGGGAGGCCGAGGCAGGTGGATCACAAGGTCAAGAGATTGAGACCATCCTGGTCAACATGGTGAAACCCCGTCTCTACTAAAAATACAAAAATTAGCTGGGCACAATAGAGCACGCCTGTAGTCCCAGCTACTCAGGAGGCTGAGGCAGGAGAATTGCCTGAATCCTGGAGGCGGAGGTTGCGGTGAGCTGAGATTGCGCCATTGCACTCCAGCCTGGGTAACAAGAGCGAAACTCTGTTTTTTCTTTTTTTAAAAAAAAGATTTTATTATCCTTTTCTCATGACTGTCAAAAATAAAAAATAAGGCTCAGTGAGGGAGGTAAATCGTCCAATGCTATGTGGTCACAAGTTGGAGAAATGGTGATCTGAAGCCAGTTCTGGTGGATTTTAAAGCCTATGCCCTTCTGTGGTACCATGTGTCTTTCCAAGAGAAGCCGTGCCAGCCCAGAAGTGCTCAGTCTTCTGAGTGCAGTGGGAATTCTGGCCAGACTTTGAAATCCAATGAAACTCTCCGTCAAGAGTTGGTACAAGGTCTCACGAAGGTCTTTAGGACAGACTCTTTCTCCTCAGCCCAGAAATGTGCATCTGCTCTTAGCTCCAAAGAAGAAGACTTCAGCCTGATATATTTAATGACTGTGGACCTTTGAGACAACGCATGCTGGGTTTCTTCAGGCAGCAAACACAGTCTGTAGGTGGCAACCCCTAAGCTAGGGCAGGAGGGCCTGGAGGAAGGGGGAGATTTCACACCCCAACTTCTAGGAAATTTTCCAGCCCTAAAGGAAGTATGTTCTGAAGCTTGAGTTATGTTCCAAGAAGGATCTTGACTCTTGGAAGAAGTGAAATAGGAGAAAAAAAAAAAAAAAAAAAAAAGGATGCCTTCGTGTAGGGGGAGGGGGTGGGAATCAGTGTGAGCAGCAGACTCTTGAGGAATGCAGAGAGTGGAATTATCTGACCCAATGTGCAAATGAGCAGGAAGCAAGTGTGGTCCCTTCCTACCCTCTGCCCCTCTTTATGTATTACTTTCTCTGCTTCACCAGAAGAAATTCACATTCAGCAAATACACATCATTTAATTGCCTGTCATAAATTCTCAACTGTCCAGAGGGACAGAAATGTTCAAGGCATTTTTTTTTTTCTAGTAGGGAAATGTACCTAGATCTTTAGTTATATTGTAGACAACTTGTTTGAAAATCTTTATAATCCAGATATGCTACTTTAACGTGCAAAAATACACCATCACGAATCTTGATGACAAAGTCAGAATAAATTAAAAGTAGCAGGTGGTAAGTAAATATCATTTCCTCTATCTCCTATACTGTACTTAAAATGCTTCCATTTATTAAAGATTCTATTTACCATGTGTTTTAGTAACAACATATTCTGTTTGCGAATAGGCTTTTGGGAAAACGCCTGTTGCACCAAGGTGTGTATAACATGCCTGCCTCACTGCAGAGCGCGTGGTGAGGACTGCCTTTCCGCTCCTCTCCTTGGGAGCACTCATACTTTCACAGGCCTTATCTCACAGAGGCCCTATGACAGGATAAAGAGGCCAGCAGGACAGCTGGTCGTCTTCTTTCCTTAGAGATAAGCAAGTAAGGGTCAAGGAGGCAGAGTGACTCTCCAGGGTCGTCACTAGTGAGAGGCAGAGCTGGGACTGGAAGCAGAAATCTGCCTGGGATGAGCTAGCGGACATGTGGCGACTCCAGTGAAAATGTTTAACCTCTGCACAAGCAGTTTGGGGTCTGTAGTCCTGACTCAGGCAGAAACAAACAAACAATGAACCCGATTCTGGTCCACACTCCTACCCATCCCTAGGTACGTTTGCCAAAAGAAAAAGGCGGATGAGGATCATCTTCCTCGCCTGACCACACATCTGGGAACCTAGGTTCTGAACAAACCAGTTTGCCTTATCCGAAGGAGCTGCCTTACTTTGAAATAACAAATTGAGGTTTCTTCTCATCCACGATGTCCTTCCAGCCCATCAAATCCCTAGTAGCTTGAAGGGCTAGGCTAAGAGACAGCTTCAAAAGGGCAGAAATCACAGTGCATTTTCATCATCCATTTGAAGATCTGCAGGGCAGGGCTTTTGATGTCAGCTGATTTCCCGTGGTCTGTCATTCTTGCTGCCCAAGAACAATACTTGAGAGACAGGTCTGGCTATCAGGAGCGTTCCTGCTCTTCTCAGATTCGGTACTAATTGTAACTCTGTTCATTAAATGCTTTCTATTTGCTAGGTACTGAGCTAAGAGCTTTTCACAAAGTATATTGTGTCTTCACTTCCCTTTGCTGGGTTGGTATTATTATATCTTATTATACAGATGAAGACACCAAGGCTCAGAATGGATTATTAATCTGCCTGGGTCACTGCCAGTCAGTGGCATGGCTAGGATTTGAACTGAGTTCTATCTGACTTCAAAGCTTCTCCCTCCCTTTTACTAAAACTTCTTAATAAAAGGATAAAAGAGAATTATTTTCCTGTGACTTTTCACATGATTTCTCTTTCATTAAGAACTGTATTTTGGGCTGGGGGCGGTGGCTCAAGCCTGTAATCCCAGCACTTTGGGAGGCCGAGGCGGGTGGATCCCGAGGTCAAGAGATCGAGACCATCCTGGTCAACATGGTGAAACCCCGTCTCTACTAAAAATACAAAAATTAGCTGGGCATGGTGGCACGTGCCTATAATCCCAGCTACTCAGGAAGCTGAGGCAGGAGAATTGCCTGAACCCAGGAGGCGGAGGTTGCGGTGAGCCGAGATCACGCCATTGCACTCCAGCCTGGGTAATAAGAGCGAAACTCCGTCTCAAAAAAAAAAAAAATAAATAAATAAAGAATTGTATTTTGGCTACCTTTTAGATAAAAACAAGAGTAATTTTGGAAAATTTTCTGTTCATAATCAAAATAATGATTCCCTATAGAGATCTATGTACAGGCACTCCTTGTTTTATTCACTTTGCTGTAGCGCATTTTGCAGATACTGTATTTTTACAAATTGAAGGTTTGTGGCAACCCTGCTTCACGCGAGCCCATCGGTGCCATTTTTCCAACAGCATGTGCCCACTTCATGTCTGTTTCTCATTTTGGTAACTGTTTGCAACATGTCACATTTTTAAACGATTGTAATCTCTGTTATGGTGATCCGTGATCTTTGATGTTAATATTGTAATTGTTTCGGGATGCCACAAACTGTGTCTGGTGTAAGATGGCAAACACAGTTAATAAAGGTTCGTGTTCTGACTGCTCCACTGACTGGCCATTCCCTGTCTTTCTCCCTCTCCTCCAGCCTTTCTATTCCCTGAGACACAATGATATTGAAATTAGGCCAATTAGTAACCCTACAATGGCCAAGTGAAGAAAGAGTTGTGTGCTTCTCACTTTAAATCAAAAGGTAGAAATAATGAAATAATTAAACTCAGTGAGAAAGTCATGTCAGAAGCTGAGACAGGCTGAAGGCTAGCTCTCTTGTGCCAAACAGCCACATTGTGAATGCAATAGAAAAGTTCTTGAAGGAAATGAAAATTGCTACTCCACTGAACACACAAACGATAAGAAGGCAGAAAAGCCTTTTGGCTGTTTTATATTTTATGGAGAAAGTTTTAGTGGTCTGGATAAAAGACCAAACCAGCCATAACACTCCTTTAAACCAAAGCCTAATCCAGAGCAAGGTCCTAAGTCTCTTCAATTCTGTGAACTCTGACAGAGGCAAGGAAGTAGTCTAAGAAAAGTTTCAAGCTAGCAGAGGTTGGTTCACGTGGTTTAAGAAAAGAAGCTGTCTCTGTAACATAAAAGTGCAAGGTGAGGTAGCACGTGCTGATGGGAGAAGCAGGAGCAAGTTATCCAGGAAATCTAGCTAAGATTGTTGATGAAAGTGGCTATGCTAAACAGTAGATTTTCAGTGTGGACAGAACAGCCTTCTATTGGAAGAAGATGCCCTCTAGGACTTTCATAACTAGAGAGGAGAAATCAATGCTTATTTGAAACTTCAAAGGATGGGCTGACTCTTGTGGGGCTGATGCAGCTGGTGACTTGAAGTTGAAGGCAGTGCTCAATTACCAATCCCAAAATCGCAGTGCCCTTAAGAATGATGCTAAATAGGCCGGGCGCAGTGGCTCAAGCCTGTAATCCCAGCACTTTGGGAGGCCGAGGTGGGTGGATCACGAGGTCAAGAGATCGAGACCATCCTGGTCAACAAGGTGAAACCCCGTCTCTACTAAAAATACAAAAAAATTAGCTGGGCATGGTGGCACGTGCCCGTAATCCCAGCTACTCAGGAGGCTGAGGCAGAATTGTCTGAACCCAGGAGGCGGAGGTTGCGGTGAGCCGAGATCGCACCATTGCACTCCAGCCTGGGTAACGAGAGTGAAACTCCATCTCAAAAAAAAAAAAAAAAAAAAAGAATGATGATAAATGTACTCTGTCTGCTCTCTTTAAATGTAAAAAGACTGGATGATGGCACATCTGTTTACAGCATGGTTTACTGAATGTTTTAAGCCCATTGTTGAGAGCTACCGCTCAGAAGAAAACATTTCTTTCAAAATATTACCACTGACAATGCACCTGGTCACCCAAGAGCTCTGATGGAAATATCTAAGGAGATGAATGTTGTTTTCATGTCTGCTAATGTAATATCCATTCTTCAGCCCATGAATCAAAAAGTTAACTTTGACTTTCAAATTATTTAGGAAACACATTTATTATTTAAGAAAACCATTTTTAAAGACCATAGCTGCCATGGATAGTGATTCCTCTGATGGATCTGGGCACAGCGAATTGAAAACCTTCTGGAAAGGATTTACCATTTTAAATGCCATTAAGGACATTCATGATTCATAGGAGAGGGGTCAAATATTAACAAGAGTTTGGAAGAAGCTGATTCCAAGTCTCACAGGTGACTTTGAGAGCTTCAAGACTTCAGCGGAGGAAGTAACTGCAGGTGTGTTGGTAGTAGCAAGAAAACTAGAAGTGGAGCCTGAAGATGGAACTGGATTGCTGCCATCTCATGGTAAAACTTGAATGGATGAGACGTTGCTTCTTATGGATCAGCAAAGGGAGTGGTTTCTTGTGATGGAATCTACTCTTTTTTTTTTTTTTTTGAGACCGAGTTTCGCTCTTGTTACCCAGGCTGGAGTGCAATGGCAGGATCTCGGCTCACCGCAACCTCCGCCTCCTGGGTTCAGGCAATTCTCCTGCCTCAGCCTCCTGAGTAGCTGGGATTACAGGCACACGCCACCATGCCCAGCTGATTTTTTGTATTTTTAGTAGAGACGGGGTTTCACCATGTTAACCAGGATGGTCTCGGTCTCTTGACCTCGTGATCCACCTGCCTCGGCCTCCCAAAGTGCTGGGATTACAGGCTTGAGCCACCGCGCCCGGCCGGAATCTACTCTTCATGAAGATGCTGTGAACATTGTTGTAATGACTACGAAGAATTTAGACTATCACATTAACTTAGTTGACAAAGCAGCAGCAGGGTTTGAGAGGACTGACTCCACTTTTGAAAGAAATTTTACTGTGGGTAAAATGCTGTCAAACAACATTCCATTGTGCAGAGAAATCTTTCAGGAAAGAGAGAATCAATACATGAGGCAAACGTCACTATTTACAGAGTACCCACTGTGTGCACCAGTCTCATGTACTCAGTGACCACAGACCTGTGTGGTCTGGATAACCCTGTAATAAATATTATCTACAAATAACCAAGAGGCTGAAGTTCAGAGAGGGGACACAACTTGCCCACAGCCACACAGCTTCAGGGCTCAGTTTCAGAAACCAAGACTCCCTGGTTACAACAGAACCTTCCAGTCACAGGATGCAGCAGCTTCTGTGTGTGACTGGATTGCGGTATAAGCTTGAGGTAGGAGTGGGCTGAAGGCAGGTGTGTGTGGACCTGGCCAAGGGCTGGAAAAGCAGGAGACAGCCAAGATTTTATTACCCAACACTGCCTCCTCAGAAAACTTTAAAAAGTTTGCCTTTGCAATGTAGAGGAGGTTTTCATGTTTCAGCTCATGCTGAACTGTTTTATGCCTTAGCTATAAACCTGTGACAGAGAGTGCAGGGGCAAGGCTGACCTGACTTTAAGTATGGCTGTGCTGCCGTAAAGCTCAGGTTACGAGGATCACTTTTGGTGCCAAGGCAGTTTAACAAGTATGAATGTGCATAATTCGTTCCAGTTGTCTTGCCTCCACACAGAAGGGCTATTTCTGGGGTGGGGCTCCCCACACTCCTGCCAATGTGGTTCCCATTACCGGCTCCAGTGCCTTGCTGAAGTCCCCTCCACGCCCAGGAAGGGCCTGTTTTATCACAACTGCCAAATGATGGTTCTCTGTAAAGGTTTGGAGACTTTCTGCATTCCAAGAGAAGTCAAGGCTTGGTGTGAAGCACTGCTTGATTGTGAGGGTGGGCTCTCATGAAAAAAAAGCACCCAATCTCACCTGTTCCGAGAAAACTTTCCAAAAATTCAGTTGCTATTGTCCAATCTCTTGCCCATCTAAGTACAGTCACTCCCATTTTTTATTTTGAAAAATCTCAACCTTATGGAAAAGTTGAAAGAATTGCGCAGAAAAACCCATATACTCTAATCTGTCGGTTAATATACCGCCACATTATTTCATCTCTATGCGTAAAAAGTTTTTCTGAACCATCTGCAAGTTGGAGACTGCGGTACAGTTTCTATCAGCACACATCTCCTAAGCATAAGAACATTCTCTCATCTAACCACAACATAATGACTATCCATGAATAATCCAGAATATCACCTAACATACACACTATATGTAAAAATTTTCCCAATTCTTCCTGAATGTCTTTTTTTGTAGCATTTCAAAAAACAGGGATTCAATCACTTGTAAGATTCACATGTTGCCTTTGACTGCTGGATTTTTTTAGTCTCTTTTAATCTGCCAGAGCCTCCCACCCATCCAAATACTCAACAGTCCTTTTGTTCATGGTATTAGCCTTTTTGCGAAGTCCAGGCCAGTTATTCTGTCAAATGTCCTGCATTCTGGATGCATCTGATTGTTTTCTCAAGATTGGATCCAGGTTAAATATTTTTGGCCAGTGTGCCTCATGTGTGATGAGATGTACCTCTTACTGCATCATATTAGAATGGCTCACTAATGGAGTGCTAAGTTTGGTCACTTGGTTAAGGTGGTGATTCCTAATCTCCCCACTATAAAGTAACTCTTTTCTGTTTGTAATTAGTAAGTAATTTATGACACAAAGCCCAGTCTCTTTGGAGCATCCTCTCCCCTCCCATCCATCTTCCTCTAGTGTTAGCCTCCACATTCTGAAAATGCCCTTACCAAAGTTGCCAATGGCCAGGTGGATGCCAAAGTCCACAGGCATTTTCATGTTTGCGTTTTGAACCCTCAGCAGGACTCGATGTTCATGTTTTCAGGCCCCTCCTTGAGGGCAGGAGCACTGTCTTACATGTGTCCGTACTCTAGGACGCGGCTCAGTATTTGACACACAGTAGGTGCACTAGAAATCTTTGCGTAATGAATAAATGAATGCATACATTGAGAGGAAATCAAGATTGTGAATCAGAAGGCCTGGCTTTGAATCCCAGCTCTGCAACTTTCCATAAAATAAAAGGGTTGATCTAACTCAGTGGGTTTCAAACTTGGAAAGAAATTCTAATATTAGAAGTTATCTTTAAATAGCATCTTTATTCAGAAGCAAATGTAGGAAACTGATCAAAGGGAGCAAGCTGCTTTTGTTGAAGAGGGTAGCAGAGGCTAAAGGGTATGGCTCTCTCAAGACTGGAGACTTGGGGAAGGATCAGAGGGGCTCAAAAAGTAGGGAAAGGGGTGAATTCTAGTGAGCCATGGCTGCCAGGTGAAGTTGGAACTGTAATCTGCAGCATTAGGTTTCAGGAATGAAAGGAGCAGCTGGGAAAATCAGCCTGGGTCTGGTGAGGTGTGGGGCTGCTGCATTTGGAGAGAGAAACAAGCCAAGCTAGGAAAGCACAGTGCAGAACTGCGTGCAGGGGAAGGCAGGAAGTCAGGAATGACCACTGTCCTCTCTCTGTCTCGGTTTCCTCCTCTGAAGTCCTTTGTCATTCGAATCCTCTTTGATTCTCTCTCTGCATTATTCCAGTGTTCCCTTTTGCTTGGAGAGGGGAGCATCAGTGGGTGATGAGCAGGGTCAGCAGAGGCCTCCTGTGTTCTGAGGGGCTCTAAGGGACTCAGGGCCATTCCACTGAGTGATTCGATGACCTGAGAAGCCTGCCCATTGTCCAGGCCTTAAAGGGCCACTGACCCTTACCATTAACCCACCTCAGGACAAAGGCCATCACCAGCTCAGACAAATAAGCTGCTTAGCCAGACCTCATGCATCATCTTGTCATCCACGCGGGGCCCAACAGGGGTATCTGAACAGAGCAGAGAGCTGGAGTGCAACTCAGTGGTTTCCATTCAGGGGCCTCTGGCCAGAGGTCATAAATTGCTCCCAAAATGTGCATGCAGCTTTATCCTCTGTGCAGCAGGTGAGGGGTAGGTATAGTTGGGGGAAAAGAAATCTCTGATCTGCTTTAGAAGATCTCTTAGATCCTCTGGCTGCTTGGGGTTGTCAAGAAAGGGAGAGCTGGCTGTCAGCTGTGGGAGGCAGCCTGGCGGTGCGCTGAGGAGAGACTGTGAAAAGCCAGGCATACCTGGGATGCAAGCATGCTACTTACTATCTCTGTGACCTTGGGCAAGTTATTGTATCTTTCCAAGGCTCCACTGAGTAAAACACTAACATGAATAACAATAACAGTAATAAACATTTCCATTTATTAAGACTGTATAATAACTGGGCACTTTGCTAAGTACTTCGCATGTATTATTTCACACTGAATTCTAACACCACCAATGCTGTAGGTATTATTATTATTCCTATTTTACACATAAGGGAAAAATTGGATCTCAGAAGTTAAAATCCCTTGCTAAAGATCACAGCTAATAATGACGGAGCCGACATCCAAACCCACAGTCTTAACTCTTTTGCTCTAGAGCCTCCCAGCTGAGCAGATTCAATGGAATGGGAAAAGGCCAAGTCCCTGGAGGAATGGGATTTACTCAACTGTTCTGCTGTCTAAAGGTGTGATCAGGCCCCCTGTGTTTCCAGCACATCTGCCTGCAGGTTATGTTGCCTACCTCCTCCTATATCAAACTCAGGAAAAATGGAGCATGTTCAAGGGCTGCTCCCCGAGAGCTGGTACAGGGTTGATGAAGAGTGGCTGTAAAGCTGAGCCTTTGCCGTGCCAGCCCTTCCTTCCTAGACAGTAAGAGAGCCTCGCCTTGTCCCACTGTCCACGCAGAGGACTGCAGTGCTTCCTTCATGCGTGCCCAATGCACATGGCTGCACATGGTGGGCACTGACCATAGTTCACTCCCCAGCCCAGGACCCCACACAGAGCACACGCCAGGAAGAGTCTGCTAAATAAATGGACTGATGAATGAATGAATGAATGGAGGAAATAAACACTTCCAGACCTCACAGTTAGGTTGGGAGCATTTGGTTACACACAAATAACTGACATGCAAAGTATGGATGTCTAGACTCGACCTTATGCCAGAGCTCTTGTCTTAGCTTAGGCTACCGTAACAAAATTTTATAGACTGGGTGGCTTAAACAATAGAAATCTATTTCTCATAGTTCTGAAGGCTGGCAAGTCCAAGATCAAGGTTCTGATGGGATTCAGTTTCTGGTGAGGGCCCTCTTCCTGGCTTGTAGATGGCCATCTTCTTACTGTGTCCTCACATGGAGGAGAGAGAGCTCTCTGGGGTCTCTTCTGCTTTTATAAGGACACTGGTTCTATCCAATCAGGGCTATGCCCTTATGACCTTATTTAATCTTAATCACCTCCTTAAAGGCCTTATCACTATGGAAGTTAGGGCTTCAACACATGAATGTGGGGTTGGTGGGGTTGATGATGAATGCAATTCAGTCTATAGGAGTCCTGCAGATACATAAAAGTCAAGTTCATGTCCAGACCAGCCCGAATGTGTAAACTTGTGTGTTCCTCAGCACTTAGCATCTTTCTCTAGGAAGTTCCCCCAACCTCGCAGTTTTCATTACACCTCTGTAGCCCCACACACTCTAGGACACTCCCTTACCGGTTCCCCTTAGTGGAGGCTGCTTCAGAGCAAGTTGTTTAGTGTGTTTCTCTCCCCGGCAGAGGTGAGCTGACTGCTTTTTATTCTCCATGGGCCCTGGCACACAGTAGGTCCTTAATAATCATTTGCTGAGTTGATTGGTTCTGAGTGTCAACAAGCCTCATTTTTCCTCTAAATCACTCGAAATCAGAAGGGTCTTCCCCTGTGTTCACTCTGATTCCTGAGGTTTTGTTTGGCCTTTTCTGCCAATATCACCAGACATTGACCACAGGCCGTGTACTGGGCACCGTGAAACTGTGTTGAATCTGCACCAAAGTAAGCAGCTCCAAGAAGGGTAGGGCTCTGGGAAGAAGGGCTGGGGCTGCCCTGCTAAGGATCAGGACCCCTGAGAGGACACTAGCAGGGGCTCTTTGAGAGGTAACACCTGGAACACTGTGAGGGATGGATTAAAGGGAGAGAGAGGGTCAGAGGGTTAGGGAGGCCAGGAGGATGCTACTGAAGCGGTCCAGGAGAAAGAAGACATAGTAGGAATGTTTTGGCTCAGAGCAGCAGCATTTTGCAAAACTAGCAGATAGATAGGGATCATCTCCACTTCCATTTTTGCTCCTTCTCAGGATGATAGCAGACAGGTGACCACAATTTTAGTTTTGATGAGATAACCTCCTTACCCCCTAAAAATGGTCTCCATTATTTGCCAAGAGAAGACCAGCAAACACTGAACAACTGCCTTGATGTCAGTGTTTTAGATGTTAGTTACCCTGTTTCTCCTTTATCCTAGCAAACTCCGCAGGTTGCTATTCTTATTCCCATTTTATAGATGAGCAACTGGGTAAGAGAGGTAAGCATGGTGAGGTCACTGAGATAGTGGGGAGAGGAGCCTGGTTCACATTAGGTGTGCATTTCCCCAAAGGTTTCACCGGGGGATCTAAAGAAGGGTTTCTAGAAGTGCAAATATAGGTACTGTTATTGTTAGCTGGTTAGCAGCTTCCCAGAGTTATTTACAGAAATATGATCCAGCAGGAGAGAAGGAGTGGAGCATAAATGAATTACCAGTCATTTTCCTTTCCTTTCAACTCTAGGGGGAAGGCCAGCTGACCAGAAGGAAAAAGCATCACAGCGTTTCATCTGGTACCAAACATCAGCACTCCATCGCTGGAACTATGGGGACTGGAAACCCTGTAAGGGCTCCAGCAAGGGCATCTGAGGCTTTGTCCCTGAGACCACAGGCTATGTTTGTTTAGCTGCTGCCTTGGGCTCCCTCTCCCACCCGAAACCTCTGGAAATCACCCAGGAGGGGGAAGGGGATTAAAGATCAGGACTCCCAGGATCAGCTATTAATTGTTGGGGCTCTTTCAAGCCAGGAGGGGTAAGAGTATAGGAATCTGCTTGCCTCCTAGGAATATCTGGCCAAAAATTTTTGGGGTCCAGAAAGGGAATGAGGAAACTGACATTCATTGGGCATCTTTAATATAACAATCACTGTGGTAGAAGCTTTGACCATATTTTCTCATTTATACCACAATTTTGTGAAGTGCAACTTGCCCTCCAAAATCCACAGACTCAACCAATGGCTGATTGAATATCAAAAACCCTCAGAAAATAATGAAAAAAAAAATTATATAAACTTTAAAAATACAGTATAACAACTATTTACATAGCATTTACATTGTTAAGTATCATAAGTAATATAGAGATGACTTAAATTATACAAGAAGATATCTGTAAGTTATATGCAAATACTGTGCCATTTTCTATCAGGGCTTGAGCCTGATTTTGGTATCCGTGGAGGTTGCAGTGGAGGGAGGTTCCTGGAACCAGTCCCCTATGGATACCGAGGGAAGACTGTATTATTCTCTGTTTTACAGAGGAGACTGAAGCCCAGAGAGGTTAAGCAAATTGCCCAAGACTACACAGCACAGACTTGTAAACCTCCATAACCCATCTCCCCCCGCCATTGCTCCATATTGTGCCATGTCTGTTTTTCTTCTGGCTTCAGTCCTTTCAGGCCTTATAAAGCAGAGTGAATGTTTTTTTAGTTGTTTAATCTCAAACACCTATATAAATAATGGTAGTTCAGAAGGAGAGGGAGGGGAGGGAGAAAAGGAAGCCACATGGTTTCCTGGTTTAAACTGGGAGCCATTAACCAGTAATGGGGGATCCGGCTGAGCTCAAAGCAGCTAGCTCAGACCTGATGACAGGGGCAGAGGGCAGGGGCTGCCTGGGGGAGGGTGGGAACAGATGGCTCCCAAAGACCACGTTTAGGAAAGGGAAGAAGGATGGGTCTGAGAGCAGCAAGAAATGTTTATTCTCAAGGTGAGGAGGCTCTGTGGGGCAGCATTAAAATCCTACAGAGTACTGGAAAAAGCCACAGAGCTGTGTACTTTAGGGATGTGATTTCAGGTGATTACAGTGAGAGCAAACATTAAATAACACCGAGTCCCATGCAGAAGAGCTTCCATTTTCTTTCAACCCCTTGGATGATATCAAGGAGGAAGTCCAAGTTTGGAACTAGTGTGTTTTCAACATCTATCAGCTGCCAATGTCCTCGTTTAACAGAGAGAGGCAAATCGCTCCTCAGTGTCCTTGAGCAGACATTCTCTCGCCAGAATGGGATAACCTGCTTTCATAGTATTTATTTTTGCAGTTAGCTTCTATTTATGGCAAGTCATACACTTGCCATATGGCAAGCGGATTGCAGCAGTAATATACAATTTCCTTTTGAAATAAAAAAATTCACTTGCAGAGAAAAAGTTTGGAAAAGGCAGCAGTTTAAAGGAACATAAATAATTGTGTAGGTGGGCACACCGCTGTGGCACAGACGAAGACAGTGACACAGAAATCAATATGGTTTGGGGAATGCTGGTTTCATTGAGTTCTCTCACTGCTGGGACTAGAAAGCTGAGGAACCAGTGGACGAGGCTCTTGCAAGGTGACACAGCGGGCTAGAGGCAGAGCTGGGATCAAAGCAGATCTCCTGCTCCCAGGCCTGTGCCTCTCTGTAAGCAGGTTTTCATGATGAGGCTTCTCCAGATGAGGTCTACAACTGGGAAACTGAGCTCACATGACAGCGGCCGGCCTCATTATATGACAGCGAGCCTCACATGATGGCAGTGAGCCTCACATGTTAGACTGACTGTCCATGAACAAAGCCCAAACTAGTTCCAAGCCCTGGGGCCAAGGAGCAGCTCTGTGCTAAGCTGCTTCTCCCTGAGCCTGTTTCTCACGTGGACACAATGCTCACTATCCTACACATTCCTCCAGCCTCACAGGACTTTTCTGTGGATCCAGTGAGATGACAGAGGAGAACAAGCTTTGGGAATGAGAGGGTACACAAATGTTAGTTCTACTAATCTCCCATATTCTCCTTGGCCTCTTTCCAGGTGCCTCTTCAACAGTCTGGGCCCTGAAGTGTCCGGAGAGGCTTTAAAATGTGGTCTGGTGTCCACAGGGATCCATGGAGCAGGCCACAAACATTTCAACAGGGACACAAACCAGGCTTAGTTTCCAGATGGAAAAGGCCTGGACATCATAGCTAATGTGCTTTCCTTAGGGGGTGGTCTAGGAATTCCTAGGTCCAATCAAGCCATACATGAAAAATGTTATTTTTGTACCTTTTAATGCAGTGGTATTTGGGAAAATTAGTGGAAAAGGAACTGCAGAGAGTCTACAATCGTGTCACATGAGTGACTAATTAGAGGGCACTGGTTCTCCCAGGATGTTCAGTTACATTCATTCAAAATGTGACCTGTTTATTTTGCAAGGTCAGGAAGAAGCCTTACCTCCTAGAAAGCCAATGTGGGAATTAAATTAGAGTCACCAGAGTTTCCCTGAGGTAATGTATAGAAAAGGGCTTTGTCAACAGTATAAAAACAGAAGTGACCCCTGTGAGGTTGTCACCACTGCCCTCAGTTGGGGGCAGAATGCTGTGCCCCAGGTGGGAGGCCACAGGTGAGGGCTTGTCTGGTTGAGGGAGGCACCTGGTAGAGTGGAAAGGACACTGGAGCCTGGGGCCATGCTTTGAATCTTGACTCTGCACTTAGGCGAATCGCTTCATCTCTGTGACTCTCCACAGCTGTATCGTGTATGTGCCTCAGTACCAAGTTCCTCGAGTTACTGCTGTGCATGTGTTTAGGGGTACTGGTGGAAAGAAGGAAGAAAGGAAATCAACTTTTTCTTTTCAATTTTGATTTGAGCACGTACACAGGGCACTGTGCTCAGCCCTGGATATACTGTCCACAAGGCCTACCTCTAGGAACTGGGAGTTACACAAGGAAACCAGACATGTGAATAACTAGTCCCAGCCTGCTGGGGAGGAGTCAGTACAGAAAACAGTGGGGCATTAAAGAAAGGGGGCCAGACGCAGAGGGCCTGTCAGGAAATGCTCCTTATCAACTCAGAGTTGCCAAGTTCTAGAATTCTGACCACCTGGCCTCTTTCCGGCTGAATTTCCAGGCCTGAGAGCCATGCAGCCTGCTGGTGCTGGCCCCCTGAACTCTCATTTCTATAGCACAGGGGTCAGGCCTTTCTAAGCAGTGGTTATGGACGAACAATAAGCACATCTACAGAGCTTCCTGGTCAGCAACTTGCACCTGTATCATGCCATCTGATTTTCAAATTACCTAGTTATCTCTACAATCATGAGCAAGCTGCTCAATCTTTCTGAGCTCCGGTTCCTTCACTTTTTAAGAAGGCACAATTAAGGATCACCATCTATTAACCACCATTTTGAAACCCCAGAACTCTGAGACTAAATATTTGAACAAAACTCATTTAATGGCAAAACCTGACCTGAACTGACATAAGGCTAGGAGTCATTTTAAAATCCCATGAGTATAACTATTCATGTTTTACGGCAGAAACAGTGATGTATTTGATTACTGTACGAGTGTTAGGAAAAATACAGAATATGTACTCTCTTTTCTTTCTTAAATCTGAACATTCCCAAATTCTAAAGTGTTTCTGATTCCAAGGGTTTCATTTAAGAAATTTTACCCCATAAATTAAATACATGTTTTAAAGGGTCTCTCTGTTTAGAATACCCTTCATCCCTCATCTCTCTGGAAAACATCCACAAACATTTAAAATGTCATCATGAATGAATGAATAAAGGAAGAAATCAATTTGTCTTGCCAACAGGAGTTAGGTACTTTACTTTGCTACATAGCTGGTGTAATAAGAATTTATTTACCAACGAGGGTCTTTTGATGCAAGAGAGTTAGTTGAGAAAAGTGAACAAAATTGCTGAAAATTTTACATACCTCAATGTTCTTTACCCTCAGAACTAGGTAAATCAGCAGATCCAAGTAATTGCACTTGGCATGAAACAACAACAAAAAACAGGCTCCACAAAATTCATAGTGAAAGAAGACAAAAATCTCACTGGACCTTCCTTTCAACTGTTAGAAACGAGTACAATTTTGCTTTCTGATTTCACAAACTGACTTAAAAGGACCTCAGTTGACTCCCCCAGAAACTCTGAATAGGTTCTAAATTAAGTTGAATTTTTTGTTTTAAGAAAACACTTTTAGAAGGAGCTTACAAACATAGCAGTGTTTCCCATTTAGAAAGAAAAATAAACACTTCTCCACTGGATTGGTAGTCAAAACAAAATAATCCCAGCTGCTTAAGACCTGAGAAAGTCAATGAAACTGCCAAACAACAGTGATGCTGAGCAGTGAGAACTCTGTAAGGCAAGGCAGGAAGGACCCAGTGCTGAGAAAATAAAATAGCCACGGAGAGCCCAGCGTCCAAAGCTTGGCTCTCAAGAAGGTGCACCAATTTTTTTTTCTTTTTATTTTTTTTTTTGAGACGGAGTTTCACTCTTGTTACCCAGGCTGGACTCGGCTCACCGCAACCTCCGCCTCCTGGGTTCAAGCAATTCTCCTGCCTCAGCCTCCTGAGTAGCTGGGACTACAGGCGTGCTCCATCATGCCCAGCTAGGTTTTGTATTTTTAGTAGAGACAGGGTTTCACCATGTTGACCAGGATGGTCTCGATCTCTTGACCTTGTGATCCACCCGCCTCAGCCTCCCAAAGTGCTGGGATTATAGGCGTGAGCCACTGCGCCCGGCTTTTTTTTTGAGATGGAGTCTTACTCCGTCGCCCAGGCTGGAGTCCATTGGCAGTCTTGGCTCACTGCAACCTCTGCTTCCTGGGAGCAAGCAATTCTCCTGCCTCAGCCTCCCGAGTAGCTGGGATTACAGGCGCCTGCCACAGTGCCCTGCTAATATTTTTGTAATATTTAGGAGAGTAAGGTTTTACCATCTTGGCCAGGCTAGTCTTGAACTCCCAACCTCGTGATCCACCTGCCTCAGCCTCCCAAAGTGCTGGGATTACAGGCGCAAGCCACTGCGACCGACCTAGCTGCACCAAAATTCGATGCCCAGTCATCTGGTCTGATTCATCTCATATAATAGGTGCTTCAAAAAGGTTTGTGAGGTAACAGGAACCGAAACCTGGGAATTCTTTTAAAACCAGCTTTTCTTTGGTGAAATTCCTGTTATCCTCTTCAAACTCCTACTAAGGAGAAGACAGAAATAACAGGCTCTGACATTTGAAACTAAACAAAAAAGCACCAGAAGGAAAAACAACTGGGGCTCTGGAGTCAAACAGGTTTGGGTCTGAATCTCTTCCATGACCCTTATAAGACCAATGGCCCGTGGGCAAGCCACTGCCCCTTATTAGGCCTCAGTTTTCTAAACAGTGAAAGGGACATAAGTTGATTCAAATACGGTAATGCATATTTTATAAAAAAGACTTGGAGCGGCCGGGCGCGGTGGCTCAAGCCTGTAATCCCAGCACTTTGGGAGGCCGAGGCGGGTGGATCACGAGGTCAAGAGATCGAGACCATCCTGGTCAACATGGTGAAACCCCGTCTCTACCAAAAATACAAAAAAAATCAGCTGGGCATGGTGGTGCGTGCCTGTAATCCCAGCTACTCAGGAGGCTGAGGCAGGAGAATTGCCTGAACCCAGGAGGCGGAGGTTGCGGTGAGCCGAGATCGCGCCATTGCACTCCAGCCTGGGTAACAAGAGTGAAACTCCGTCTCAAATTAAAAAAAAAAAAAAAAAAAAGACTTGGAGCACATAGAAAGTTCTTATTAAATATAAATTCTCCTACCCACCCCCAACCTCACCTAAGCTTTGAGAAACTGACAGCCTTCTCTGAGCTATTTATTCCCTGACCCTCTTAAATATTAACCCCCAAGTTTTTGTTTTTTTGTTTTTATTTGAGACAGAGTCTTGCTCTAGTGCCAGGCTGGAGTGCAGTGGCATGATCTCAGCTCACTGCAACCACTGTCTCCTGGGTTCAAGTGATTCCCCTGCCTCAGCCTCCTGAGTAGCTGGGACTACAGGCGTGCACCACCACACCCAGCTAATTTTTTGTAGTTTAGTAGAGACGGGGTTTCTCCATGACCAGGATAGTCTCAATCTCCTAACCTCGTGATCCGCCCCACTCAGCCTCCCAAAGTGCTGGGATTACAGGTGTGAGCCACCACGCCCGCCCCAACCCCCAAGTTTTTAAAGCCCCTTTGCTTTAGAATTTAGATGAGAACAATTCATGAAACATTTAATATTTATTCTGAAAAGTTTCTATGGGGTAGGGACCTACTTAATCCTAACCACTTCCTTTGCTTTTTCAACTGTGACTAGCTGATATTTTAGTGAAATCTTTCTTTCTATATATCAGTGATTTCTGGATGATTACCCTCGGGGAAGGATTAGGATTTTGATCAGAGAAAAAGCTACTTCCCCTGTTTTTTTCTCCGCAGGGACCATGAGCTGTTCTGTGATACCCCCACGTTCCTCTTTGCACTTTACATGGGGATTTTAGCAGGGCGGCTCTGAGGCCTAGCAGACGCGGGATGGCAGCTCAGGTTGGAGTTGACACAGCTGTGGGCAGACGGCCTTTGGGGGTGATGCTGGAGAGTCCAGCGCAAGCTCCTGGGAAGGCTGGCTCCAATAGCCTCAGCTCCCACCACAGGACACAACCTCATTTCCACCCTTTAAGGGCCAGAGTGGCACCTTTTGCCATTTAAAATACAATCTGAGTGCAGTCTCAGAGGAAGCCTGCCCGAAAACAATTGCTCTGTTGAAGGCGGTCTTCTAAAGTCTGAAATTGGTGGAAGGAGATGGGGGTGTACTGGAAATAGGGACGAGACAGAAAAGTTTTATCAGCTTGATCTTTTTTAAACACCAGAACAACCTTGGAAGGTTTTCTCCCATTTCACAGATGGAGCAACTGATGACCTCAGAGGCTGGAAACATTGCCTGGAGTTAGTTGCACATCTGGATCCAATTTCAGGCTTGTTTCTATCGCCATCGCGCTCTCTGCTCTACCGTGGTCCTTAAGCATTGCCTGCTCTTTGATTAATTCACTCACTCATTAAATTCACACTAAATTAAAAGTCTGAAAGACCACGCACCAAACTGTTAAAAGCAGTTATCTCTGGGAGGAAGGATTATAAGAGAAGTTAACATTTTACCTTTCCAAACTATTTGAATGTTAATAAGCACTGCTACTTTTATAATTGGCAAAAACAATAAAGATCATTCCATTAAAATAATTTCACATGTTTTTCCATGAAAAAAAAAAAAAAAGAATAAAACCCTGAAAACGTGTATTAGGCCCACTATGTACCAAGAACCTCTCATCTTCACGCACTAGTGCTGCATCCACACCAATACCAGCTCATAGAAGATCCTTGGTTTTGGGTTTTAGGAGACAGGAAGGCAGCAGGCAGTGTCCAGCCCTGGCAGAGACTCTCTGAGCTCTCTCATGATCCCACCTCCAGAGCAGCAGACCAGTTAAGGACCCAGATTCTCCCATCAGGCATGGGACATGCTTATTACCAACTTTTATGAGGACACTCAGAGCAAGGGCCTGGGGAACTGATCCAAAGTGACAGGTCCCCTGGGGTGCAGGAGCATGGAGGAGCATCACTGAGCAGACAGCGGCAGGCCAAAATCCCCCATCTCCTTCCCTGCACATCAATAATGCAATAATGCCATCAATTTGCCTTAGAACTTGCAACAAAGTGATTGCTCTTGTTCAGTTAATTTGCAAAGGAAGAGATTAAGGACTTTAATCTCTTGCCTTCTCTTCTACTTGTAAGGCTTAGTCACTCAGAAATGAACAAAGAACATCATCACACACACATATATGCACACATGCACATATACGTACACAAATATATATCTTTCCCGCCACCCCACAAGCTTATTAAGAAGGCTACTCGCAGGAACAACTCTGTCAGTTTCACATGACACTCCTAAAACTAGGGTACCTTAGAGACTGCTCCGTCATCGGCAAAATGGAGAAACTGAGGCTTAGAAAGAGACAGTGATTTGCCAAGGACAAACAGCTAGTGAGCCACAGAGCCGGGTCCAGAAGCAGGTCTCCTCGCCCCCAAACCAGGGTTCCTGTGCTCCTATGCCTGAAACACAGGCAGCTCTAAAAGGCATAGAGGAGCAGGACACTGAACCACCAAAAAAACAACCCTATCTCAGGGAGCACTGAGGAAAAATACCCTGGAGGTAGGCTTGGGTCTGGCCATGGAGAATGCAGGGTGGAAAATCCCGTCAGAAGAGAATCATCAAGGACAAAGATCTCTCTGATGTTCAAAGAGAGCAGATGCAGGGAGGTCCTGGCTAGAAAAGGAGCGTGGGCAATGACTGTCCTTCATTGTCATTCGGTGAGGGGGAGGGCCTCAACCCAGTACCCAAAAGAGCTCAGGTGACTTTCACCACATGGCCTTCCATACCCTTCCAAGGCTCACACCTACTTACTGCCCAGACTCCCAGGTCTAAAAGAGCTGGGGCAGGCTTCCATGTCCCCACCTCAAACTCTTTGTGTGTTCCCTCTGCTCACAACACCCTCGGTAATCTCTGGCACACCTCACTAATTCCTTAGAGTCCTGTGAGCACCTCCTCTAGGAGGCATTTCCTAATTCTCTCAGACAGAGGAGAGACTCCCTCCCTGGTCCCAGAACATACTAGGTTCCTACCTCCTTTGCCACATTGGGCTGTAATGATGTACTCCCAAGAGAAAAGATGGCATCTGACATTTCTTAGAGCATCCCCAAGTGCCAGGCAGTGTGCTGGCAGCTTTCACAGACAGGCTCTCTGTCAATCCCCTAGAGGCACGTGGAGATGACTAGGTAATAAGTCACATTTACCACACTCCTTCTCTGTTCCAGGCACCGTGATGGGTGCTCATCATGAGGTGGGCACTACAATGCCCACTTTACCCTTGAGGAAATAAGCCTGGAGAGGCCATGTGATCTGCCTAATGTCCCACAGCAATGAAGCTTGTATGCCATTCAAAGCTGTCTGATTCCAGAGTCCATAGACTCTCTTCGAACCTCTGCCTCCTTTTTCAGAATCTGACCTGGAATTTAGTACCACACCGGCACTTATAAATAAATGTTTCCCAAATTGGCACACAACCTACAGTTACTTGTGGGGAAACAGTTTCATTTCCGCTCTCCTTCTCCTAGCATCAGGAAATCCTGGGGCTATTGAGGTGAGCCTAGGTTATTACCTCATGTACACCATGCCCCACCTCTTAGAGGTTTGAATTCCTTCCGGGGTTTCCTTGCAAAGAAGTGGACTGGCCTCTGCTGGACAGAGAGAGCAAGCACCTTGGCTCAAGTCTAGCAGCACCTGATCGGGGCTAAGACCTAGTCACCCTGGTGCTCTTTCACCACACCCAGCTTCCCACCTTAAGAATGCCAGAGCAGAGCTCAGAATAAGAGAGCTTGCAGATCCATGCTTACACCCAGTGGCTCTCTCTGCAGCCAGCATTTAGCCCTGCAGCTGCCTGGGACTTCAGGGCCGCCTGCATTCAGGTTCTGTGAAAGTGGAAAACTTTTAAAGCCAGCGCTGTTCTATGGGTAATGGACTAACACTTCTCAGTTTTTCCAGTGAGAACGGGGACACTAAAACACTGAGTCTCCTGGGCAGGGTTGTGACAGTGCCTGGCACAGTCCCCGGCACAGAGAAGGTACTTGGTCGGTGTTACCTACGTCTTAAACTTTTTGTTTCCTTCCTGTGTTCATCTCTGTCTCTACCTTTACCTGTCTGGGCCTTCACTTGATGTTTCTTTCTCATGATGTCTGTCTCTGCATCTTTGCCCTTGCATCTGCCTCTCTGATGTCTGTCATGGGGGCTGGGGACAGAAGCAACCCCCTAGTCCCCGCACACTCCAGTGGTGCTGCGGGACAGGAGCGGGGCTGCCCGAGACCGCGGAGCCGCTCCAGGCCCCCGACTACCCCGGAGCCCACCATGCACCAGGCCCCTCCGCCCCCGAAAAGGCCCAAGCAGGCATCGGCAACGACAGGACATTTTAAAAAACAAACCCGCAAAAGGAGGAAGAGAGAGGGACTTACCGTTCGCCGCGACCCCCAGGCTGGCGGAGCCACTTTTAACTAAGAATGAATTAGGGACAAACTCTTCCTCAGAGTCTGAGTCCGGGGTTGGTTGGGCCACACCGTTGCCTAGCAACCGCCTCTGGCTCTCATTGGCCGGAGGGGAGGGGGGCGGGGAGGGGGACTGCTCAATAGGGGTTGATGAAGCGGATGAACAATGCAAGGGAGCACCTGCGAACCACAAAGACAAACACACACAGAAAAAAATAATGAAAATTGATTTTCAGGCACACGGGGAGGGGGAGGGTGCAAAATAAAACACGCATCAACGGGAGGGGGGCTCCCAACACAGGGTGATCTACTGCACACGTGGGCCGGGGGCGGGGCCGATGCCTCCGCGGAGAAAGTTGCTGCAAACTCCTTCTGAAGAGCTGGGGCCTCAGTGCAGGCTGGCAAAGAGGGAAGCTCAGAAACACCTGGAAAGCCTTTTCTGTTCTGCCTATTTTTTAAGACACACCTGAAAACCCGGGGTCTAATCCTGACTGGGCTGTGTGATCTATCAAACAGCTGCCCCTCTCTGAGCCTCAGTGGCCTCACTGATAAAAGCAGCAGTGAGGACTGGGTGATCGAAGGCTTCACTCTACCTTCGGCACTCTAGGATTTCAACACAGTAATGCTTTAGTTTTCTAAGAATCTCATATTTTAAGATTCTTAAATTCTGACATTCTCTGGAACCTCCCTGAAAGCCAAACCTTTAGGAAGTTTTGTTCGTGTCTTTATATCCAGAATCTAACATAGTGCCTGGAGGCATATAGTAGGCATTATGCAAGTATTTGCTGACCAGCTTAATTCTAGGGATTCTCATATACTAGGATTCTTAAGTTCTAAACTTCAAAGATGAGAACATTCTGTAATTTTAGTACACTAACATTCTGAGTTCCAAAATGCTCCAAGTCAGTCAGTCTGATCCCAAGTTTTCTATCATGCCATAGTTCTAAAACCCAGCTTTCCAGAGTTCTATGAGCAAACTCTCAGCTCTTCAGGAGGAGGAGGTGATGGCTTGGGACAAGAACTTTGAGCTCAGACAATTTGCAGTCTTATCTGTGGCTGGCCTTTCAACATGTGCAGTACATCGTCTACAGAACATAAGCACAGACATATAAAAGTATACAGTACAAGACAATGCACCCACTTACAGCAAGGCCTGCTCATTTTCTCCCGCCTTGAGTGACAGAAGGTTTATAACATAGTCATATCCATCCAGCTTTTCAAACAGACTGAACCTTAGGAAACATAATGCAGCCCAGGTGTGCCATCCTAAGGTTCAGTGAGGCTGTAAGGGGGAGGTGGCACAGAGAGCTGCTGATTATTTGCAGGGTACGGTGGGGGGCTTTTTGTGGTCTGTCCACACAAGAGCAGCCCACTTGCTTCACAGTCACCAAATCCTGTAGGATCTTGCAAGTTCCATGACTCTTTTGTTTTGTTTTGTTTTAGATGGAGTCTCACTCTGTCGCCAGGCTGGAGTGCAGTGGCATGATCTCGGCTTACTGCAACCTCTGTCTCCCAGGTTCAAGTTATTCTCCCACCTCAGCCTCCCAAGTAGCTGGGACTACAGGTGCACGCCACTGCACCCAGCTACATTTTGTATTTTAGTAGGGACAGAGTTTCACCATGTTGGCCAGGACTGACTCGATCTCCTGACCTCGTGATCCACCTGCTTCGGCCTCCCAAAGTGCTGGGATTACAGGCATGAGCCACTGCGCCTGGCCCCAGGTTTCATGACTCTTAAGGTCAACCCCTGAGCTTAACTTTATGTGACATTTTACAGAGTTGCTGTGTGTGCCACTTGGCTGGTTGATATTAGAAATTCAGTAAGAAGAATTGAAGCAGCAGAAATCAATGACCAAGGTACAATATCTGGGTGGCCTCTCCCTGTGTTTTGGTTTCTTTACCTAAAAATTCAGGCTACGATTCACCATACAGTCTTTTAAGCCAGCATTGCTGATTCACCTTGAGCACCTGCCTTGCCTGACACCACTGACCACCCGGGGCTAGAGGGCAGAGCATTCCACATTCCTTTCTCTAAATGAACGTTGTCTTTAGTTCTGATATATCTGCTCTATTTCTATTTGTCTGTATCTGTCTCCTACATGAAAGTATACAGTGTAGTCTTGGGGTACACTGCTTTTGTGGAGTGAATTTTGGAGTTCAACGGAATTGAGGTTTGTATCACAGGCTCACCTCCTATTAGTTTTATGATATTAGGAAAACTACTTCCAGTTCCTCATTTGTATTTTTTTTTTTTTTTCTTGAGATGGAGTTTCGCTCTTGTTACCCAGGCTGGAGTGCAATGGCACGATCTCGGCTCACTGCAACCTCCGCCTCCTGGGTTCAGGCAAATCTCCTGCCTCAGCCTCCCGAGTAGCTGGGATTACAGGCACGCACCACCATGCCCAGCTAATTTTTTGTATTTTTAGTAGAGACGGGGTTTCACCATGTTGACCAGGTTGGTCTTGATCTCTTGACCTCGTGATCCACCCGCCTTGGCCTCCCAAAGTGCTGGGATTACAGGCTTGAGCCACCGCGCCCGGCACACTGTATTGTTTTTTTTTTTTTTTTTTTGACATGCTCTCTGTGACCCAGGCTGGAGTGCAGTGGCATGATCTCAGCTCAGGGCAACCTCTGCCTCCTGGGTTCAAGTGATTCTCCTGCCTCAGCCTTTCCAGTAGCTGGGATTACAGTTGTGGGCTACCATGCCTCGCTAACTTTTTGTATTTTCAGTAGAGTCAGGGTTTTACCATGTCAGCTAGGCTGGTTTCAAACTCCTAACTGCAAGTGATCTGCCTGCCTTGGCCTCCCAAAGTGCCGGGATCACAGGCATGAGCCACCGTGCCTGGGCCTTCATTTGTAATTTGCCTACCCGCCACCCCTACCTTTAATATAGCTGCTGTGAGGGCTAAAGATAATGTATGTGAGTACGTGATATGCATGCGCCAGTGGTTAGTGCCCACCAAATGTCTATTAAAGGTAACAAAATTACCCCGCCAAGAATCCCATTCATGACTCCCCCTATGGTTCCAGTTTTGGAAAGATGCTGTCTTTCAGCCCATATTTATTAAGCCATAATATACTTTCTCTCTCTTTTTTTTTTTTTTGAGATGGAGTTTTGCTCTTGTTACCCAGGCTGGAGTGCAATGGCGCGATCTCGGCTCACTGCAACCTCCGCCTCCTGGGTTCAGGCAATTCTCCTGCCTCAGCCTCCTGAGTAGCTGGGATTACAGGCACGCGCCACCATGCCCAGCTAATTTTTTTTTGTATTTTTAGTAGAGACGGGGTTTCACCATGTTGACCGGGATGGTCTCGATCTCTTGACCTTGTGATCCACCCGCCTCGGCCTCCCAAAGTGCTGGGATTACAGGCTTGAACCACCGCGCCCAGCCTTAGTATACTTTCATTTCCTCATCTCTTATTAACCAAAGACACAATATAATCTTCAATCCGAGCTTCTGATGAGCTTGAGATAACCAGTACCATACCATGCTGAGTTGTTAGAATTTCAGACAAAAACTAAGAAACATAATGTGTTGGTCCAGGGTGCTTGTTACAGCCTCTTCCTTCGTAAATCAGTCAAGCTTTATGAAATCAGTATTTCCAGAACTAAGTAAAATGTTTCATCATAAACTTCATGGAGCCTGGGCTGACAATGGCACTGTACCCTCCCAGGCCTCGTGCCTGCGTCTTCTTTCTCCCATGAATTCCCTGGTCTCTCCTTAGGCCTCTGGGTTGCTCTGAATATTCATAACTGACATACAGGAGCCCCTAACAAGGTGCCAGGCCTTTAGTAAGTGTGCAGAGTTGCTGTGAGGTACAGCTATTATCGGAAACGTGAACTTCCTTCCTCTTAATCATTGGCAACTTTGAATTTAAGTGGTTTCCAAGGTAGGGTACCCAGAACTAGTTCCTAGGATGCAAGAAAATGTTAGAAAATATTTTTTCTAGGCTGGGCGTGGTGGCTCACGCCTATAATCCAAGCACTTTGGAGGCCAAGGCGGGCGGATTACCTGAGGTCGGGAGTTCAAGACCAACCTGACCAACATGGTGAAACCCAGTCTTAAAAAAAAAAAATTTTTTTTTCAACTCATCTATTTCAAAATTATTTTTAGTATTAACACATGCACATATTCATACACATATTCCAGTACATGAGTACTTGGAATGTGTATATGAAAATGCACTGCTGTACCAATTCAGCATGTACAGGGGCAGGGTAGGGTCACATTGAGAGTACAGACTGCCTGCATCTGAAATCCAGTTCCACTACTTGCGCTTCGTGACCTTGGGCAAATTACTCTGCCCTTTGCATCTCGGTTTCTACACATTTATAAATAATTTTTTTTTTTTTAAAGAGTGCCTACTCATTTCTATATTGCTCTGAGGATGAAAGAAATTAAAATAAGTAACATGTTGAGAACCGTGTGTGGCAGCCAGTAAACACCTATAATAAACATTAGATGTTGCTATGCATCAATATGTACATGTAAAGTGAGGGACACTAGCTGTCTTCATCTTTTCTTTTTTATAAAAACAGTGAATGATCACGAAAGTATGGCAAATCCTGTTTCATTCCACAAACATTTTCTAAACGCTCAGTGGTTGGGCTGGAATGTAAGGGAGATACAATTAGGAAGCACGAGGCCAGGTGCGGTGGCTCATGCCTGTAATCCGAGGTGGGTGGATCACGAGGTCAGGAGTTCAAGACCCGACTGGCCAACATGGTGAAACCCCGTCTCTACTAAAAAAACACAAAAATTAGCTGGGCATAGTGACTCGTGTCTGTAATCCCAGCTACTTGGGAGGTTGGGGTAGGAGAGTTGCTGGAACCGGGACCCAGAAGGTAGAGGTTGCAGTGAGCCAAGATCACACCACTGCACTCCAGCCTGGACTATAGAGCGAGACTCCATCTCAAACAAAACAAAACAAACACAACAACAGCAGCAAAACAATTAGGAAGCAGAGCTGCAAGGGAGCTGGAGGAGGGGAAGGAGAGTGTACAAGGAGGTCTTGGCAGGGCAGAGGTAGCACCTGTCAGTACAGAACCGCAGCCCAGTGCAAGGAGCTGGGGGGCCCATTTCAACTGTAGGAACTAAGAAGCCACATTTTATTGAGCCTTGGAGGATTTCAATGAGAAGAGATGTGGGCATTAATATCTGTGGCAGAGGGAGGAACACTTCAGCCTAAAGCGCTCATCCTGCACCTGCTCTCTAGCAATCTGTCTCCTCTGTCTCCTTACCTCCCAGGTCTCATAGTTACCACTAGCTTCCCCTTACCAAGTCCACTGAGACTTGCCAAGACACCCTGGCCTGCTCTCATTTCCATGGACTCACTGCTCGCCTTTGGCCAAGTTGGCAGAGCTCTAGGGCACTTGCTGCATTAAATCTATCTGAATGGCAGCCTGCGGAGCACAAGGACAAAAGTAAGCTTGTTCCTTCTCCCTGGGGCATTTCCTTTTCTCTTCCCCCCTCCCCACAACGACCACCCTATATATCTCTTAGCTCCCATTCATCCTTAGGGTTTGACTTCATGATCTCCTCCTTCAAGAAGGCTTTCCTGATGCTTCGAGCCTACCTTTGGCACCCACTCTAGGTGCCCCCACAGCTCTCTGGACTCTCCCTGTCCCAACATTGCTCACCCTGTAGTATTGACTTGTCTACGTCCACCCACTAGCTTGCCTTGCCATTACCATATGTGCTTAGTACAGTGTCTTGTACACAGAAAACAGTAGTACGTATTTGTTCGATGAAGAAAGGATAGAAGAAAAGGTAGGAAGGAAGGAGAGTGCCTTGATTATGGTAAAACAGGCCTGTGTAAAGAGAGCAGTGAGAAATGAGACAGGAATGAGAACACTAGAAAAAGTAAAATCAGATCTTAATTGGGGAGTCATGGAAATTTCTAAAGCAGGAAAGCGATAAGACGAGGGCTGTACTCTAGAAGGATCTGCTCTTGTGGGCCGAGTGTAGTGGCTCACTCCTGTAATCACAGCACTCTGGGAGTCCAAGGTGGGCTGATCACCTAAAGTTAGGAGTTTGAGACCAGCCTGACCAACACGGAGAAACCACGTCTCTACTAAACATACCAAAAAAAAAAAAAAAAAAAAAAAAAAAAAATTAGCTGGGCATGGTGGCACACGCCTGTAATCCCAGTTACTCCAGAGGCTGAGACAGGATCGCTTGAATCTAGAATGGGGAGGTTGCAGTGAGCCAAGATTGCTCCATGGCCCTCCAGCCTGGGCAACAAAAATGAGACTCTGTCTCAAAAAATAAAAAAATAAAATAAAAAACAAAGAATGATCTGCTCCTTAAACATAAGGCACCTGCTGAGTCATCTAGAGCTCCTTTCTAATTGGCTCAGCTCAGCAGGGATGTTGAAAATCCAGATGATATGAGACTGTTTTTTGGGTGGGGCTTAGATGCACATTCATGTGGGCAAATGAGGATGCCTGATTCCATGGGTCTGGGGTATAGGTGTGCCCTCCCACGTGACCTGGTTATCAGCGGAAGGGAACCCGGCATTGTAGAAGCTCCTACTATGTCTGTGGTAAAGATAAATGGGATGACTGGAATGAACCTCATCACACCCGACTCCAACGACCCAGAGGACCAGTGAAGGGTAGAGGGGAACCGTCCAGGTGTCTCGCTGAGCCCAGCCCTGGTTTATAGGAGAGGAGGATGGAAAAAGAAAGAAACACAGTGAGTGACACAGTTTGGATATTTGTCCCCTCCAAATCTCATATTGAAATGGGATCCACATGCAATGCTGGAGGTGGGGCCTAGTGAGAAGTGTTGAATCACAGGGGTGGATCTTTATGAATGGCGTGGTGCCCTCCCCCATGGTAATCAATGAGTTGTTGCTCTGTTACTTCACTTGAGATCTGGTTGTTAAAGAGTCTGGGACCTCCCCTGTCTCTCTGGCTTCCGGTACTCACGCTCCCTCTCTTGCCAGGTGACACACATGCTCTCCCTTTGCCTTCTGCCGTGAGTAAAAGTTGCCTGGGGCCTCACCAGAAGCTGAGCAGATGCTGGTGTCATGTTTGTATAGCCTGTAGTGCCATGAGACAAATAAACCTTCCTTTTGTTTGAGAGGGGGTCTAACTCTGTCACCCAGGGTGGAGTGTAGTGGAACAATCTCCATTCACTGCAACCTCTGTCTCCCAGGCTCAAGTGATTCTCCCACCTTGGCCTCCTGAGTAGCTGGGAGCACAGGTGTGTGCCACCATGCCTGGCTAACTTTTTGCATTTTGGGGAGAGACCACGTTTTACCAGGTTGCCCAGACTGCTATTTTCTTTATAAAGAAACTCCAGCCACAGGAGTATTTTACAGCAATGGAAAACGAACTAACACAGTTAGGGAGTGCAGATAGACACCTGTATGGTTGATATTAGCAGAGGGGTGGGGGCATTTACAGAGTTTCTCCTAGAGGCCAGGAACTGGCCCAGATTCTTCATAAGATATTTTCCTTAAAACACTCTCAGTAGGAAAATTAATCTCTATTTTTCAGGTAAAGAAATGAGGGATTAGAGAAAAGAAATAATTTGTTGGCGGTCATAAGACCCGGATGAGAACCCATAACTTC